>NC_088382.1:89176666-89537500 GCF_037993035.2 Macaca fascicularis
TAAATATGTTTCTTCTCAAACCCCATTCCAACACAAATACAGAGAAAGACACTGTGATGAGTATAAACTTTAAGGCAAATTTTTATTGTGAAGAAATGTAACTTTTTTTAAATAACTCCATTTCTACTCTGAGTCCCCATTCTACTGAGTGGTGAAAACTAAATTTTAGTTATCTCCCTATCCTGAGGTTACATACAAATTTTAGAGGGTTTACACAATGCGAATATTGGATATATGGCCTGGGAGAACAGGCATCTGGCATCAGATGAGAGATTGTATCCCCAACAGATGGCTGGCCATCAGTCCACCAGACAGGTGTCAGCCATGTTTCCTGATGGCAGGTGCGCTTGGGTCCAGCTCATTCTCAGCACTTCTGTACTCTTCTGGTTTCATGGACCCATTCTGCAGCTTTTACACCAAATAGTGCCATGGAAATGAAGCTACCTGCAGCACCATCTAACTTCTGTGCCACTTTGGGCCACCAGGAATTGTTATTTTGTACTGCACTAAACTGGGGAAGATAAACTCCCCTGTCAGACTGAAGTCCCTCTTCCTAAACCCATCATGGAGGCATTTGCTCTCTGGGGCTCTGCAACGTCCACACTCTGCCCAGGAATCAAGGCCTAGGTCTTTTCTGCCCTTGGACCCCAAAACATATCTGGGATTAATATTAACCTCCCAAGGACTAGCTTCATAGGAAGTGCAGGAAATATTCCTCCACCTTGTTAAGGGCCCAAGACTGTTGTCACTTCCCGGCTGATGCTCTATCCTGCAGATCAGAGGACCCTTATCCTGTCTGATCACAAGAGAATCCTGATATGTTCTCTTTAATAGAGTCTCCCAAACATCATGTTCTTCACCTTTCCTCTCTGAAAGCTAAGCTGGACTTTCAAAATTCAAAACCTGGAGGAAAAACTTAAGTTTGAGTTTTCTCTTTCGGTTCTTATCCCTTCTCCAAGGAGTTAATGAACTTAGAATGGGAGAAGGAGCACTAAGCAAAAGGAAGAATTATGCTGGAAGAAAATACACACACACACACACAAAAAAATATATATATATTTACATGTGTATCCATATATAGTAGGTATTACATATATTATATAGACTATATATATTATGTAATATATGATATGTTATATAGTACATTATATAGATTAATATATAATATATGTAGAGTATAGTTTCCTGACACCATTGCATTCTTAATTAAAACCTAAAAACCTAAATCACCAGACAGGGAAGCTTTACCAGCCCACTTATCCCGTGTTTTTCTACCACAGTGGGAGTCTGGCACAATAACAGTAGTAGGTAAGAGAGAATACCAAAACAAAAACAAAAGGAATAAAAACCAAAAACCCTACCTAAAGTGTTCTCCTCTCTACAAATAAATGACTATGGGAATCCCCCCAAGAGACTGAAAAGAAAGTTGGTTCCAACTCCATGCACCAGGAAAGAAGCACAGGATTTAACCTGAAAGCTCAGAAACCAAATCTTAATAAAAGTGAAGAATTTTAAAATCAAGATTTCCAAAAGGCAGTTCAAAAATAGCCGATTTCCTTTCTGTATAGCCGATTTTTATGTATATCTGAACACAGTAAATAATAACATTTTGAAACTGTCTGGTCATTTTATTTAAAGCCAATACCCCCAAAGTATTTTTTCCTTGTTTCTCTTTGCATCTGCATTTGCTAAGAATTCCGTATGTTCTGCTAAAATCATACATTTCTCTTCTCTCTAACCTTTCAGGTGTTTCTAATATCTGGACATCTGGCACGCAGACTCTGAGAGGTGCTTCTGCTATATGTTCTCACTCTCTCTGTCTCCATCTCTGCATCATTGATCCATCCTATCAATCATCTCTCTCTCTGTCTCTCTCTCTCTCTCTCTCTCTCTTTCTGTCTTCATAAGACTCATGCCTCTCTTCTCATAAAATTTGTTGAACAGTAATACTTAATGAATATTTGCCTCCCCTGAGCAACTGACCATAAGCTCCACTGGGAAAAGACTGAATCTGTGGCATTCACCACTGTCTCCTGGGGTCTAGCAGAGGTGATGGCATGTGTCAGGGATAAGTATACAGGTTCAATGAGTGAATGGTCCTCCCTAAGAGTATTGGGTTATCTATTCCTTGGGATGGTAACTCTATTACAGTTTCTACCTTACCCTCCAACAGCCACAAAGCACACGGTTCTCTCCATAGCATCTCCCAACACACTAGCTCACATGTTTGCAATGTGCTGGCACACATTCCTGTCTCAAAAGCCCCATCTCAACTCTCATTCTCCCGCTCAAGAAATGCACATGAGTTTCAGTGATGATACTGTGTGAAGTACTTCAAATTGGTTCTATTTTTAAAATCATTTGAAAAAGTTTGTACTTTATTTATTAATGGTAATAATGTGTTTATGATTCATCTCGCAGCTAATAATGACACACCCCCTGCTGAGACACAGAAGTTGAGAGTAGCTGCTCTAGATCTATGCTTCCAAACTTTAGTCACCTGCTGATTTTGTTAAAAGGCAGATTCTAATCCAGTAAACCTGGATTGGGGCCTGAAATTCAGCATTTTTAATATGCATTCCCATAAGATGTCCTTTCTGTACTTCATAGACCACACTTTGAGTAGGAAGGTATGATTACTGCTCATCAAACCAACTGTTATAAAGCCTAGAAAACGTACAGCTAGACAAAATGTTTACATCTATCCTAAAGATACATTTCTATACTTTTTTAACTTTTCTCTCTACTTCCACTTTAAACACTTAATGCTACAATGAACTCTATATGTCTCCTTGCACACGGAAACAAGAGTTTCTCTGGGCTTCTGTCCAGAAGTAGAACCCCTTCTGCACAAGGGGACCTATATCTCCAACTTAATGTGCTCTACTCAGAAGCTTGCCAATCTGCCTACCCAAAGGCAGCATGTGTAATTTTGCTCATAGAGTTCCTCCATAGGAACCTAAATATAAAATTTACCGATAGTTGACTTTATCTTTGGGAAGAACGGGGCTGGAATCACAGAAGGGTATCCAGGAGGCTTAAATTTCTCAAAAATTTATGATTTCATTAAAGGGAAATATGACAGAATATGAGTATTTGAAAAATACTTGGTAGCTAAATGCAAGTTCATTATATTATTCTCTTTACTTTTCTATAAATTTCAAATATTCCATAATTTTTTAAAGGACTAAGACCACTACAATACTGCAGATGAGATATTTTTGTTGTTTTGGTTTTTAATTTATCTTACGGAATGAGAAAGAAAGAAGGAAGAGGTAACAGAAAAGCAGGAAATCTTATCAGCAAAAGAAATTCCGTTATTATCTTTCAAATTTTAGATCTTCATTCAATCTTTTGGGGAAAATTACCTCACATACTTTAGATTTTCTTTTCCCTCGGAATTCACAAGTTCTTCACTCTAGAATGAAAGAGAAAACCAAGAGGGTGGATCTTTCACAAAGTGCCTTAAACTGGCTTTTTTTCTAGAAGAAAATTAGATTGAGCCCAAGGGAGAAAGGTGTCTCCTGGCAAACACCAAATTTAGAGCCCATTCTTACTGCTAAGCTCTAATTGTGTTGTCACTATCTTGCCTTTGGTACTTCAGGGAGAACTGATTTAATTCTAGGAGACTCCCTGAAGCTCATACCAACTGACTCATCTTTCTTTATTCCTTCTGAATGTCTCTCTCTTTTGATGTTCTATGCCTATTTGCCCATTTTTAAGATACTAGAGTACAAAATTTTTTCTAGAATAAATTGTTCCAAACAAAAGAACATCAGGAGGTCACACTATAGATTCCTGAACTGTACTAGAAAGATAAACAAAAGGGGACTGATATGACTCCTATTCAGAGATAATGAGTTACTTTTCCAGTGTTCACTCTTCATCCAACTCAGGAATACCCTTTCTTCTCTGATATCTGCTACCTTCCAGTATATTAGGAGTTTACTTAAGAGTTGTAGGTGGCGAACACATGGGGAATTTTTCTGCTACATCCACATTATATCATGTCATCTTTACCACATTTCTATTGTTTTTTTAAATTACACTTCTATGTTATTTACAATTTTGAATCAAATTTCCAAATGTTAGAAATCTAAAAAGACCTTGGTTTAAATTTGGGGAAATAGCCACAATAAAATTCCATAACTTGAAACGATCTGAAGAGCAAATGAAGTCATTGGTAAATATAACCAGAACTCATTAAACCACACACATTTTAATGCAAAAATAATTTCGATAATAATGTATGACAATTAAATTAAATGTTTACTTTCCATTTAATCTCAAACTTCCAGTAATATTTTTGGATGCCATTTCGTATCATTTTGTTTGTGCAATAAGTTATACTTCCTGGAGAGGAATTAATTTTGTTTGCTTTTCATGCAGATTTGTATTTGCATCCATCCTTTTTTTTCTATCTACCCATTTATCTGTGTGAAAGATGTGTTGACATAAAATATTACAGAAGAAAAATCTTTATATGGTTTATCATTCTTCAGCAGCTATGGAAAGTTGTGTTCTATTGTTATATTGCATTCCTCTCATTTTCACTCATTGCCTAGGAAACCTCCAAATTACTTTTCTTAATTCTAAAGTATCAGAGCCGCTGTTTCCATGAAATATTCATACGTGCAGACTGAAATATAGCATTAATATAGTAGACATGAGAAAATTAATAAATTAGATCTTATTGAGCCATAAGTTTTCCGAAAAAATAAAAAATCCTGAAACTTGCCACTCCCATTTCTTTTCAGTGTTTTTGGCAGCTATGTAATTCCCTCTCCTTTTACAGACTTCTGACTCTTTTCCTGATATGACAGAAACACCTACCAGCTCCCAGTGTCTCTGTCACTGTCTTCCATATAACCTGAAATCACCATCTCTCATTCCCTATTCATTTATAAATAATGTCTGTGTCTTTTCCTTTCATATTTTTGGACCCTGAACACAATATCTTAAAAATATGCTGTGCATCAGGCATCCAGAATAAGAAAATATTACTAATGCTGCAGCTCTCCAAGTATGTTCAGATTCACTTTCTTATGCATGTTTTCCTAGATCATCGGAAGGAGAAAATGTAGTAGAGCAAGGAGAGTGTGGGTTGTAGACCAAGAAAGACCTGGGTTCAAACTCAGCCTGCACCTTGTTCTGTGACCCTGAGCAAGTTATTTACTCTTCTGAGTCTCATCTGCTCATGAAGAATCATTAAATGAGATAGCATAGGAAAAACATCCAGTATATACTAGACACAGGGCCACATTCTAGAGTTTTGGTATATTCATAATGTACCTTACAGGATGTTCGAATAGTGTTTACTGCCTTCTTTCTTGTTAACACGACCCTCTTTTCCTCAATTACTATTTTGCTGAAGGACTTCCCTTCATTGTGCAAGCACAATTTCAAGTCATCTGACACACGTTTTAGCTTAGGTTCTAAATTTACCTTTGGGCAAGGGTATGTGTCTAAAATAACTAAAGTATAAAATAATTGAGAGACAGGGAAGCAAAGATTCCAATGGAGAAATACATTTCAGATATGAAACTTTTCTAGAACAATGAAAACAGGTATTTCTAATGAATCTGTCATTAGTGGATCCACGCAACTTTCTCCATATCGATTCCTTGTCTATGAGTACCTTGCATAAATATGGGATGAAGGAAACACCATTTACTTTACTTTTTCTTCATTAATTAATTTGTTTATTTCAGTAGCTTTAGGGATACAAGTGGTTTTTGGTTACATGGGTGAACTGTGTAATGATGAAGTCTGGGCTTTACCTGTACCTGTCACTTGAATAGTGTACATAAAACTCAATAGGTGACTTTTTATCCCTCATCCCCCTCTGCCCTCTCCCTTTCTGAGTCTCCAGTGTCCATTATTTCACTCTGAATGCTTTTGGGTACCCATAGCTTTGCTCCCACTTTATAAGTGAGAACATGTGGTGTTTGGTTCCTAAGTTGTTTCACTTAGAATAATAGACTCCAGCTTCCTCCATGTTGCTGCAAAAGACATTATTCCACTCTTTTTTTAAGGCTGACTAGTATTCTATGGTGTACATACATATATACCACATTTTCTTTATCCACTCATCAACTGGTGGGCTCTTAGGTTGAGTTCATATCTTTACAATTGTGAATTGCGTTGCAATAAGTATATGTGTGTAAGTGTCTTTTGAATATAATGACTTCTTTTCCTTTAAATAGATACCCACCTTTACTTTTCTTAGTCACATTTGCTTCACTGGATGAGGAAGGGCCATTCACAGTTCTCTTAATGTGAAGAATGAGTCAGGCTAAGAAGCATACACCTTTTCTTTCCTCTTGCCATGCCCTAGAGTTATGAACTCTAGGCCACCATAAAACTAGGCCACTCTTCTAGGAGCTCAAACCACCGAAACAAATTTTTATGATACAATAAGATAAGTAGATTAATACAGATTAATACAGTTCCTCTAAGTAGATAGTACATTAGTACTAAGTAGATTAGTAAAAGTGTATAAGGCTGTGCAGTCCAATAGGGTAGCCAATGTACACACTACCTCCAAAGACTTGCTAAGAAAAAAAGACAAATATCATTAAAAATTAGTTGTTATGAATTATAATATTATTTTTTAATTATTAAATTGAATGTTAATATCAATGTTTATGTTAATTATTAATGCTTAAGTTGATACATGTTGAAATATTTTAATATTTGAGTTAAAATATATTATTAAAATTAAATGCAAATGATTCTTTTTTCCTTTTCAATGTGGCTATTAAAATTTTTAAATTACATGTATGGCTTACATTTGTGGCCTTAATTATATTTCTTCTAGACAATGATGATCTAATATCTTACTGCTACCCTTTTAGATACCAAGCATCCCCCAAAAAAGATACCTGAGGGCTCTGGTCACCCCCAAAGCTTCAAATGCTCATTTCACCTTTTTATTTTCATACTCTTGTTTCAGAGAAAGCCTCTTTTATGTCCAACATGAATAGGCAACAGCTCCCAAGGGAAGCCTGTCTTTCTCTGTCCACCCAATTCATGCCCTCCACTGCTTCCTGAGTTACTTTCTTCAAACAGCAAACGTATGAACATCCCCCCTATTTAAGAACACTTTATTTGCCACACAATGTCCAAACCCCCCATTTCTAGGCACTATCTGTAATGTTCAGTGGCCTTCTGTAGCCCCCTAAATCCAGCCAGTTACTTACCCATCATCTCCCAGCAACATTTCTCTCCTACTTATGTGCTTTTATTCTCTATTTTCTCTGCACTTCTGTGCTTTTATTTCTCTATTTTGGAAAACCCTCCTGACAAAATATACCTGTGACCACCTTGCCCAGACTACAGTATTCATTCCAATTTCAGCACCTCCTTCATGAGCTCCAGGTCCAAGATTAAATCTCTCTCCCTCTGGGTCCCTATGGGTTTTTGCTGGCACCTCTTTGATGGCACTTTCTACATGACACCTTGTGATAGAGTTCATTGTGTATAGTTACTTCTCAAAACTGAATGTACCTTTAGATTAAGGTTTATTTATATAGCCCTCAGGACAAAATCTTACACCTGGCAAATGTTTGAATGAAGTGGAATGTAATTTGAAGTCTGCAAGGTTATCAAAAGAGGGAGAGTCCATTCTGTGATACTCACGGTGTTTGGCCCAGAGCTCACAGCAATCTAAAATGATTTGTAGGTAACTGGCATTTCTGTAGCTAACCCACTTGCAAATGATGTGTGGTAACACAGCAACAGGAAACTCCACACAGCAGTCATTTTTTATCCTGACTTTTCAGTTAAAAGGATTCACAGACTGACAACTAGTGACAGAGAAGTCATTGCAGAGCTCCTGATTGGCAGGGTCATCCTACCACCTTTCAACATCTGCTTGCTTACCAGATGGGACTATGTCACACTTTAAAAAATGACTCATTTGGTACATACAGAGGGAAAACTAAAGCAAAAAAAATAACAGCTTAGCAATTTACCCAGACGAAACATTCCAGAATAAAGGGTAACATTAAGAAGGCATCAAGAGGGCCTACATCACGATTAACTTTATCATAGAGCCAGGATGAATTCTAACTTTATCATAGAGCCAGGATGAATTCTATTTGTGCATTTTGTGTTCTCAATTGGACTGTACACTCCAAGAGGCCTGAAACCATGTCTTATACATCACTTTGTTTAAGTACTTACCTTACTGTTGGGTAGATATTAAGGTCCATACTATTCTTTTGAACAAGGAAACTGTATTTTAATCTAGCTAGTGGGCATCTCATAATAAGAGACCCCACAATTTGTTTCAGGCTAAGCAGTTGCTTTAAATACATTTTTTCTGAAAATATGATACATATAAATCATGGAATACCATGCAGTCATGAAAGTATAAGATCATGTCCTTTGCAGCAACACAGTTGGAGCTGGAAGCTGTTATCTAAGCAAACTAATTCAGGAAGAGAAAACCAAATACCATGTCTCACTTACAAGTGGGAGCTAAACATTGAGTACACATGAACACAAAGAAAGGAACAACAGACACCAGGGCCTACTGGAGAGTGGAGGGTGGGAGGAGGGTGAGGATCAAAAAACTAACTATTGGGTACTATGCTTATTACCTGGGTGACAAAATAATCTGTACACCAAACCCCACGACATGCAATTTACCTATATAACTAACCTACATGTGTACTCTTGAACCTAAAATAAAAGTTAATAAATAAATAAATAAAATTACAAGTGAAAAAAAAAATACATTTTTTCTTAATAAAGTGTGGAGAATGAACTTCCATAACCTCAGCAATCTCAAAAATAGGCAGAGATATTATTTCCCTTGTTCATCTGTGAGAGAGGATACAACGCCACAGACAAATTATGGAGGAGTAGAAAATATACAAGTATTGAGACTTAGTAATTTCTAAAATGAAGGTACGCTTATCCAGATTATAGTGTCTCTTTAGCTGATGTGGAGCAGTGGATCTTTCCAAGAGTCACAATCTCATGGTCGAGGCATTGCCTCATGACCCTGATGGAGACGGTAGACAGGTGGGGAATCTAGTCTTGGTTTCAGGGACATCATTTTTGTCTGACATTCCTAATATAAGCCAGTAGCTTTGTATATCCATCAATTAGAAGAAAGAAATAAAATAAAAACCTACCAAAGTATATGAGCTCTGCCAAGGAGTATATGTTTTGGAGCAGGCTCCTGTCTCAGCAGAAGCTTGAAAATAAACCAGGAATGCTACAGAACTCTTTCTTACGGCCTCAGTGAAAAAAAAGTTAGGGAAGAAGTATCCCCCTCAGTTGATAGAGAGATAGACAGAGCAAGGATGTGATAAAGCGCTCTCAAGGAGTTATGTATTTTATGGGAACTCACAAAAAACTTAACCCTTCAGAATGGGAGGATCAGTGAAAATTTCACAGAAGGACAACAGGCACCTAGCACAGCTAAGAAATCTTAATCCCAGTTGCCAGACACTGTTTTGAATGTTTTGAGTGGAGCCTGGCTCACAGTGATCACGGACTAATCCAGGGATTGAGTAAAATCTTCAGATTCTGTAGCTAGGTGAGAACAGGGCAGGCCAATACTCATGGTGGGATTTTGTTTTGAAAGAGCAAGAAATCTGTCCTCACAAACATGTGAAAAGAGAAGTAAATGACATTTGCTCTTCAATTTAAGCTTCCCATAGAAATTGCTTTTTCTCATAAAGTAGTTAACAACAACAACAACAAAAAAAGGTTGAAGCTCTTTCCCATCAACTGGGCAACACTAATATTATCTGTCTAACAGGAATAGCTGTTATGAGAAGGGTCTTGAAAAGATTTTTATGCTGTATGGAGCAACAATATTATTTCCCAAATAAACACATACACATTGGAAAAGAAGAAATACAATTGCCTTTATGTGCAAGTGACATGATTGTCTATGTACAAAATAGCAATGAATCTACACATTTTTAGGTAACACATTTTAAATAAAAAGAACCTACTTGATATGGTTTTGCTGTGTCCCCACCCAAATCTCATCTTGAATTCTCACGTATTGTAGAAGGGATCGGTAGGAGGTAATTGAATCATGGGGGCACGGTCTTTCCCCTGCTGTTCTTGTGATAGTAAGTCTCACGAGATCTGATGGTTATTATAAGGAGGAGTTTTTCTGAACAAGCTCCTTGCCTGCCACCATCCACATAAGATGTGACTTGCCTCCTTGCCTCTGCCATGATTGTGAGGACTCTCCAACTATGTGGAACTGTGAGTCCAGTTAAACCTCTTTTGTAAATTGCCCAGTCTCGGATATGTCTTTATCAGCAGCATGAAAATTGACTATTACACTCCTGAAACTGTGAGTTTAGCAAGTCACAAAATACAAGATCAACACACAAATATAAATCATATTTCTATATGTAAGCAACAAACACGCGGGGAACAAAATTTAAAACACAATATCATCATCCAGAAAAGGAAATAAGTAAAACCTAAAAGAAAAAAGAAAAATCATCTACAAGATACGAATGCTAAAAATTACAATATACTGATATAGAAAATTTTAAAAATCTAAGTAAATGAACATATTGTGTTATAGATTGGAAGAATCAACATCACAAAGATGTAAAATCTCTCCAAATTTATTGGTAGGTTTAATGCAAATTCTACCAAAATCCTCACAAGATCTTTTTACATGTAGACAAGCTTATTCTAAAATTCATATAGAAAGGCAAAGAAATTATAATAACTGAAACAATTATGAAAAAGAATAAAATTGGACAAATCATTCTATCAGATATTGACTTATTATACAGCTATAGTAGCCATGATATTGTGGAGATATCAACATATAGACCAATGGAATATAGTTGGTATAGAATCCCAAAATATACCCACACAAATATGGCAAATTGAAATTTAAACAAATATGCAAAGAAATTCATCGACGGAATGAAATATTTTTCAACAGATGGATGTTAAAAGGATGAAAAGATAAGCCATAGACGGGGAGAAAATATTTGCAAGCGATATATCTGACAAAAGTCTTGTATCTAGAATACATAAAGAACTCTTAAAGCTCAAAAGTTAAAAAATTCTCAATTTGAAAATGGGAAAATAGACATTTCACAAAAAGGAGATATGTATGGCAGGTAGGCACATAAAAAGTGTTTATGGGTGGGTTCAGTGGCTCATGCCTACAATCCTAGCACTTTGGAAGGCCAAAGCGGGCAGATCACTTGAGGTCAGGAGTTAAAGACCAGCGTGGCCAATGTGGTGAAACTCCATCTCTACTAAAAATACAAAAATTAGCCAGGCATGGTGGTGCATGCCACTAATGCCAGCTACTGGTGAGGCCGAGGCAGGGAAATCGCTTGAACGGAGGAGGTGGGAAGTTGTAGTGAGCTGAGATAGCGCCACTGTACTCCAGCCTGGCTGTCAAAGTGAAACTCTCTCTCAAAAAAAAAAAAAAAAAAAAAAAAAAATTATTAGCTGTATTATTCTGTTCTCATGATGCTAATAAAGACATACCCCAAACTGGATAATTTAGAAAGGAAAGATTTTATTTTCTTTTTTTTTTTTTTTTTTTTTTTTTTTTTGAGATACCCAGGCTGGAGTACAGTGGCATGATCTCTGCTCACTGCAATCTCCACTCCCTAGGTTCAAGCGATTCTCCTGCCTTAGCCTCCCAAGTAGCTGGCACTACAGTGCCATCACCTCCTACTAATTTTTTTGTGTTTTTAGTAGAGACAGAGTTTCATCATGTTGGCCAGGCTGGTCTCCAACTCCTGACCTCAGGTGATCTGCTCGCCTCGGCCTCCCAAAGTGCTGGGATTACAGGTGTGAGACACTGTGCCCAGCCTGGAAAGAGGTTTAATTGACTCACAGTTCCACGTGGCTGCGGTGGCTTCACAATCATGGCAGAAGGCAAATGAGGAACAAAGTAAGTCACATCTTACATAGCAACAAGCAAGAGAGAACGTGTGCAGGGGATCTCCCCTTTATAAAACCATCAGATCTCATGAGACTTATTTACTATCACAAGAACAGCATGAGAGAGACCTGCCCCCATGATTCAATTACCTCCCACCAGGTCCCTCCCACGACACATGGGAATTATGGGAGCTACAATTCAAGATGAGATCTGGGTGGGGACACAGCCAAACCATATCATTAGCCATTAGGAAAATGCAAAAATTAAAACCACTATGAAATATAAGCACACACTTACTAGAACAACTAAAATAAAACATAGAAATAATGCCAAATGCTGGCAAGAATGCAAAGAAACTGGATATCTTATACATTGCTGATGGGAATGTAAAATGTCACTTTGCAAAATACTTTAGCAGTTTCTCATAAAACTAAATACACATTTACCATATGACACAGTAATTGCAACCTTGAGCATTTATCCCAGAGAAATTAAAAGTTATTTACACAAATAACTATGCACAATTATTATAGACGTTTGATTTGTAATGGGCGAAAACTGGAAACCACCCAAATGTCCTTTAATGAGTGGCAAGTTAGACAAACTGTGACACCTCCACACAATGAAATACTACGCAGCACAAAAAGGAATGGACTATTTATTGATAGATGCAAAACTTGGATGAACCTTAAAACACTATCCTTAGACAAAATCTGCTAGAAATAATATAATTCTGAAGTGGGATTTGTCTTCTCGTTAATTTGACAAACATTTCTCAAGCACAGGACAGGTACTTCCCTAAACCTGGGATACATAGATATGATGGGAATGCCCATACACATTTATAGAAGGAATGGCAATTATGTGACATGCCATGTGCCAAGTTCAGTGTAGTCATTACTGTCATGCAATGATTACTTATTTATGTCAACTTGACTGGGCCACATGGTCACCAGATAATTGGTTAAATGTTATCCTAAATATTTCTGTGAAAGTGTTTGATGAGATCAGCATATAAATCAAAAGACTGAGTAAAGAAGATTCCCCTCCCTAATGGGGGTGGACCTCATCCAATCAG
The DNA here is from genome assembly GCF_037993035.2 of Macaca fascicularis. Taxonomy (NCBI): domain Eukaryota; kingdom Metazoa; phylum Chordata; class Mammalia; order Primates; family Cercopithecidae; genus Macaca; species Macaca fascicularis. The sequence continues at coordinate 89,189,650 of NC_088382.1, forward strand.
TTGAAGGCCTAAACAGAAGAAAAAGGTTGATCTTACCCCAAGTAAGAGATAGTTCTTTTCTAGCCTGGCTGCCCTCAGACTGAGACATTGACTTTTATCCTGCCTTAAGACTCAAACTGAAACATTGTTTTTTCCTTGGTCTTTACTTCCAGCCTTTGGACCGGAACTACACCATCAGCTCTCCCGGGTCTCCAGCTTGCTGACTCACCCTGCAGATCTTGGGACTTGGTGGCCTCTATAATCATGTGAGCCAATTCTTTATAATAAATTTTTCTGTATGTGTATATAAATTCTACTGATTCTGTTTCTCTGGGGAACTCTGACTAATATATCCCATTAAATTCTCAAATCCTAAAAGAGCAGTATAATTTTTATTTGCATTTCACAGATGAATCAAAGTTAAGCAACTTGCCAAGTTCATGTAATTTATAGTTGCCAAGCAGGAATTCAAACCAAATCCAATTCCAAAGGCCAAGTTCTTAAATACAAACCCCCGTCTTCCAAAGAGTAACTGTGTAGGCACAAGAAACACAATCATGTAAACAAACACTTATGGAAATATGACAGGTGTTATAATCAAGGTGTGAGTAAGTCACTAAAGAAGCAAAGAGGATGCATGGCTGAGAAGATATGCCTTCCTGGCTGCAAACTCACTGTGATGCGAGCAAGAAAGCCAGGTTAGGTGTTATCAAGAAGAAAGAAAAAGCATCATGTTTTGAGTTTGAAGATGGAAATTTGCATACGACAGAAGAGGGATTTTCAAGGACTCAGTGAAATGGTCTTACAAAGATATTCAGTTGGTGGGGGGATGGAACCGCAGGGTGAAAGTACAGATCTGCCTAGCAATGGGAATACTTAAAAGGACAGACGGGCAAGAATTTCTATTTTGGGTGAAGGATGAAATATAAACAAGCATAGACTTCCTGAGTTGGAAGAAGAGATGGATAAACAGCACTCCTAGAGTTAGGAAAAAGTGCTAATGAAAGGGAAAGGAGACAGTCCAAAGCTATGCATATTAAGCAAGATATTCAAGATAATAACTTTAAATGCCTTGTTTCCAGAAAAAAAAAGGAGAGCCAACCCCAAGCAATTTGGATAAGTCCAGTGAGTGCTGGAAAAACGAGGTTGATGTTACCTCTTCAGATCCTAACTTGGCACACTCAAAAATGTGCCCTGGGCAATCCATGGTTAAATTCAGGAGTAAACATTAATCCTTTGACTAGGGAATACAGTAATATCAGCTAGTACATTTTTTTAACCCAAGGAACACGGCTCATGAAAGGAGATAAAACAATAAAGGAAGTTGTAAAGCAAATTTTTGATCAAGTTGTGCCACCATGGTTAAATAAAAATAGGCCTTACTTAAGGCTGTATTCATTTGCTAGGACTGCTGTACAAACTAGCACAGGCTAAGTGGCTTCAACAATGTATTTTCTCACAATTCTGGAAGCTAGAAGTCAGAGTACTGGCATGGCTGGTTTTTCTGAGGCCTCTCTCCTTGGCTTATAAATGTCTGTCTTCATCCCTGTGTCTTCAATGGTTTTCCCTTTGTGTGTGTCTATGTCTTAATTTTCTCTTATAACATCAGTCATATTGGATTAGGATCCATCCAAATGACCTAATTTAACTTTAATTACCTCTAACCTCACCAAATACACTCACATTCTGAGGCACTAGGGGTTAGAACTTCAACATATGAATTTGAAGGGATCTGATTCAGTCCATGACAAAGCCCCATGTTTCCAATGGCCACATGGGTTTCTTGGTCTCTCTGTAATAACCAACAGAGTTATTGTCAAGGCCATGAGGGTCTATATCTTTCTGATATCTAATATCTTTAGGAGTTTCTTTTGCAGTGAAAGTCAGGGAGAAGGAAGTAGATCATAATTCCGAAGTGGCTTCATATCTAAGGTTGTAGAATATGTAATTGAGGAACTTAATGAAAGATATATTTTAGGGAGGTTGGCTTTTCAAACTTTTTTACTCACAGAGCAGAAATCTGTATTATTCATTGTAAACAAATTTCATGGAACAGCACGTGAGATACACTTCGATATTTTTTGTTATTTTCTATTTAATGTTATTTATTTTTTTTAATTGTATAGTTTAAGCCACTAAATTGATTTCCTGAATGGGTCAAGAGCCAATATTTAGAAAAATACAAACTGTTCTAAGGATAGCGACAAATATTGAGTTCACACTTCTATTCCTAGTATTTTCTCCTGTTGCCAAAATACTTGTTCAACTGCTTAAAGATCTTCCCAAAGCCCTCCATTTGCCAATATTTTTTAAAATGCTTCCATTTAGAAGAGAGATAAATCCTCAAATAGGTTTTACAAGCTCTCAACTCCTTCTAAGCAATCCTTCAGCAGGTGTCTCTGTAGCAACTGTCAGTGAAGAAAGAGGCCGAGACTGGATTTAAGGTTGTGTAGTCGGGGTAGAAGAAGAGAAGCATGAGATATTCTCAGAAAACAAAGTAGCGTTCTTATGATAAAAAGAGATTCTGAAATCTCACCTGAAAGTCACAATAGTGTGCAAAAGTCTTGATTAATGTTCTTGCTCAAGCATTGCCTAACACCAAGTTCACACTGAGAGTACTTCTATTTGTATAACATCTCACAGTAAGGAAATGCAGCTTTCATTTATTTTTATACATATGCCTTTCCAACCATCTTCAGTGTAAAGAATTATCCTCCAAAAATTGAATAAAGGTTTGAACCATTCTCATAACTGTGTTATAACTGAGATGAGATTACAATGCTATTTTGGTGTATTGTGGCCAGGAAAGTCCACATTTGAATTTGTCCCCAGGACATAGCCATGCCTACCCAAAAAGTCTCTAAGAGAAATATCTGACAAAGAAAATAAGTGTAACAGCAAATTGTTAGCTGGAACTTTTTCTTAAAATCCAAGAGAAGGGAACTATGATGAACTGGGGTGGTCACAGGACCACAGTCAGTTTTTCTAAACCACTTGTGTTTTACTTCAGTGATTTTACCTTCTACTAAGTACATTTCAAATAATTTCATTTATTCATAATTTTCATAATTTGTATCAAATTATCAAGTACTTTTCCTCCTTAGGAAAAAATATGAAAAAGAAAACAAGGAGGAGTTTGATAGTATTTCTTCGCTCAAGAGCCTACAGAATTACGTATTTGAGATATTTTAAAAAGTAAGGAAAAGAACCACTTGAGAAGAATTTCATCGGCATTATGGATTAAACTACATCCTTTTACTCTGCATTCATCAATTACAGCTAGTATCCATTCATCACTAAAGCCAAGCTTAGTCGTTTCTAGTTTGTTCTCATAACTTTTGCTCTGAGTCATTGTTTTCATCTGCTTCCTCATTCCATGTTGATCTGCGTCCCAAGCTGGCCCATGCTGGTCTACTTCATTAAATCAGAGCTGTTGTGCTTATTGTGAAATATATTTGTTTCTTCTTCTCTAACTGCTCAGTGTGCTATCTTTAACTTGTCATGTCTTGATCTTCATTATTGTAGCTACGTTTGTTATGATGTATGCAATGCTGAAGTGATAAAGGTACATCTGCAGCACTGCATGTCCCCCTCGGGTAATGTCTACCACAGGATGCTGCATGTACTGCTGGAGAGAAGAGCAGGGTTGGTTAGGGGCCCCTGGAAAGGAAAAAATCCTCTTTGGACACTACTCTAAAAAAACTCTCACTCATCACCAATGCCTCCTTCACAATTGTTTCCTTGTCACACTTTATTCCTCTTTGGTTCCAGCAGCTGTAATTAAATATTGTCTACTGCTAATTTTACTGAGGTTTTGCTATTCGACAGTTTCATAGTAGATTCATTCTAGAAGAAAGTTTTTAGTTACATTATTTTTAATAACATCTACCACCTAAAGAATGCTTATCTTAGATCAGGCACTGTTTTGGGTACTTTATGATCACTATCCCACTTAATCCATGCAATTTCAGTAAGTAACTATCATAACACCCTTTTAATAAAAGAGAAACCTAGGATACAAAGGTTAAGTAATTTATCAAAACAAGCTAGAATTCGAACCGAATCTGTTGACTCCAAAGTCCATACTCTTAATTATCATGCGAGGATGCCTCTAAGAGGTCAGACTATATACCTTCAGCTTTACCGAAACTACAGAATTTGGCCCCAAAGAACTCTCACACTGTAGTCACAACAGTGTGGCTTTTTAAAACCTTTAGGTTTAGTTGTCTGTGCTGTTAAAGTAATGAATCTCAAAGTATTTGGAGGCAATCTCTTTTCATCCAACCAATTCCCTGGGTAGAGGTAAGGGAAGAAAATTAACCAAGATGAAACTTTTCTATTTTTGTACACTCCTCACATTGTTAAATACTGACCTCCTTTTCTTTGTTCCCACTCCAAAAGCTCTGGAGAAACATGTGCTACTGTCAGGGAATTGTGGGGAGCTCTCTACACATCCTCTAATTACTCTGGCCCTTGTTGTCAGCTTATGATTGATATGTATTAGTAAACTAAAGATATTATTAGTAATATTCAGAAAAAAAAAAGGTCCTGAATCTAACTAGAACAGAGGTCAAATGAAAGGCAAATACACACTACATACGAGTCAGAGATGGATGACAACTACCGTCTTAATCAGAGTTCCAGGAAAGATTTTATGTGACTCCTGACTCAGACAGTCAAGAGAAAGCAATTTACATTTCATGCCTAAGACAGAACAATCTGTCACTTAGAAATATTTGGGTCAGTAACATTAGCTGAGAATAAAATCATGACGAGAACATGAGAATAATTCTAAATAAACTAGATAACCAGAAAGATCCTGAAAGCAGCAATTTCCTTCCCATTCCTTTGAACCATATATAAATATTCCACCATGATAGGACTGGCAGATGATAGGTGGTTTACAAGTTTCATCTAGATTAGAAAATAATTAGATTGTCTGCATTTTTTATACTATGATGAATTTTACTCTTATTTGGAAATGTTAGCAGGAACAAAAACAAATGGTGTCTTAAGAAAGCATACTGTGATGTGAAGAAATGTTTTGGCACATACAAGTGTGAATAAAAAGAGAATACATCAAAAATATTTTATTTTTTCATAAAATTACTCAGGATGTGGTCTCTAGCAATTTTATACTTAAACTTATCATTTTTAAAAAGTATGTACTTCGTAGATCTTTGGGTTCAAAAGAAAAAGAATTGGTTGTTGCTATGTACAAATGTTTTGTGGTAAAAATGATTAAAATCACATAAGTGTAAATAGTTATTTAAAGCTGAAGCTATTGATAGCAGAGATGTCCCTGTTTACTATAAATCTTAGACTCAAATTATTTCAGATTTACTTGTTCTGAAAAGGATGTCACGCTTCCGTTTATTGTGTGTGGCTAACAGAGATTTTGACCACACCCAAAACTCTGCTGCATTGTCTAAGCACTGCTTTATTGTATCCTAAAGCATCCCTTCTGCAGAAAAGACCGAGCTGCCTCGTTATGGCTCCTCTTGAAGCTGCTTGGCTCAGCTGTCCTGCAGTTTTCTATTTGCACTCTACAGCCTCAAAGGTTGCTAGGCAGCAAGCAGTGCTTCCCTGCTCAGAGATCTGGTAACATTTCGAGAGCTCCTTGCTCTAGGTTTTCTGTTTAATGTTAAAGAGATTTGATAAAGCCATGTTGGTCAAGCTTTTACTTTAAATCTGTCCAAATTTCCTGATATAGTGAACATTTTACTAACAGCACTTCATTTGCATTAGAGTCATAACACATGTTAGATTTCCAGTGTTAATTTAAAAATCCTCCAATCCAATAACCCCAGTTTACAGATGATGAAACTGACATGCAAAGAACTGAAGCAAAATTTCTAATTTCCAGGAAAATAAATTTCTTATAGCCCTCAGAACCCCAAATTGAAGTACAAACTCTACTCTCAGAAAAGTCATCAGGGAGGTTGAGTTGCTGACCAGAAGTGGTTGTTGAATAAAGGGCTCTCTCAGTTATAAAAGCCCTTCTAAAAACAGAAACTTTCCTTTTTTCTTTATCTCAGACCTGTCAGGAATTCAGAAAAATGCACATAATACATATGCATTTTAATTGATTTAAATTCAGAAAGCACACAGTTTCTCTGAAACCCACCTACAAATTCTCTGAATTAAGAATGCCCTTTCTAAATGGTCTAGATGTCAAAAACACTTCATTGCTTATTTCTTCTTGCTCTTCACTGTTTCTAGAACTATGTTCCAGAAACTAACTTACATGTATTCAGATGTAAAAATCTTGTAGGTTATTAGTATTATAATCATTTCACAGAAAAAGCAACTGCAACTCAAAGACATTGTGTAGCTTAACTAAGGTCGCAGAGGCAGTAAGTGGCAATATCAAGATATCAAGATTCTAACCTACATGGTCTGGCTCCAGAGCTGGAGTATCTCTTAACAACTAGGTATATAGTTTATGGGGCATCTATAATATGCCAATCACTTTGCTAACTAATTCAAGTGTTCCCAAACCTTCTGAGGAAGTTATCGTTATTATTGTCACTTTTCAGATGAGGAAATACACCTTTATAGGTAGGACATCTAATGTTGATAAATCTAGTAAGTTACAAAAGTGAGATTTGGGCATGAATCTTCTAGTATGTCATGTAACATTATTTTCTCCACAGCGACACTGTCCAGTAGCGCTTTCTACCTTGATGGAAATATTTAGTATGGTGGCCATTACTCACACGTGACTGTTGAGCCCTTGCATTATAGCTAGTGTGACTGAAATTTTTATTTTTCATTTTAATTTTAACTGATTGTAGTTTAAATAATCACATGTACTAGGAGCTACCCTATTAGACAACAGGGCTCTAGAGCTTTATTCTTCTAAATGTGATCCACGGTCCACAACCATCAGCAGTGCCTGAGGGCTGGTAGAAATGCAGACTTGTAATGGTTAATTACAAGTCAACTTGACTGGGCCATGGTGTGCCCAAATAAAACATTATTTTGGGTGTGTCTGTGAGGGTATGTCCAGATGAGATTCACATTTGAATCCAGTGGGCTCAGAAAGTAGGTGGCCCTCCTCAATAGGATGGACATCACTTTATTCATTGAGGCCTTAAGTAGAACAAAAGATAGAAGAAGGTGAAAGAAATGCTTTCCCTCTTTTTATTCTGTCTCACTGTATGGGCTGGGACATCTCCCCTCATCTTCACCTGTCCCTGGACTGAGATTTGCATTATCAGTTCCCTGATTATCAGGCCTTCAGACTCAGATTGCATTATACCACAAGCTTCCTGGGTCTCCAGCTTGCAGATGGCAGATCATGGACTTCTTGGCCTCCATAATGGTGTGAGCCAATTATTCAAAATAAATAAATATGTATATCATTTTAACTTACATTTTATATATGTATATTTATATGTGTGTGTGTGTGTGAGAGAGAGAGAGAGAGAGAGAGAGAGTGTGTGTGTGTGTGTGTGTGTGTGTGTGTGTGTATCTTATTAGTTGTTTCTCTGGAGAACCCTGACTAATATAAGATTCCTGGCCCTCACCCCAGATCTATGGAATCAAAGTCTAAATTTTAATAAGACCTCTAAGTATTCTATATGTACATTAAAGCTTGACAAATGTAACTCTAGATCACTTCACTTCTCATACCATTTGTCAAGGACAAGAAGATAAGCCATTTACCCTCAAGAGCCTTTACATTCAAATCCTTTTCCAAATTAAGCATTAAGGATTTAACATTGGCCCCCTCACCACCATAATGCAACATGAAACCCCCAATTTGAGGGTATGCCCTCACCCCTAAACTTTAAGAATCAGAAATATAAAACTTATAAAACATATTAGCCTTCAATGACAATGCAGAAATATCTAAATAAATAACAAGAGACAGCATGAACTTAGACTTCAAATGATATTAGTTGATCATTTCCTTAAAAGCTTTTATTTTTTAAAAAAATCAAAAACTGACAAATATGAGTTGGTAAAAAGAGAAAGGGAGGAAGAGAGAGACGGAAAGAGGAAAGAAAGAGAATGGAAAGAGAAAGAGAGATAGGAAGAAAGGAGGTAGTAAGGAAACTGGAGAGAGGAAGGAAGGAAGGAAGGAAGGAAGGAAGGAAGGAAGGAAGGAAGGAAGGAAGGAAGGAAGGAAGGAAGGAAGGAGGAGGGAGGGAGAGGGAGGGAGAGAGGGAGGAAGAAAAGATTATGATTGTTCACACAATGAAACTGAAGACAAATAAACAGTAAGACTCAAAGAACATGACTTTGCATGAGAAATTAAACCATGAATTTCAGTCATTAAAATACTATAAGCATCTTACTGCTAAATACATTAGAGAAAAGAGAAAATAATTATCTTGGTTTTAAAAAGGGGGGAACACTTTAGTTTGCATTTTACAAACTATAAGAGAAATAACGTGATGTTCTTACTTGATTCCATGTACTTTATACATTTTTTTTCCAATGTATGGTGACAGGCCAGCCTAGTTGGCACTTTCTTTTAGATCCATTGTCCAGGTCTGCTTCTCTAGTATCAAATCCTCTAATTTCATTTTCTTAATGCAGATCTTGTTGTATATTAAAGAACCTGAAGTGATCTATCTGCTTGGCTGGTATAGTAACTACAACATAGAAGAGATGTGAGAAAGTTCTTGAGCCATTCATTAAAAAGTTGGGCCTTTTCGTTTCCACACCTACAAGGAAGTAAATAAGGAGCCCAGTCACAGTTAACAAAAAGTTGGAACAGGAATATAACTTTACATAAGTCATGAAATCCAAATTATACCTTCCTCTCTCCTAACCTACATTCACTACTAGTTGAAAGTTTACGTCTCGCTACATTTGAGGCCCAGAGCCTGACCTGCCTCCACTGCAGATTTCAGCAGCATTCACAAGTCATCTGTCATTCCAGCTCAGCCTGGTGATTACCATTCCACAGACTTATGAAAATTGGTTGTGTTTCAACTGAATGTTTGTATCCCCCCAAAATTTATACATGGAAGCTATAACTCCCAATGTGGCTGTATTTGGAAATAGGCCTACAGGGACACAAGGTGATTAAAGGTAAATGAGCTCATAAAGGTAGAATTTGATCTAATAGGATTAGCTCCTTATAAGAAGGGACACTGGAGAGATTGCGCTCTCAAAGGAAAAACCACCTAAGGACTAAGTGGCTCTCTGCAAGCCAGGAAGACGGCCCTCACTAGAAACCAAACTCTGCCAAAAACTTGATTTTAAACTATCCAGTTTCCAGAACTGTGAGAAAACAATTTTTTTGTAGTTGAAGCCACACAGTCTGTGATATTTCATTATGGCAGCTTGAGCAGACTAATATAAATCCTTTTCTGGCATGGGTGTGAAGTGGTCAGCATGGACTCAGGGAACAGATATCAGGAATCAGTCTTCTTCACAAGTTCAGGAATAGTAGAAAAAAAATGGCCCGACTATTGATCAATCCATGCTACAGCCCTGAACCTCAACTCTGGGCCCTGGCAGCAGATGACCTAGAGTGGACACTGTAACCTTGCTGCTGACAAAGTTAATACCCCACCCACCTCACAGAAAAGGCTCCAGGAGAAACTGGACCTGGTGAAGAGCAGGAGGCTCAGAGAAGGGCCAGGTCGTTGGGGTGGACCTGGCACACCTCGAGTGGAAGAGAGGCACTACTATGCATTGACACATGAACCCCGTTTTACCCACACACAGGCTACAAATACACTGAAGAGAAAATAAGAATAAGCAGTGCCAACTAAATTCAACACATATTTATTGATGCCTACCCTGTACTAGGACAACTCACAGCTACTGCAACACATATATGTACATAGTATTACTAGATAGCAGAGGGGAGCAATGATGATAGCCTTGAAGGAAGAAGATGAGTAAAGAGATTTTCTTGAATGAGGCAGTGTCAGAACTCAATCGCAAACATATGTAAGAAAAAGAAGGCAGAGATGACAATATGAGTGCAAGCTAGAAAGGAAAAACAGCATAGCAGATTTGGAGACCTCAGGCAAATTCATATCACTAAAAATAAATCATAACATGGAGACTGGTGCTATTTGAAGCTGGAGACATAGGTAAAAGTCGGATCATGAAGAGATGTAAGTACCATGTTAAGAAAGTGGGGCATTATCCTGTTGCTAATTAGCATTAAGCAGATGAGTTATGTATCACATGGAGGTGGTTTCAAAAGTAGTATGGGGAATAAATTGGTTTAAAAAACAATCAGAAATCTATTGACAAACCCGGGCAAGAGATGATGAGTGATAAGTGATAAAAGTGATTTATCTCTATAAGGTAGTAGTAGTTGAAACAAAGGATATGGGAAAAATTCAAGAAATATTCAGGAGAAAAATGGGCAGGAATACACAATGATTGGATGTAGGAGACAGGAAAAAGACAAGATAAAAACAATGTTTCTAGCCTGGATAACTGCATAGGTTACTGCCTCCAGATGACAGAGAATATAAGAGGTGGCACAAAAATGAGTTCAGTTCTGGGAACATAAATTTTAAGTGTCTTTTGGACAGCTAAGAGGAGATATAAGGGCAGCAATTGCATATACAAGTTTGTATTTCGTTAGACATATCTATTAGTCCATTCTCACGCTGCTATGACAAAACACCTAAGACTGGGTAATTTATAAAGGAAAGACGTTTAATTGACTCACAGTTCTGCACGACTGGAGAAGCCTCAGGAAACCTACTATCATGGCAGAAAGGGAAGCAAATATGCCCTTCTTCAAGTGGCAGCAGGAGAGAAAAGTTCAGAACAAAGTAGGAGAAAGCCCCTTATAAAACCATCAGGTCTCGTGAGAACTCACTTACTATCACAAGAACAGCATGGAGGTAGTGCCTCCATGATCTAATCACCTCCCAGGAGGTCCCTTCCCCAACACATGGGAATTATAATTCAGATTACAATTCAAAATGAGATTCGAGTGGGGACACAGAGCCAGACCATGTCAAAATATTTGGGGCTATAGATGTAAATTTGGTTGACCAACAAAATTGAGGAATAAACTATTATAACAGAAAAGATTAGTCAAGAAGTACATGCAGGGGGAAGAGTCTCCCCAACATTTTAGAGAGATTGTGGAGGAAAAGAGGATGTCTTGCAAGGAATTAGTAACATTATATGGAACATGAGGGGTCTCACGAGCCAAAAAAGGTAGTCTGTGTGCTTGACAGTGTCACCTGAAAAAACAAAGTTACAAAGTAAGTAAATCCCAAAAAGACCACTTTAGTTTGATGATTATTTGGTCACTGGTGACCTTATAAGAAGAGTTTCAAAAGATGGAAACCAGAGGCTACGGAATAAAAAGTAGTGGGAGGTGAGAAAATCGGGGCAGTGAGTAGACTATTCTTTGGAAAGTTCTATATAATTATATACAGTAGGTTACAGATCAGGGAGACTGAGAGAGGCATGTAAATATTCCAATTAACCAACCTTTATCATCTCCAGAGAAAAAACAATTATTTACCTATGAATGGCCCTTATACTGGCGTGGCAACACTGATTAAAATGCCATCAAACCACAAAGAGCATGTTTTGAACAATGAAGAACAAAGCTCTGTTCTGAGTGGTGGACGGGATAAAAGGAATGTAAGCGGCAGTTTTTGGTCCCTCCAGCTTACCATAATGTATAGGGGCAAGACCCAGAATGATAAAGAATTAAGTGATCAGAAAGCAGCTGAGAGTCAGAGCTTAAACAGGAATTGGGCACCAGCGAATGCTTGTCACCTTGTTCATATACAACCTATTCCCACTTATGTCTCCATGAGAAAGCCTGCTCCCAACAACTAAACTTCCAGTCACACTCCTACTCAGTCCCTAAACTACTGGGCAGAGTCAACACCACCACTTCTTAGTCCATGGTTTAGAGGCCCACCAATCTCCTAGCAAACGCCACTTAGCACCCCAGCAGGACCAGCACGTTTCCATTACTGGTAATAATAAAGAACTCTAGGGCAAGAGAAGAGCATAAAGGTCATGAGGCTACTGATCTGCTCCAACTTTATGGCCACTTTTGACCAGGTCTTGCTTCTGTGACTGAACCTAAGCCTTGCATACCAAATCAAAGATCCCAACTCCAGACAATTTCCCTTGGAATGTTGCATGAGTCTTTATGCTAGTATTCTTCTAAGAGCCTGTTTAATCCAAGTCTAGGCTCCTACTTGTGTTTACCGTAGGACCATAGGCTCCAGCCTCAGGGTTAGACTCCTTCCATGATATCTGACTTGGGCCCACTGCCATTACCAGTCCCTGATGTACTCTTCCTTCCATCCTAACTCTTTTTCACAATCAGCTTCTGATTCTGTAGCACAGCCTGTTGTGCCTTGACAGCCACCTCTAGGCCCTGAGATTCTACCTTTCCTGGATTGACCCTCCTGTCACACATTGCTACCCTGAGTCCTCACTTAGTGATTTTATTGATCACTACAACCTCCACTCAGGAATAAGACTTGTTATTGCAGTGGCTTCCACCCACCAATTTAATGGATGATTAGTAAATCATAAAATATGTATTCCTGTATACTCTTGGTATTGTACTTTAGAGTTAACTAATATGTCAATGGAGAAAATGATTTAAAGAAAAGTCAAATAACCATAAACATTTCATTAAAATATCAAGAAAATATAATGTATCAACAGAGCAAGACATTTTCCAATAGGTATTGTAGACAATGCCTTCATTTATATAATGTATATCTATATAATCTTTATATTATTACATTTCCTTTGAGCCTCACAATAACCCTTTGAGGTAGCATGACAGGAATCTCCACAATACACATTTAACTAGAGGAAATCAGAGTAGAAAAGGCCCAAGTGACTTCCCCAAGTTCATGCAGCGGACAAAGAGGCAATGCTGGGTTTGAACCCAGAACTTCTGCCTCTAAAGCCTGTGTTTCTCAATCCAAAATAGGGTGCCAGTCTCATCTCCCCAATGACTCCCAGATACCCTACCTCCCACTCTCATCCAGTGCAAGTCTTATTCTTTCCTATCTCTGTTAACCCCATTCCTTTGGCTTAGTATGTCCTTCCCACCATTTCTCTGCCACATAAACTCTTCATTCTTCCCAGACCAATGCCAGGTTATTTTCTCTATAAATCCTTACCTGACCCCCAAACGGTGAGTGTTATCCTCTCTTCTCTGCTCAAACAGTTCTTCTATAATTTGAAGGTTTTATATATATTAGTCTCCAGTAGGTTATCTTTATTATTAATAATAAACTTTTATTACTTGATAAGGTGCTGTGGTATGCACATCTGTACCCTCCAATACTTAGATCGAAATTTAATTGCCACTCTAACAGCATTAGAAAAGACCTTTAAGGGGTCATTAGGCCATGAGGATTCCACCCTCATGGTTGGGACTGGTGTCAAAATAAAAAGGAGCATTCAGCCTCCTCTTGCTCTCTCACCTTCTGACTTGTGATGACAGACCAAGAAGGCCCTCATAAGATGCTGGAACCTTGATATTGGACTTCCCAATATCAGGAACTCTGAGCCAATAAATTTCTGTTCATTATAAATTACCCATTCTTAGGTATTATGTTATCACTATACAAAATGGGTTAACACATGAGCATTATGTATGCAGGGTAGAAAGTTAAAGATTCAGGTAACACAATAAGAAGATTAAATGACCACATTCTTATAATCCAGAGATAACCACAAATGCCTTATTGTAAACTTTTCTTTATCTTTTTCTATTCATAAGAGTCATTTAAGGTCTCTGGCTTGGTTTCTGTAGCTACTATTAGTTGTAGTACCTGCCCTAGTTAACTATTGCTATAGGGTTTTCTGTAAATTTAGAAGAAGCTATTACTTAACTACTCTGTGTCTCAGTTTCCTCATCTAAAAAACAAGAATAATAATAACACCTACCTATAGAGTTGTAGTAAAATTACTTGAGTATTTAAAATACTGAAAGTTGTGTATGACTCACAGCAACTACTGAGTATGTTATTAATATTATTTCAGTTATTATTTCATAATGCACCATCACTTAATAATCATTTTTACTTAAAAATAAGAAAACTAATAATAAGATCTGATTGGCATCTCTTTATTAAACATTAATTTGAAGCAAAGAGGGAACTGTTTTTTAAAGTAATTAGAAATTGAGGGAAGCAAACTGTAGCAGAGATTGGCATTGATTACATCTCAAAGCCCAGTCTGAGATTTGGCCAAGAAAATTAGTTTTTTTTTAAAAAAAATATGTCTTAAAGGAGAGAATGTCTGAATGAATGCAAGAATGAACTTGAGACTGAAATTTAAAATGTCTTCAGCTTCTGGATATTTGCTGAGACTCTTGCTTCATCACCTTTGGGCTCAGTGTCCATGGTGGTGATTGGAGGATGAATGGTCATCAGGGAACCTTTGTCTACCTTGTGTGACAGTCTGAGTCCCTGGTAGAAGGAGAAGGGTGTCTTCCAGTGCAGCCAGTTCTAAATTTTGATGAGGACATAGCATCAGCTCTGGGGCTGATTCCTCCAGAGCAGAAGACCTATGGAGAAGAGTTTTGCTTGGCGTTTCTTAAAAATCTGAAGTCATTTTAGATCATGAACATATACTATGTCCAGCTTGATAAATTCGTAATATTATATAATTAGAATACACAACCCAAAGTTGAACCTGACAGTAATTCCCACCTCAATGGCCAGACTTAGATTTATGTCTTTTGTTGGTATCACATTATAGCTTTCTGTATTCAAAAGTACTAAGCATCATCCTTGGGTACAACCAATGTACATATAGCAGAACAACTCCAGGCAAGGGAATATTCCACCAACATTTTCCCCATAGTCAAAAAGATTCAAAAGTATCATTTTCACATAAGGAACTATGTGGAAAAGATCAAAAATTCCAGTCATTGAATCCCTTTTTCCTCCAAGGAACTTTGTCTAAACTGTCCTACTTTCTGAACTGTTGCTGTCAGAAACTCCTGCTTCTTCAGTTCTTTATTCTATATCCAGAATTTCTGAACACTGTTGTTTGCCTGTACTGAGTCAAGTTCCTCTCCTATTACACATTTGAGTTTAATTCTGGAATTATAAAGTGATTCTGAATGTAGGTCAGTTCTCCCGTGTACTGCAGAAGTGAGAAGGATCTGAAGCAAAAGTGATCTGCGGCTGAGTCATGCAAACCCAGCCTCCTCACTGCAGGAAGATCCTCCTGGCAAGTCTGCCCAGTTGTCCTTCACCAACGTGTCAGGAGGATGTCCTCTTTAAAATCCAGTCTAAAAAGGCAGCTAGCTGCCAAACCATATTAATTCATTCAACAAAATGCTAAGCACTTCCTAGGATTAGGCACTAAAGTACTAGGACAGAATTCCTACCCTACAGCTACCTAAAATCTGGTTCAGATTTTTTCTGAAACAGGCAGAAAAATCAGTGATTGATCCCAGAGGGATAAGTATAATACTACAAATATAAGTTGTGGGAAAACAGAAGGCTGCCACTATCTCAGCTAAGTGTGCATAGTTCAGTAAATGTTTTTTATAAAATAACTAACCTGTAAAAGATGAGGAGAGGTGTCAGCCAAGCAGAATGGGCAGAGAGTGGGGTAGGGTGAGAACCAGGGAAGGAGACAAGTGTATTATAGGAGAAGCACCAGCTTGTTCCTATCATTTGTGCTCCAGGGGTATTTGCTATGACTGGAGAAAGGAGTCAAGGTGAAGATGTTGCAGGAGATACGAGGCACAGAATTAAAGCAAAAATGAGGCCAAGAAGGTGTTCATGTGCTTTCTGATAAATTTGAACTTTATCCTGAAGATTATTGGAAGTGGAGGGTCATGAAGAGCCTGGCTCTTCAGAAAGACAACTTAGCCACCCTGTGCAGGGTGTATTAGAAAGAATTAGTTAGAAACAGGGAAACTAGTGACAGGGCTATTGTTACTCTTCAGCAGAGACATTGTTAATCTGAACTAGGGAAAAGTGGTGCAAATGAAGAAGATAAAAAAGATTCAGAGACTATTCATTGAGGAGATGGTGAAAGAAAGAATTTAAGATGATTCCCTCTAAAGTTAGACTGTATGGATCTATCAGGTCTGGCTTTGGGGGAATATAACTTAATCACTTTTTCGTTATTTTCACTGTTGTGCTATTGTAATAACTATTATTCAAAGCATAAAAGGGAAAGAAGACCTACCTATAATCCCACCACCCAAAAATAACCCACTACTAACATATCATTGTATATTCTTTGTCCTTTATATGTGTGTTTTACAAAATCGGGATCATATTTATCATATTTTACACATTTGTTCTGCAACCTATTCAGTGAAAGCTAATTATAACTTTCTATTGTAAGAAATTTTAAAACTATAACTAATTTGACAAAAAAATAAATAAACACCATATATTGCTGATAATCATTTGTTATAAAGGTTCAAGTTCTTTTTTCACAGAAGAAATGACAAATACATTCAAAGCCCCATCTACTCCATCATCCTAAATCCAACTGTGCCATCCTCAGCAACCACTAAAATAAATTTAGTATATATACAGTCATGTTTTATGCAGCTAAAAACATATTTATTTATATTTAACTGTAAATAATATATGGCTTGCTTTGTGTATATCTTTAACTGCATAAGAGGCATCACAAGATGTAAACTCTGGGAAGGTAGCACAGCATAATGGCTGAAGCTCATTAGGTGCCATATTTCCCAATGAGTGATAGAAATAATAACAGCTCTTGGCTATAAAGAGCTGTAAACTGTGTAAGAGAATTTTACATCCCTTTTTTTAGCTTCACAATGACATTGCCAGGTGAAAATCAAGCATTATCACCAAGGGAATCTTACAAATCAGGAAATTCAAGTGTACAAATTTCAACTGAATTGCAAAACTACACTTGAACTCTGGTATTCTCTAGAGACTACTTACGATTCTAGACTTCTGGTAGCAGAATTAAGTCCACACTGCTAAGTTGACATTCAGATCCTACATATCTGTCCCCTGCCCCAAATGCTGCAGCCATCCCATTAACGGGCTCTGCTTTTTCATGCCTTCAAGCCTTGTAACCTTACTCTTTTTTTCTGCAATGTCCTTCCCTCCTTCCTCTCCTGCCTAAATGCAATAAATATAAATATAAACCCTTCTCTAAATTTTTTGTCAAAATTATTTACACCTCTTCTGAGCTCAAGCAGTATTTCTTCTGATACTTTTAATAAACCGTAAAACTTTTGTATCATCTCTTTTGTTTGGGGAATTGTATTTTTATGTAAAATTCTCATATAAGACTTTTTTCCTCAAAAAAAAAGTACAGTACTTGACAAAGTGAAGAACTCAAAAGCAATATTTGTTGAATGAATTACTATATAAATGAAAATCATGAGTGAAGGTTTGTTCAGCTACTGACTATTTTCTGAAGAAGCCTTCCATTTCAAAGGCAATCCATGTAATACACAATCCATGTATTCCATAATTCCCGGGCGCAGTATTAATGGTAATTGAAGAATTCGTGGTTAAAAAGGAATCCTTTATGAGAATTAGTGCCTGAAACACCAGGGAAAAGAGAAGTGGATTACAACAATATTGTATACACTTGGCAATTCTCCATGCTCTGTTCCCTTTTCAATTGTCTTGAATAAAGCCACTCTCAGGGTGATATTGGGAGCCTTTGCATTGGGTGGTGGAGACACAAAGTTTCTTAATAATTGCATGGAGAAGAGCTACCCAACCAGCAACACCAATAATACTGTTCTGTGAGCAAGAAATTTTACTGTGCTTAATTACTAAAATTTGGACATTATTTATGATTGCATCTGGTATTATCCTAACGCAACGATAATATAATATAACTTACATTAAAAACACATGCACAAAGCAATATACGTTTTGTAGAAAATACACAAATCAAAAAATAGATACATATTAAATAGAATGGTTGCCTAGGAGAAGAGATTTGAGGATAAAAATAGACATGGGGTTGTAGAGACCAGCAATGATAAAATATCTTCTAGGGTGTAAACCGAAGAAGAACGTAACTCTGCTCCTGAGGTGCAAAGGAAGGGTGGAAAGTGTGATTGTGAAAGAAATCTAAAGGAATTTGAAATTTATGTGACTGAGCAACTCTCCAGTGGAAGTGAATAAGCCAGCCCTGGAATTTGACCTTACATGGGGTAATACGAAGCCATTGCTGAAATGCCCTTTCCTCAGAGGGCATAATGGTGAAGGATTATGGAGCCCTCTGGGACTGAGTTGGACTGGGTGATAAAAAACAAAAAGACCCAAATCACAGCTAGGAATACTGGTGGAAAAGTTGGTGATTCCAGTACCAGGGATCTGGGTCTTAATCTTAGCCATCACAGATTTGTGGTGCATTGTTGAGAAATTGACTATATGATCAATACTTTAGTTGTCTAAGCTATAACATGAGTATAATTACTACTTTATCCATTTTAGTGAAATATAAGAGATAGCATACATAAGTCAAAGGTATTTTTATTCAAATGATGATATCTCAAAATATAGTGCTGGTGACGGTGATATGTGTGTACATGTATATAGGGAATGAGAGAAGCCTACAACTTCAAGATGCTCAGTAGCTGCAAGAATCTGGCCACAAACTGGTTTAATTATCTCACAAAATCATCTCATGAGGACAGATATATAATGTCCCTCCGCAGAACTAAAAATAGTGAAAGAAGCCTCAGGTAAGTATAGTCTACATAATTCATGATGTTTCTGCTGTAGATCACCTAAGGGAGATGCTCTCTAGCTGACCACAGAGATAAGAGTTACAAGAGTATTCAGTGAAAGAAAAACCCAGAATTAAAAATATCAGAAGAAGGAGAACTGGCCTGGAGAATATTCTATAAACAGAGTTCCCCTCTGAGCCAGTTACCTAGAGTAGTTAATATCTCTAATTCGTGGTTTCTAAATACTGGGTCCGTGGCTCACTGAAGTTTCTGAAATAGAAGGCAAAATTACATGTGTATGTAGTTATATGCATTTTTCTGGGGGAAAAGTGACTTTCCTCAGATTTTCAAAACAATTACTTTAAAAAGGCCTAGAATAATGGTGTTTAATTTCAGTTTAGTAATTTATACATGTATTTAGTATGCCAAGCACCAAATGGGAAACAAGTCCAATTGAATCAAGAGCAATACTGGGCAGTAAAAGATGTCAAGGCCAGGCTGGAGGAGTAATTTAGTTAGCCTCTGGTATGGTTTGGATTTGTGTCCTCACCCAAATCTCGTGTCAAATTGTAATCACCAATATTGGAGGAGGGGCCTGGTAGGAGGTGACTGGATCATGGGTATGGACATCCCCCTTGCCCTTCTCATGATAGTAAGCGACTTCTCATGAGATCCGGTTGTTTAAAAGTGTGTGGCACCTCCCCTTTCCCTCTCCTCCTCCTGGGCCAGCCAGGTAAGACACGCCTCCTTCCTCTTGGCCATCCGCCATGATTGTAAGTTTCTTGAGGCCTCCCCAGCCGTGCTTCCTGTGCAGCCTGCAGAACTGTAAGCCAATTAAACCTCTTTTATTTGTAAATTACCCAGTCTCAGTTAGTTCTTTATAGCAATGCAAGAACAGAATAATACAGCCTCTGAGTAGCATTTATCATCCTGGATTTGTCTGCTTTTCTGTTTAAGTGATGTTTAAGGAATCATCCCTGACCCTTTTTGAGTTTTGTCCTATTTAAAGAGAATTGCTATTTTAAGTTTAGAAATTATCTTATTTAATACTAAGTCTATCCTTTTGTCCTTCAAGAATTGTTGCCAAAATCTACACCTATGAGCTCAGCTAAGCAGCTCCTCTGAGAACGACGGTTTACACTCCCTGCAGAATTTTACATATGGCGATTGATTCACTGATTTCTGCTTTAACTCATTTTTTCACTCAGGAACAAGTTGAGGCTGGGATTTGGGTGATGGTCAAGAGTAAGTTCAGGTGTGAGTTGAGGTTAAGGTTAAGTCACAGACAGTAATAAAATTTAAGAGAAGCAGCCAACTTCAGAGATGTTAATTAACTTTAAGGTTGGGGTAAAATTCAATGTTAGGTAAAGCTCAAATATATAAATGGATTGGCTAATTTAGATCCAGAAAAAAGATGGGACTGTCCAAATGTCCTGGGTATTAAATCATCATTTCAATTAAATCACTGGAGTCAGAAGTGGTATGCAACACAAATATACAGGTGCTAAATGACATGAAACAATTGACATCATTCGGAGAAGTGTATTACAGCTGGAGAATAGGATAAATTTAGAGGAGCCTGGGGAGGTAGGAAGGGAGTGGATCACAAGGTATCTGATATTCTGAGGGTCCTTATCTTGATGACAAAGGCAGTAATGGTTACTGAAAGAGGCTCCCCATCTTGCAACTCTAAGAGTTTGCAGCCCCTTGGAAATCAAAGTGAATGATGGAGGTGGTTGACCTCCAATCTGACAGCACCTGAAGAGACTTGCCAACATCACAGAGAACCTGTGGCACCTAGCCTGCCTCTCAGCCCCATGTTGCTTTCAGGAGCTTTATCCTGACTGACAAGAGACAGGTGTCCTGCTCAGTCTGCTATTGTGAGCTCCTGTAACACTGTGCCTTCAGAGGCTGTTACACTCCTAGGTCCTTTCCTGGCCTTTGGTACTGTGAGAAATTCTCTCAGCAGGCTTCTGCTCATAGGCTGGAAAAATCCAATTCCTGTAGTCATTCCTTTTAAAAATTCCAAGTGAAGACAGTTACCCAAACCATTATAGATAAAGGTGTCCTCTCTCCACTTCCTTCAAAATTTTCATGTAATAGAATTAATTCTAATTGTGCAAACCTTCTCAAGGAAGCTGAACCTGTCTGAATTAGTCAGTTATGCTCAATGGAGCTAGAAGAACCAAGCCTGCAACAGGAATATGAGTGTAGAAGGGAATTGTGCCATTGCCAAAGCACAGAGGATGCAGCAGCAACCGCAGCTGTGTTAGGCAAAGGAGACAGTAGGGGAAATAAGTACCTGGTAGGACATATGAAGTAACATGGAGGGTAACCAGCAGGTACTTGTAGACTATATTTCAGTTCCATTTATTCAACAAATACTTATCGACCATATACTATGTACCAGACACTGTTCTAGAGCCACCAGCTACATTGGTAAACAAAAGATACAAAAGTACCTTCTCTCCAGGCTGCATTAGAGTCCTGGCAGTTATTTTGGTGGGTTGCCTGGAAAGACAAATGACTCTGCAAGTGCATAGATGTTCAAATCTGACACATCTGCAACAAAAGAAACTATGAAAATTTCCTATACACAATGCTCCACTGTGCTGAATGCCTACTATCTTCCATTTACCCTTCCAGAACTACTCGTCACTCTTCTCTACCCACTGTCTACCCTGAGAAGTTTAACCTGCATAAATTCTATCAATAGGTATGAGCCGGTGCCCACTTGCTTCCTGTTGAGTGCTGTTGATGGGAAACAGATTGGAGAGGAAGAAGAGGGTAGGATCAGGTCACTTATTTCCCTGCCGCCTTCCTTCCCAAGTTGTCTAGAGCTGGTGGTGGCCCTTAAAAAGGGGGGTATATCGTTTCTTTCAAGGAGGTCTTCTCTGTATGACTCTCTCCTTCCAGGCTCCAGTAACCACACCTTCATTCACCCTTTCAGTCCTAAGTGTGGAAGCAGAACCTATGGTCCTGGCCAGTCTCCTCCCCTGTGGATCTCCTACTAGACCTTGCCTATATTATCAATAGTCCCTTCATGTAGGAGGTTGAGTAATGGCTACCCAATCATCTCTGGAGCCCACAAATGTTATTTTATATAAAAAAAAGTATCTGTCAGATCTGATGAAATTAAGGATCTGGAAATGGGAGGATTATCCTGGATTACTTGGGTGGGCCTAAAGGCAATCACAAGTGTCCTTGTAACAAACAGAAGAAAAGACACAGGCAGAAGAGGAGGAGGCAAGATGACCACGGAGGCAGAGATTGAAGTGATGCAGCCACAAGCCAAAGAATGCCAGAAGCCACCCAAAGCTGGAATGGGCACAGACAGATTCTCCCCTAGAGTCTCCAGAGCATGACCCTGACAACACCATGATTTCTGTCCTGTGATATTGGTTTTGGACTTCTGGTCTCCAGAATTAAGAATGATATTTTCTTGTTTTGAGCCACCAAGTCTATGATAATTTATTACCTCAGTCAAAGGATCTAATATACTTTGTTAATAAATTACCCTCAAATTATCCTAATTATTCTGATGAGACCTTATCCTATTATTATTTGATGCAGGGTTTTTATCATAAGTGTTTGGAGAAGAGCGAAGTCCCTAAAATTACATATAAAACTATGAGTATACCTAGGTAAATCTATTAAAAAGAAGCCTGCTAATTTTCATCAGACTCTCAGAAAAGCTTCTTCTAGCTTCTTCTGTCCCAATAGGTTACAAGTTAAATTGTTAAGCTGAATTTTGTCAGTTACCAGCCCT
This sequence comes from Macaca fascicularis, assembly GCF_037993035.2. Taxonomy (NCBI): domain Eukaryota; kingdom Metazoa; phylum Chordata; class Mammalia; order Primates; family Cercopithecidae; genus Macaca; species Macaca fascicularis. The sequence continues at coordinate 89,212,041 of NC_088382.1, forward strand.
TATTGTATCACTGGAAAAGTGGTCGAGTCCTTGACCCCACCTGGTATTCTGGACAAGACACAGCCTGAGGGCCAGGCTGGAAGAACAAGTTGGCTTTTTAATGACGTTTAGCACCTTAGATTTTATGCAAAGCTACTCTTTTGTTTCCGAATTTTTTATTACTCTGACCTTTTCAGGATATTGTCCTGTATCAAGGAAACAATATTTTATGTTCTAGAAAATCTTTTGTTTAAATCTAAATCCATGACTTTCCTGAAAAATTTGAGCCAAACTTAGACCAGCTAAGCAGCCCAGATGGGACAGCCCAGTTATGTATGGTCACACACCCACCAGTAGAACATTTGAGGCATGTGTAGCTCTTCTTTAGGGATTCACACATTCATCTATTTATTCTTGTAGTAGTTCAGAAAATTGAACCAATGATGAATAACGTATAGTCTTTGTTACAAAATTATCAGCTACGCAATTTAGTAAATTGACTTATCATAACAGTGTCCCAAAGTAGGCAGTAATGAACCTTGTGATGGGATCAAAGAGTAAGAGATCACCAAAGGGAGATACCAAGCAGCATCTCAAATATAGGTAAGAGTTTGCCAGGCTGCAGCGCACACCACACCAGAGACAGGAAAAATGCCCCCATACTTTAAGTTGTCACCATTAAACTCATTTTGATCAAGTCATAAACTGTGTTTTCGAACTGTAGTGAAAAATGCATGGATATACCACCATGTGTTTATCCATTTATATGTTGTTTCCATTTTTGTCTAATACAAATAAAACTGTTATGAATACTTGTGTACAAATGTTTGAATGGGTGCATGCATTTTTCTTGGGTAAATACATGGGGTGGAATGGTCAAGTGTATGCTTAACTTTTTAAGAAATTGCCAACTCATTTTCCAAAGTGGTTGTATCATTTTATATTTCTACCAACAGTGTATGAGTTCATGTTATTCCACACCCTCCTCAACGTAGTATTCACAGTCTTTTTCATTGTAGACATTTTAATAGATGTGTAGTGGTATCCCCTTTTAGTTTGCATTTCTCTAATAAGTAAAGATACTGAGCACTTTTTGTGTTTACTGTATACATACAAAATGTATTTGGTAAAACGACTGTTCAAATCTTTGCTTTACTTGTTAATTGGGAGGTTTGTACTATTATCAAAGAGTTGTTAAGTGTTCTTTGCATATTCTAGATACATGTCTTTGTTGGATATATGTTTTGAAAATATTTTCTCCCATTCTGTGGCTTGATTTTTTATTTTTTAACTCTTGAAAACAAAATGTTTTTAATGTTGACAAAATCTAATTTGTGTGTGTATGTGTGTGTGTGTGTGTGTGTGTGTGTGTGTGTGTGTGTGTGTTCTGTATAGCTAAGTGAGGATGAAGAACCATCAATAACCTCTTCCTCTGACTCAGGAGAGGAAGTGGTGAAACAGAAAGTAATAATGGATAATTGCATATAACTATAGGGAAGAAAAGCTTAAAAAGCATGACTTAGAGCCCAAATTGTCTCTATGTAATATGATATGCAACTATGCTGCTATATGAAATGGGAGTAGGATATGGGCTAAAAATTACAAACATCTTAAAAAGAACTAACATTTAGTGAGAATTTACTATGTGCCAGTGACTATTCTAAATACTCTTCTTGGCTTAACTCATTTAATCCTAAAACTCTCCAACTCTTCAAATATTTAATCTAACCCCAACCACTCACCATCACAAATTCATCACCCCTAAATATTTGGAACTTAGCACAAAATCTCATATCCTTTTCTACACTGCTTTATTTCCATTCTGTATCAGCTTACCCATAGAATTCTGGCATGGTAAGATCTCCTGAGCTTAATTTCTGCCTCCTAACTGCTGAGTTTCAGGGGTGGACTTCACCTCTCTGATATTAGAATTCCAGCTCTCTCTTTTATGTATTTGTATAAGTTTAGGGGTACAAGTGCAATTTTGTTACATGGCTATATTGCTTAGTGGTGAAGTCTGGGTTTTTAGTGTAGCCATCACCCAAATAGTGTACAATGTGTCCATTAAATAGTTTTTCATCATCCACCTCTCTTTCTGAGTCTCATCAACCACTCACCTTTCCGATTCTCCACTGTCTACCGTTCCATACCCTATGTTCACACATGCACATTATTTAGCTCCCACTTCTAAGTGAGAACATGTGATATTTTACTTTCTATTTCTGAGTTGTTTCACTTAAGATAGCCTCCAGCTTCATCCGTGTTGCTGGAAAAGACATGATTTTCATTCTTTTTCATAACTGAATGGTATTTCATGGGGTGTGTGTGTGTATACATATACATATTTGCATATACACGTATATGTGTGTATATGTATGAATGGTATTTCATGGTGTGTGTGTATACATATACATACATACACATTTATATACATGTATACTTGTGTGTGTATATGTATATGTATATTATATCACATTTTTCTTATCCAGTCATCCATTAATGGATACTTGGGTTGATTCCATATCTTTGCTGTTGTGAGTAGTGTCATGATAAACATACACGTGCAGGTATCTTTTTGATATAACGATTTATTTTCCTTTGGGGAGATACCCAGTAGTGGAATTCTGGATCGAATGGTTGTTCTATTTTTAGTTGTTTGAGAAATCTCCATATGATCTTCCAGCTCTATCTATCTGAATCTTTCTATCATTCTTTGGATAATTTGAAGCCAAGTACATGGATATGAGCTACACAACCACACTCACAACTAAACATCTACCCAGCTTGGTGCTAGGTGAGGCTCAGCTCAGATGCCTATGGAACTCAAGCGTGAATGGTTCTCATATCCTGACCACGCTATGCAAACTTTTACGCTGAGACTCCAGTACTCAAATACCACTAAAGCTAATTTGATCCCCATATTGACACATGCTGGGGAACGCAGTAATTCAAGAAAAGTATCTCCCACTCACCTGACCGTGAAAGAGCATTATGAAGTACCAGTGTTCTCCGCCTCAGAATGGCTACTTAGGCCCCTCACATCTAGCTTCTTCCAACTGAAAACCCAAATAATGTTATTTTCCATCAAAGCCTAAACATACTTAATTTTGAAAAAATAGCAATACTGCATATATGTCTTTCGAGTTCTCCCTAATCACTCAAAAGTGTCTAGTTATAAAAGAAAAAATCTTTATTGTATGATAATCTGTCTTCAAAATCTTAACTTGGAACCTCTTGCTTCTGATTTCTTTATCTTTGCCTCTAACAAAAAGGTTGTGCTTTTATAGCATCAGCAAACAGAGAGGAAAAAAGATGGAAATAGATCACCCCTCTACTGCAAGTAGGGATAACATAGAACAAGCTTAAAAAAAAAAAAAAAAAAAAAAAAAGGTAAGACATACAAATATCTGTAATGAAAGAAGGAAATGAAGATGAGACCAAAGGATTGGCAGGAAGTGAGCCTACCTGTATAAATTAAGGCAGGGTATTTTATAGAGAAGAGAAAAAAGAAAAATATATAATTAGCTCTCTGTTTCTGTATCTTGGGCCCAGCTAACAAAGTTTTATTCCAATCAGTTGCTACTCTTATGTCAGGGCTACACTAAACAATAGCAATCCTAAGACTATTTAACTTCTTGAAGGTCAGATTGGCCATGATATCGGGTAGATTGCCACAGTAGGATGGACCCTAAGAGTAACAGATAAAACCAATATCCTAGAAAAGAATAACTGTACATTTTTTTCTATTAATACATAAAATGAGTTCTAACGAGGCTAAAAGCGTAGCCAACAAAGTCACTAGGTTGTTCGGGCGCAGTGGCTCACGCCTGTAATTCCAACACTTTGGGAGGCCAAGGTGGGCGGATAATGAGGTCAGGAGATCAAGACCATCCTGGCTAACACGGTGAAACCCCATCTCTACTAAAAATACAAAAAATTAGCCGGGCGCAGTGGCGGGCGCCTGTAGTCCCAGCTACTTGGGAGGCTGAGGCAGGAGGATGGCGTGAATCCAGGAGAGGGAGCTTGCAGTGAGCCGAGATTCCGCCACTGCACTCCAGCCTTGGTGACAGAACGAGACTCTGTCTCGAAAAAAAAACACACACACACACACAACAACAACAACAACAACAACAACAACAAAAACATGTCACTAGGTTTTAGTTCCTGACTTTTCTTTTAAAATAAATAAAGCTTTACTTTTAAAGTAAAATAAAGCTAGTTATTATGATACAAATTATAAAAAGAAAGAAGGCATGTATTTGATATACAATGAAAAGTTACTTTAAAGAAACTTATTCCTTTTAGAGAACAAAGAAACAGGAGCTTCAAGATCATAGTCTTTTAAACTTCCATGATTTTATGGAAGGAAATGACTCTGACTGATCATTACATGCAAAGAATTGAGTGCCAGGCTTAGAAGCTGTATATTAGAGGCACTCTAGAAACCATTTTCAGTTTCTGTTTGGTTTTTGTCCTCAGACGCAACAGATAACAATTATTCAAAGCTAAGTAATGCCATTAGGTACATTTAGGTGTATTATGCTCGTATGCATCGGTCATGTCTAGACCATGTTCACATTATTCTGTAATGAGTCCCTAAACAGACTCATAATAATGAAACAACTGCCCAGTTACTAACCAAACAGTAAAGAAGACTGAGCTATTAGGGGGCTCCTCACCCCAAAATTAACTCTGGAGAAATGTTACAGGAGTGGAAGCAGCAATGTGAGAAACTAACTGAAAACTGTCAATATGTCATTTACAAGAAATTATCTCTTTGTAATTGGGCAAGTAAAAATGTGATTAAAGTGCAAGTGGAGAAATCAGATAAATTTAGGTTAAAATTCAGTCCTGCCTGTGTCCTTGAGAATTTTGCTTAATCTTTCTACATACGTTTTCTCAACCGTAACATGGATAGACTATTGTAAGAATTAAACAAAAATATTTCTGAAAAATAATTCTCAATAAATATCTGTCCCTTTATAAATCTCTCGAATTCATCCAGGACCTGACAATATCTCACTGATTACAAAATGGTAAATTGAGTAGTTGAAACACGCAGTCTGTGAAAAGGGGTTTCTTAGAATTTTCTTTAAAGTGCCTATGGATGCAGATTTCCCCAATCAAAATTCCAGAAAGGCACTTTTGTGGAAATTGGCACATTGATTCTAAAATGTATATTAAAATGCAAAGTACTAGAAAAGCCAAAACAATTTAGAAAAAGAAAAATAATTGATGAACTTACATTACCAGATTCTACCGGGTCAATATTGTATTTGAATGTAAAGACAGATATAAATCTATGGACCAAAAATAAACTAATGCATAAATGGTCAACTGTTTTGGACAACACAGTTCAATGGTACTAGAACAACAACTGGATAAACAAATAAAGAGAAAAATTAATTTCTACTGCTATCTCAAATAACACAAATAATGAAATTAATAACACATTTACAATTTGAGATAGATTATAGATATAAATGTAGAAGTTAAAATTACAAAGGTTTCAGAACTATGGTATTCAATGCAAGAGTCAATAACCACATATTGCCATATAAAATTAAATTTGATTAAAATTAAATGAAATTTAAAACTTGGCTACTCAATCACAGTACATGTATTGCAAATGCTCAATAACCAACATAGCTAAAGGCTACAGTATTGAATAGGGCAAATGGAAAATTCTATTGGAAGGTGCTATTTCGAAAAGAAAAAATATGAGAATGTCTTTGCAAGCTTAGGCTAGGTAAAGATTTCTTAAGTAGGACACAAATAACCAACAATAAAATGTAAAATTGATAAATTGGATTTTCTCAAAATGAAAACACTGTTTGTCAAATGACAGTCATAAGAATGAATAGATAACACACAGACTAGAAGAAAACATTCACAACACATACATCTATAAAAGGGTTCTTCATGCAGAATAAAGACCTCCTTCAATTCTAAAAAAGAGGGCAAACAAGCCAATAAAAAATTGAGAGAAGATCTGAGAAAACAACTCATAAAGGAAGTTATAAAAATGGCAAATAAGGATACAAAAAGTGCTCAACATTATCAGTCATCAGAAAAATGCGAATTAAAATCATAAAAACATCATTAGATCCTCACTATTACAACTACATATATAATGAATGACACATCTGATATTGACAAGGATATAGGACATCCAGAACTCTCAAAAAGTGCTGTTGTGAGTGTAAAATGGTACAACACTTTGGAAAACCGCTTGTCAGTGTCTTATAAAATTAAACAAAGGCATATGTTTGCATGCACTATGAAATTGCTATGACCTGGCAGTTTCACTCAGGCAACGTCCTTACCCAATGAAAGCACATTTTTTTTTCCACACAAATACTGGTATACAAATCCTCCTTAGCAACTTTGTTAATATTAGCCCAAAACTAAAAACAACCCAAATAACCTGCAATAGAAGAATAAATAATTACATTTTGGTATATTCATACAGTAAAATACTACTCAGCGATAAAATGAGAGAAACTGCCCATACGCAGGACAGCTTAGATGGACCTCAAAACTTTATGCTGAGGTAAAGAAGCCATGCCCAAATAATGAACACTGTATTATTTTATTTGTAAGTTCTAGAATAGGCAAAATCAATCTATGATGATAAAAATAGGAATATTGATTGCCGCTGGGAAAAGGACATTGACTGAAAAGGGGTAGTTGTGCATTTTCTGGAACAATGGAAGTGTTCTGTGTCTTATTTGAGGTGATGTGTTCTTGGGTAGATGCATTTATAAAAAATCATTTAGCTGCATTTCTAATATTTGCATTTTACTGTATGCAAATTATTCCTCAATTTAAAAAAAAGTTCTGGAGGAATAAATAAAAAAAAAATTATGTGTGTAAAGTTGTATTCTAAATGTGCCTTTCTTCCTGATACCTGCAGTGACTGAAGCTCTAGATACGTGTGCTTTCTGCCTTCTCATACGCAAGTCCCCTTGTAAGGAATTCATTATGGAATGCCCCATTATCAAGTTCCACAGCAGAAATTGAGACGTTGCATCCTGCGATTTCCAAAGCTTCAGCTAGCAGAGCCATAGTCCACTACTAATGCCTCTGCATTTGATTTATTGAATGCAGCGCATCACAAAGAGTTTGACAAACTCAACATGTCATACGCAACTAGAGCTTTTCTTATTCCAACAGCAGTCAACTCAACGATTAGTCATCTCAGAGATCAAAAATCTACTTTCTCATTCTAGGCTTGTAAAGCTGAGCCCAGACCTCAGCACACATCTTAAAGCCTGTTGTCAATCTACTTTTTTTCTTTCCTCATCTGTAAGCCTAACAATAAATAAGTAATAATGCTGGAACATCCACTTTGCATTTGTTTTATTTATTACTGTATGTTTAGGGATATCTTCTGGTTTCCAAGTGACCTGGTTATGTTCAAACATATATTGACATCAAGTAGGTTGCCATGGGAACTGAAGGCAACTGCACATTGAGATTTACAGGCAGGTAATTTAAGAAACCCTGGAGCAAAGAATGAGGGCTTGATAGTGTCCTAGTCGCCCCAGGGCATATCAAAATTAAATAAAGCACTAAGACTTGAAGTGAGGGGTGGTTATTATACAGTGAACAGTAACTGAAAGAATAAAGCATTTTTCTCTAGAGATGTGGTTGTCAGACTCTGCATTATAATATTTGTTTGATGTAAAATATCAGATTTGGATTCTCTGTGTTTACCCACTAGATCAGAAAACTTAATAGTTATATAAATATGCTTTATCAACATTAGTTTCCCCCTTCCCATCAAATGGTTTAATTGTAACTATTGGCTTAGAATTAAGAGAGCTTTTAAAAGTAACTCACACATTAGGGTCCAGTGACCTCCTTGATTCCAGGGAAGGGCCCAAGAATCTGTATCATTAAGAGCCCCAATGTAGAAATTACTGATCTTCTCACTTATCCTAATCAATACAAATAAATCCTTGCCAAATCATAAAAGTGGTTTTCTGGGCCGGGCGCGGTGGCTCACGCCTGTAATCCCAGCACTTTGGGAGGCGAGGCGGGCGGATCACAAGATCAGGAGATCGAGACCACGGTGAAACCCCGTCTCTATCAAAAATACAAAAAAATTAGCCGGGCGCGGTCGCGGGCGCCTGTAGTCCCAGCTACTCGGGTGGCTGAGGCAGGAGAATGGCGGGAACCCGGGAGGCGGAGCTTGCTGTGAGCCGAGATCGGGCCACTGCACTCCAGCCAGGGGGACAGAGCGAGACTCCATCTCAAAAAAAAAAAAAAAAAAAAAAAAAAAAAACAGTGGTTTTCTGACCTATTTTTAAACACATGCAACGACATGAAGCTCACAACCTCAAAAGAACAATAGTTGTAAAATATGACTTCTATAAGATACAAATCGTAGGAGGTTCCATCTTCATTTGGTGTCTTTACTGCAGGTCAGCAAAACTGAGAGGAAGGTGGAACTTATCTTTTTTGTGTTTCTGCATACTTACTAGCATGTGCATTTCATGTTTGCATAAAACCTCCCCATCATCAAAATCAAAATTTCTTCTAATGGTATAGCTCCTTATGCTTTATTAAATGTTTCCTGATTCATAAAATACTTCCTGACATAAAAAATATTGCCCAAATTTGGACAAACTACTGTTAAATTTCAAAACATGCCACTTGAATATTTGATTCTTTAAAAAATTTAATACTTTCTATAAGCAAACTCATAATTACATAGTATTCTAGAAAGAATACAAGGTTTAGACTCAGAATAACTCACCTTGAGTCCTAAGTTTGCTGTGTACCAATTGTGTAATATTGGACAATATATTTAATTTCTCTAAATCTGAATTTCTTTCTTTGAAAGGTGGTGGTGACAATCATGCCCAGCTCATGAGGTTGCTGATTATATTTTAAACAATAAAGTATGTAAAAACATTTTTAAATCATAAAATAATAGGCAATTATAATGTTTAATATTTTGAAGCTGAAAATCATCTTGTTTCCATTATTTCTTCAAGAGCAATGAACACTAATCCCAGAAAACATAAAATGGTAATACCAATTATAGAAATAAAGACTGAAATTTGGTGATAAATAAAGGTCACACAGTTAACATAGCTCAAATAATCATAATGACTACCATTTACTGTGTGCCAATCAAATGCCAAGAAATCTCCATTATACTATTTGATCCTACCAAGAAATCTATGAGATAGATCTTAGCTCCAGTTTAGAGATATCAAAGCTAGATGTTGTGAGCATATTGTTCTTATCCACCAGCATCATCTCAACCATGCTTCCCCATTCCATGGTATCCAAAGGAACTTTCTGTCACAGCTTCCTCACTCTCCCAGCCGTAAGAGTGGACATATGCAAAGTTTAGCCATTAAGACATCTGTTTATGTGTTTCTATACAAACTTTGGGAGGAAAGCTTCCATTCTGAGTTGCTCAGAGAAGAGGATTTGCATTAAAAACTGCTGGTGATCATCTTGCCTGGTGTATGCCACACACCTCTATGCAGAATAAAATCAAACAGAGATCGCCAGCAAAGACAAAGCCCCAGTAACATCATTTGAACCTGATCTAACCAAACCTAAGCCTGGATGTACCATTCCTCCAAACTCAAGTTGTAAGAGCAATTTCATTAAGCCTATTTGAATTGCTGTGAAAAGTTCCTGGAAGGAAATAGAATTAGCCCAGACACTCAGAGAAAAACTTAAATGAGATTAATATTTACAGAGATATAGGTTCCCAGATGCTAGGAACAGTGGGAAGCTCTAACCATTCCTCTGGCTAAAGGGACACAGAGAGGAAATGGTGTTACTGTAGCTCAGTGAGACTGCAACAGAGGAAAGCTGGACTCACAGGAATGTGCTCCTGGGGGATGCTGGATAGGCAGACATGAACACTGAAGCAGGGAAGGAGCAGGGACGGAAGACCCTATGCATTATCTCCTGTCACTCCTCATCTCCTGCAGGTGCCAAATTCCACCAACATTAAACCGGCAAAGGGGCCCAGCTGGGTAGTCTGCAGGGTCAGCATCGCAGGACAGCGAAGGTCAGGGACTACCTGGGGAGGAGGAGCAGGCAGAGAATACAACAGCACTGTTAGGTTTCTTTGAAATCAAAGCAGCCCAACTATTTCCTTGGAAACATGCCTAAGATGGAATAGCTAGTAAGCGCTGAGGCAGGATTTAATCCAAATCTGTTTCATACTGAAATCAATGCTCTTGCCACTGTTTCAAGCGTTTGATGTTCTGATCTGTCTCTATATTTGATTGGTTTTCACTCTGCAAGATCTCAGTGACAGAGTGCTCATGCGTAAGCTCTGTAAAATTTATGGAGTTATCGATCTCTCCTATCCTTTACTGGCCTTTGTGATGTCCTACCATTCTGACTTCATGTTTGAGATGACACCATGCCGCTAACGGCATCGTCAGTCAGCAAACTGACTCATCAATTAGATAACACCAATTAGTTACTCTTCTCTTCACCACATCAAGGAAGCAACACTGGTATCATTCAATTCCACATCCATTTGAGAGCAAAATGAAGGACGACTAGGTCACCAAGTAGTCTGGTATCATGGCATCATTTGTGAACAAAAATAGGAATGTATATGAACCATGGGCAGAAGAAACCTTTAAGGAGCACACAGAACATCTGAACAAAATGAGAAATGTCATTATAGAAGGGTCAAACTAAAACCTGTATCCGTGGGAGATACATTTGAGTTTCAGATTGTTAATATAGAGCTTTAAAATAACGGATGCCTAATTTTGAACAGAGACATTACAACGGAGACTTACAGGCAGTACTAAGCTCTGCATCTTCAGGGAAATTAAATATGGTGACATTCATACACTCATTCATTTAATTCATACAACAAATATCCAATGAGTATCCATTATGTGTGAGACACTATTACCAGCCAATTTGGCCCTTGTAGAGTTCACATTCCAGTGGGAAAATCAGAACATAGATAGTATATTAGATGCTGATACATGCTAAGGAAAAAATAAAAGCAGGGCAAGAGTTGAGGAAACCATTGCAATGTTAGAAACAGTGACCAAGAAAGGATTCACAAAGATGGTGACATTTGAGCAAAATGTAGATGAGAGAATGAATCATAAGAATATCATCATGAAGAAAACATTTCAAGCAGAGGAACAGCAAGTGCAAACATTCAGCAGTAGGCAAAGACCCCTTCAGGCAAAATGTAGAAATGTCTCATGACTAAAAATACATTCTCAAAATAGCGAATAACCTCAAACAAACACTCACACATATATTCTATATAATTCATTTTTGGACTAAGCAATATTAATACAACCACATACTCACACAAATTGTCCTACACACAAATACTTATCTTGCAAAATGTATTTGAGTTTCATCCGGTATATAATGAAGAGCTCTATACATACCCAAAGGTAAAATTCTGAGTAAAGTGAGGACAAAGAATAATATAAGACATGTGCTAATGGCCTCATTATAATGGCACTCTGCAGTTCAGAGCAGTACCCAGATACATCTTCTGAGGCTTTGTAAGTCTTTATTCAAACCTTATACTACAGACATTCCTGTGGGTATTACATTTCCAGAAACATATACTAGATATACAGAGTAACAATGGTACAGAACACCAAAAAATGCTGGGTAATACATATTTAAACAATGTTTAAAGTACAGTCAAGTTGGCAGAGGAGAAAAACAATTTGAGTCCAGAAAAAAGAAAACAATTCCACAGACATAAGCTGGCCCTGGAAACAGCATTTTCACTAACAACATCTGATAATTCTTGCATGCCTAGAGCCTGAATTTAACAGTAACATGAGGACAGCAGACAGGAGTAATAGCTTAAGGGCAGATGTGAGACCTCACATAAAGTTAAGATTGCTAAAGTTAAGATTCCTGCGCTTGAACCGGGGAGGTGGAGGTTGCAGGGAGCCAAGATCGCACCACTGCACCCCAGCCTGGGAGACAGAGGGAGACTACAACTCAAAAAAAAAAAAAAAAAAAAAAATGATTGCTGCAGGATGACATGTCAGGGAGTGAATAAAAAATAACCCACTCCAGAGAGATTTGTCTGGGGTAGTCTTCATTATAGATCTAACAACAAAGAAAGAAAAATAAAAATGATCCTACTTCTAAGTAATCTAGATTATTCACTAGATTACTCTTACTATCACAAGAACAGCATGGAGGTAACCAAGCGTCCCCATGTTTCAATTACCTGCTACCGGGTCTCTCCCACGACACCTGGGGATTATGGGAACTACAGTTCAAGATGAGATTTTGGTAGGAACACAGCCAAACCGTATCACAGACCTATAAATATTGTAGTTAGTGGACATATATAGAACATAAATTAAGCATATTTAGTACTTTTACAGAAATAAACATGGGGATTGAACGTTTAAGGAAGTGACTGTTAAAATTGAATTTGAAAAAGAACCAACTAGAGAAATTTAAAAATAAAAATACAATAATTAATTAAAATGAACAAATCAGTTGAACAGTAGTTTAAAAGCTAGAGGTAGAATTTCTGAATCAGAAAGTTTCTGAAGAAATTGCTCAGAATGTATATAGTAACCATCACCCTCTCACTGACTAACCCAGAGCTACTTTCGGTCCTGCAAGCTCCATTCACGGTAAGTGCCCTATACAGGTGTACCAGTTCCTTTTTATTTTTAATACCATAGTTTTATGTACCTTTTCAATGTTTAGATAAGCAAATACTTACCATTGTGTAACAGTTGCCTACTGTATTGAGTACAGTAACATGCTGTACACTTTGGAGCCCAGGAGCAATAGGCTATGCCAAATAACCTATGTGTGTAGAAGGCTATACCACCTAGGTTTGTGTAAGCAAATTCTGTGATGTTTGCACAAAGACAAAATTGACGAGCAATGCATTTCTCTGAAAGTATCCTGGTCGTTAAGTGATGCATGACTGTATAATGATTGTCAGATGAATATTTTAAACACAATCTATCTATATGCTAATTATAAGAGACATATTTAAAACCTAAAAACAGAAAATTTGAAAGCTAAGGGATAGTTTAAAAATTGGAAATAACGTCGGTTTAGCTATATTGCTATCAAAAAAATGGGCTGTGAGTCAAAAAGATTAAGAGGCGCAATTCATGGGTAATACATAATAGTCTAAATTTGTATGCCCTTAGTAAATTAACTTTTAACTCTATAAATCAAAAAGTAACATAACAACAATGAGAAAGGCACAAATCCACCACAATAGTGAAAATTTTCTCTCGGTCCTGTCAGTTTTAATAAACTATGCAAAAAAATCAGTAAGAATAATGAGATTTAAAAACTTGATAAAATAATTCTCATGGACATATGTAAAATAACGGTAGATTGGGTAACAGATCATAGTACATTTATACAACAAAATAATAATACACGCCCAAGAAAAGTAAATTAATTATACCTAGATGTATCAAAAGGATACAGCTGAAGAAGGAAAAAGCATAATAGAGTCATCCCTCAGTATCTACGGAGATTGGTTCCAGGACCCCCGGTACACCAAAATCTATGGATCCTCAAGTCTCTTTTATAAAATGACATAATATTTACTTATAACCTATGTACATCCTCCTGGATAGTTTAAATTGTCTCTAGATTAGTTACAATACTAACACAAGGCCCACATATCACTTCATTTGCGTGGATTCAGTGTAGTACTCAGTGCCTGGCAAATTCAGATTTTGCTTCTTGGAACTTGGTGAAATTTTTTTTCTGAATACTTTTTACTTACCGTTGGTTGAATGCACAGAAGTGGAACCCACGAATATAGAGGGCTGACTATAGAGTTTTAAAAACCAAATCTCAGAAGAACAGACATACTGTGAAACTGTGTGCATAAAGTTCAAAAATGGGCATATGAAACAACATATTTAGAGACAGAATACATGTGGTAAAATAAAAGAGAAAATGAACTGTATGTTTAGCACAAAATCCAGGAGAGTGGTTCATTCTGGGTGGGAGGAACAGGCACATTCAAAAGAGAGCTTGCAGAGCTTCAAAGGATCTGGTACAGTTCTGGTTTTTAAAATAGATAATTGATGCCTAAATGTTCACTCTTTTTATTATAATTTTTGTTGCTATTTAAACTGCAGTTGTACATGTTATAGATGCTTTTATGTCTGATATACTTCACACTGAGACATTGAGAAACACATGTACAAACACGCACAGAGCCTAATGGAAAAGCTGTACTGAACAGAGTAAGTGACTTTCTGGAGCCTACCTACTGAGCCGTAGTCAAGTGTCACATCCAAATCACAAACTTTCCTGCTTGAGCACAAATCAGCCTCATCCTACAGAGGACAACTCACCATGTTAGACTTACCTAAAATGGAGTCTTTTCTACAATGGTTTTGATAATAAAAATGTCATGATCAAGAATCTAATAATTTTTAAATTATTTTTAATTATGGATATGTAAGTTGTACATATTTATGGGGATACATGTGATAATTTGATACAAGCATGCAATGTATAATGATCAAGTCAAGAAAGCTGGGATATTCATCACCTCAAGCATCTATCATTTCTTTGTGTTAGGAACATTTCAATTCCTAACACAGAGTCTTACTTACAGTTGATTGAATCCCTCAGTAACTGAATATTATATATTTAATATTCAAATATTGTATATATACAATATTTGTGTATATACAATATTTGAATAGCTCAGTTATTTTGAAATATACAATAAATTATTATTAACTAAATGATACAAATATTTCTCAGATTTGGATGGAACAAATGTGATGACTTTTACAAGCAACACTGACAACAGGCCTGACTTGGCCCTTGTGCTACAACGTGTAGCTAGACAGAAAAAAACAGAAATAGAAACTCCATTGGAAAACCAGATTATGAAAATGCAGGCGATTTCAAGAGTTCTAGAAAAGACTTCACACACAGAGAAAAAACATAAGTTGGGAGACATTTGAAGAGCATTAGAACTAAGACTTACCTTAGTGACTGAAGGCAGAATCCATTAACAAGTTTCAAGCACAAACAGTAACTTGCAGGGTGTCGGGGAGGAAGCAATCATTATTATGTGTAAAGATGTTTCAGTTTTAAAAACATTTTGATCTGCAAATCTTTGCAAAATTGATATATATCTAGCCTTATTTTACAGAAAGGAAAACTTATATTAAAATATGTTAGAAATCCTTTTATAAAAACTATTCAATAAAATGTCTATCCTTCAACATTTATCAGTACAAACATGGGTAAGAGTCAGAGTCACCGAACTGCAACGGGCTGAATTTCAAGCATTAAATATTTGGTACCTTATTTTTATTCATACATATTTTGCCCTAATTTCTAAATATAGTTGAGAAATTTACTTTAATTATCTCTGTTCTCCTGTTATTCTCAGCACCATGCTACTCCATGGTGTGAAATTTATAATGAGAAGGAAAGCTAATAAAACATGTGGGCTCAGAGACTGAAATCAAATTCAAGATGTTAAACTAATTTAAAAAAAAAAAAGGTTTTAGAGGATTTGGGTTGGCTTTAATTTTAGGATGTTTTAAAACAAATTTCTCCTCTTACTAGAATCAAAACATAGAACTGTATCAAGGTAACAGAGTCAAAGTTGAACCAATAAGTGCTGCAGCTCTGTGAAGGTCAATAAATAAGAAACCTCATTGCCCTTATGTGGTACACCATGGC
Source organism: Macaca fascicularis (assembly GCF_037993035.2). Taxonomy (NCBI): domain Eukaryota; kingdom Metazoa; phylum Chordata; class Mammalia; order Primates; family Cercopithecidae; genus Macaca; species Macaca fascicularis. The sequence continues at coordinate 89,227,722 of NC_088382.1, forward strand.
TGATTGGAATTAGAATAGCCTGAAAAGATATTCTCTATTATACACAATTTTTTCTGTTTTTGAGGTAAGGTCTTACTCCATCAACGAGGCTACAGTGCACAGGTGCAATCACGGCTCACTGCAGCCTCAACCTCCTGGGCCCAGGTGATCCTCCCACCTCAGCCTCCCGGGTAGCTGGGACTACAGGTGCATGCCACCATGCCCAGCTAATTTTTTGTAGTTTTGGTAGAGGTGGGGTCTCATCATTTTACCCAGGATGCTTTTGAACTCCTAGGCTCAAACTATCCGCCACCTCAGCCTCCCAAAGTGCTGGGATTACAGACGTAAGCCACTGCACCAGGCCTGTTACACAAATTCGAAATGAAATGTTTAGGCTACTTCACCCGAAAAGCATCTTCACGCCAAGGTTATAGTTTCTTATTGGGCATAATCTTTTTTAGTTTCTGTTTATATGCAGATCTTACAAATTCATGAAATTAATGGGCTAGATTCCACCCCTGAGGCATATGATAAAACACTCTCTTACCTAGAGGAGAGTGGGTTAACATGAATTTATTCTGCCACAGTAAGTAATTCCAAACATGCACATGGGCAGGGTCTTTTTTTAATATTATATTTTCTCAAGTATATTTCCCATTTGACATTCAAACTCCCCCACGCCCCACCCACTTTCAGCCAGTTAGGCTACCTCTGTAGGATTGCCTCAGAAGAGAAGCCTGTGAAGGCAAATAGGAAAATGGGAAGAACTTGAGACTTAGGCCAAAATTTTGAAAAAGTGAAGATTACAGAGAGTGAGACTTACCTTTGAGTCTACAAAATGTGCACCCAGGGAAGAGTTTGGAAGAAAGTAATGGAAAAGGAGGCAATGGAAACAAAGATATTGGAGAGGTTGGGGGATGTAGAAATTTCTAAAGTAAAGGGCTACATGGAAGGACATATTCAAACAACTAGAAGTTGTGCAAAAAAAGGTTGATCTATGCTTGCAGCCTCTACTTAGGTGAGTGTGAACATAAATAACTGACATCATTGGTCTTCAGTTGGGACATCCTTCTGACAACAGCGAGTGCTTCTTCAGGAGACCACCAGCAGGAGTAATGCCCTCTGTGACCTGAGTCTTCAACCAGTTCCTATCGAACTTATTCCATACAGACAAATGCTTTACTACATGCCAGAACAAGAGAAAGTGAACGAGAAAGAAGATGGGTGTTATGAGACACACAGTATCTGGTGAAGGAGCAGGTAAGGAAAGTGCCATTAGATACTTGACTGGTAGTGGCAAGATCTGGAAAAAGTAAGTTCCATTCTCCCTCAACAAAAACTACTACGACCACTACATCTCCTTTGCAGCCAAGCTGTGCCAAGGAAAAAAAATATTATGACAATGTTTATCATGCTTATGAGAAAAAGATATTCTCATGCATCACCTCATTCATCCTTACAAGGTCTGTGAGATAGGCAGGTCAAGTTCTACTGCTATCCCCAGTTTACAGATGAGTAAAACTCGGGCTTTGTGATTATGTGATTTACCCAAGAGCACCGAGGCAGAAGGAGGTAGCTGAATCAGGACACATCTGGTACCAGTGCTTTCATTCTCTGTGGTTCTATCATTTGTTCACTACTGCTTTGGCCCTACACAGAGGTAAAATAGACAGTCACCTATGGCTTAAGAGGCACTGACAGGCCCACCCTCCAAAACGTTTCTCCCCAGACCTTCATCAATTCCAGAATACCTGCCTTAGAGACATTCCTCTAAATTCAGGCAAGGTCTTTAGTTGTTCCTTGGCAAAATGATACCACCCACCAACCCATTCATTCAACACAGCCTCCATGAACTGAAACTTCCATGGGACAGCACTACAGCTAGAGAAGTTTAAACGAGAGAACAGGCAATGTGCCTGCTAGAAAGTAGGGGCTCAACAAATATAATTTTTTCTTAATTGAAAAAAAAAATCCAGAAACCCCCCATAACATGTTTTTGACCCCACAACGTAATTCATTTGCTTTCCAAAGAATACACAAATAAACAAATAAATAAAATAGCTATGAAGAATATTATTTTTGTAAGACTAACAGTAAAACAAAATTTCAGAAAACTTTGTAAATCTCAAGAAATCTGAGTCATTCTGAAAATAATGAGCATCTGAAACCAATATCATAAAGGAAAACTGTTTGGTAACTTCAACTCTCCTATCAGCGGTAAAATACTAAAAATTACTTTCACTGAAATCACTAAAGTTATCAGATCCCCTAGCTTTGTGGCATATAAGCATAAAGAATAATACACCCTGGGAATATGTAAAAACCTAGATTAATACTGAATGAACAGCGAAGGATAAACAGGACTTTCTGCCCTGCTCTCACTAAAGACACACACAAACAGTAAGCTCAGAAGGAGACATGAATCAAACCAATGAATGCACGCATTGCTTACTGCAGTACCAACAGGGCTTTTAAAATGTCAAAAGAAAAGTATACTTTAATAAAAATACATAAAAACTGTACTGAAAAATTAATGTAACACACTGTGCAAATAATCCCCTACATGAATAGAAAATTGAGATTAACTTTGTGCATCAGTAAACTTCAGGTGACAAATCACTGTGACAATGTCTCTCCCTCCTTCAACTATCATTAGAGGTCTTTGGGGGAGAGTCAATACATAATGGGGGTCAAAATTTTTAACTTGCGCAACTTGGATATGCAGAGAAAGTGGTATTTTGCTTGTTTAGAGGTTGTTTCATGAGTCCTCATTCTCTGGTTAAAGGGAAAATTCTTAATGGATATCTAACCCAGTTTAAGGCTAGTCTGATTTAATAACTTGAACAGTCCTCTCAGGCAATATTCAATCTTTCTTGTTGGAGAGAGAATCTCAGTCTCTCAGATTTCCTCTGCCTCCCCCTACTTATCTCTGAAAGAAGGCAACTGAGTGCATGAGTGGGGAGAAGAGTGTGAATGAATAGACCCAGTAACCTTGAGCATGGTGTTCCAGTCTCCTACATGATGTTGTCTTGTTCATCTGGCTGCTACGTTTGTGGCTGGAGTCTGCAGCTGGTCTCTTTCTCTCTCCCAACTTGTTCACAGCCCAGTGTCCTCCCTGAACAAATAGTCTCACTTTGTTGTGTGCTGGCTCCAAAACCCTGAAATCCCCTGCTAGCCTCTGCTATTTAGACCTCAGCAGACACCAAAGCAGTCTCCGAGGCTCTGCACTCAAACTCCTTGGGATCTGAGAGTGGCTCAGAAATGCTAACCCTAGGGTCCTCTGGCTCCCTAAAAGCTCTGCACTGTGAAGAGAATGAAAGTATGTTTGGTACAGGAAAAGTTAGGGAGGTTCTCTCTTTGCAGATCCCCAAAAGGGGGTCAGGAAGTAAAGCCTCCTCCTTTTGCCTCCTTCACAATGCGCGTCCTGAGTCTACTCTCCCCAGTCCAGAGAGAGGAAATACAGGAACACATCCCATCAATGTACTCCTTCTCTCTCTCTCTCTCTGTGACCCCTTCCCGTCATCATTTCTGATGGCTAGAAAAGAGGTGGGCCTTGTTTTTACTTCTATATGCTGTCTCTCTCAGACACATGGCTTTGCTGTCATGGATGGAAAGGTAACTTCTCTGCTATGGGATCCTCTGGGTTTAATATCTGATATGTTGGAGAAGGGAGTAGAAAGGGTTTGGAAAATCATCTCTCAAGATCATAGTCTGGCTTATAATGCTTTTATTTTGCTTTAATCCTGTTTGTGTATGTCAGATGTTATATATTTACTGCTTCTTTCTCTTCATCATTCTTTATAATAAATTCTCCTCCTCCTTCAGGCAGATGGCTGCTTCACGTTATCTGGAGCAAACGTCATGGAACCTAAAAGGTAAAAAGGCACGTTAGTAATTTCAAAAATTGTACCACTCATCCTCTTGTTCATATATATGCCAGGCTGTTCCCAAAGTAATCATTACATATTAATTCGGTATAGAGGATGATACATTTTGCTCTGTGTCCCCACCCAGATCTCACCTTGAATTGTAATAATCCCCATATGTCAAGGGTGGGACCAGGTGGAGAAAATGAATCATGGGGGCAGTTTCCACCAGGCTGTTTTCTTCATAGTGAGTGAGTTCTCACAAGATCTCATGGTTTTACAAGGGTCTTTACCCTTTGCTCCCCACTCATTCTGTCTCTTGCTGCCCTGTGAAGAGGTGCCTTCTGCCATGATTGTAAGTTTCCTGAGGCCTCCACAGTCATGCAGAACTGTGAGTCTATTAAACTTCTTTCCTTTATAAATTACCCAGTCTTGGATATTTCTTCATAGCAACATGACAACGGACTAATAGAGATGGGTATACAAAGCTCTCATTTCATATAAACATTCCATTACATAGGAATTCTCAGAACATGAGTTTCTTTTTGTTGTTGTTTGTTTCTAACATATGAAGTCTAGGGTAGATTATTTTGGTGATCATTATTTCTCTGATATTACCATAAAGCAAAACAAGTTCCCAACTTCATGACAAATGTGATAACTGTGCAGTAACAAATATTAACAGGTTTTACAGATGATTGGAGTAAATGGAAATCTTGGTAAATAAAATGTTGGTATGGGAAGAGTGTGTACCAGGGACAACATAGCTGCCTTTGAAAGGTGTAAATGGTTTAGAAGTGGAAGCCACATTTTATCCATATGACTGCAAGGAGCAAAATTGAGATCAAAGGAAGAGTTAACAGAAAAGACAGCTTTCTAAATATCAAAGCCAACTAAATGTGGAATTTGTTGATGCCTTGAGAGTCAGTGTTTATATCATAACTGGGGTTATCAAAGCTGGGCCAGGTGACCACATAGTAAGGATATCATGTAGATTATTTAAAGATGTTAAGCTCGTTTCCAACACCCAGGGCTTCTATGCTTCTTAGAGTCTTTAAAGCTGAGACCACAGAAGATAAAAGATAAAGAGCCAAAGAAACATGAATCCTGCTGGCAGGAAAATTGGCCATGGCCATTCTTTGATGATAATCAGTGAGTCATTGACTAGGAAAAAGTCAAAATTAGCTATTTATGACAGAATAGAGTCTAAATCACAGTTTACGACAAAATTGGTGAAAGCAAAGCCATAGAAGGAAAACCATCAGGTTTCAGCAAAAGGTATTACAAAGAATTAAAGAAAGTAAAAACCACTGATTTCCTGATTTGGTGGAACATGAGAGTAAAGCACCATTGACAAGAATTCTGAAAATAGGGAAAGAAAAAGTGTAAGGTATAAAGCTATAATGTTGGTGGTGGCGTTAAATTTAAGATGGCGCCCACTTTTGAAGATTTACACTATTTTAGTGGGTCCCAACAAATCTCAGATTATACCTTTATTGGTTCTTTCTTTTTCCTCTTTAGAGTTCTGCCAGGAGTGATAACAGTAGACAGGAGAGACAGATCACTGATAACTGTTAACAAGTCGTTAGCTAATAACAGTAGACAGGTGCTGGAAGGAAGTGTGGAAGGAGAGGACAATTTAAAGGATGTAAATAGGATGCTGCATCGCTGGTCATCTTGTCACAATGTCATCATCTCCAAGCCACATTTGTCAGGTCAGTAGGATTTCTTAGTGTTAGATGACACAGGGATGTCTCCAAGTGGAAGTCAGGAGATAGGAATAAAGGCAACATGCATTGAGCAAGTACTAAGTGCCAGACACTGTTAGAAGCATTTTTCCTACTGTTAACTCTTTAGTCCTTCACTTCTGCCCTAACAGGAAGGTATTACTATCCTCTTTTCATAGTTAATGAAAATGAAACTGAAGCTCAGAGAGACTATTCCAGCTCACACCGTTAGTAATTGGTTTCTGGTATTTTAAATCCCAAAGCTCATGGTCTTTCCTTTACCTCATATTAGCAAAATATGCTTAAGCATAAGCAGACAGAGATAAGTGACAAGTGATGCCAAAGACAGGAATCAGGTGGTAAAAATAAATCAAGCTGGAATGGATTAAAAACAATGAGGCAGATGGGAGGAGATATGTGAGGGAGACTGGAGGTGTCTAAGATTCACTGCCAAACAGTTCATTTGAACTAAGCCAGAAACTCAGAAGCCAGAAAGATCAAACACGGAAGAAGGTGAGGGAGTAAAAACCAAGGATTTTCTCAAAAAAGAACTCCAGATAAAAGCTCTGACACATTTGGGTGCTATTTCTACAGTCATGTCTTTAATTCTTCATTCTTCTTAGGGCTTTTCATCTCCTGAACACGGGGTAAGAGAGAGCCTTTGACTTCCTCATATCAGTCTTCATTCTTACTTCATCAGCACTGTTGCCCATGATTATGAGCTATCTAAGGTCAAGCTGCATCAAGAGGCAAGAATTGAAATAAAAAGACTCATAGATTTTAGAAAGGGATCACCATCCTGTTTCTCGTTCTCAAACAACTCAGGATTCATTTATCCATAGAATCCATGATCTTCCTCACAGTGAGTGATCCACAATTCATTGGTATCATCTGAACAAAAATAAAGAAGGCAAATACACAAAGTGATCAAGAAAGGATTGCCATCTGTTTGCATCAGGTTTCTCCATGCAGACTGATAGAACAGATAGAACGAGAGAGATAAGAAAGGATTTATTAGTGGAATTGGCTCACTCATTATGGATGCTGAGAAGTCCCACAACAGTCCATCTGCAAGCTGGAGAACCAGGAAAGCTGATAGCATGGCTGAGTCCAAGTTAAAGGCCTCCAGTCAAGGAAGGCAATGGTGAACTTCAGTCTGAGACTGAAGGCCTGAGAACCCAGGCACCACTGGTGCAAGTCCAGGAATTCAAAGACTGGAGAACCTGAAGTTCTGATGTTCAGGAGCAGCAGAAGGGTGAGAGGGGGCAAATGTGCCTTTCCTCTGCTTTTTTGTTCTGTCCAGGCCCCCATCCAGTTGTATAGTGCCCACTCATGATGAGGGTGGATCTTCCACTGGATGAAGCAGGGATGTCCTCATCCTCACTGACTCACACAACAATCTCCTCTTAAAACACTCTCACATACACACCTTGGGCAGACCAATTGTTCTAATCAAAGGCAAAATCTCCTGGCTTTTCCTTTCAGTAGAAGAGAGGCAGGCTCAGTGCCCAGTGAAGCATTGAGAATAAATAGTGCTTTACCAGCTGAGTATTCCTTAATCCAGTCGAGTTGACGCCTACAATAAACCATCGTACCATCTTACAGGCTGCAGCACTGCACGGTCAAATTTAGTAATTTTTATCAACTATAAGCTCTATTTGCATTTGGACAAAAGCCCTACTTTAATCATTTTCCAACTGAAAGCATGAAAGAAAAGTCTTAAAACTAAACAAGTCAAAGGATGTGCTATGTAAGATGCTCTCAAAGAATATGGTAATTACCACAAATATAATGTCCTATAATTATGTTCTCAGGAATAGGTCTATTCAAAGAAGTCATTCATACATGTGATTATGCATGACAGCTAAGTGGAGTAGGCATTAGCAAAGTTGTCAATGTGCAAGTGCTATTTCTACTAGGACATATAATTTATCAAATGGAATTAAACATCTCAAAGGAACCAACTTATCTTATTTCCCTAATGCATAGCAAACATCAGTGTATCCATACTTTTGATATAGTTTCTTCCTTTGTTGAAGTACATTGCTCCTAATAATAAGACCTTTTTTTTTTATTTTGTTTTTAAGGGTAAAATTTTTCATGGTTACTATTTGCTGTTATAATATGGGTGAAGCTCATTGAAAAGATTTGTATTACTTGGAGGAAGAGTAATACCCACTAGAAACTGCTTTGATTCTCCAGGGAATTAAAATACGGTGTATCCTCAGACAGGCAATGAACATGCTCCTTGCACTTTCTCAAGGCCAAACTAACTCCTATGCAAACATCTAAGTGCAGCCACATGTATAAATACACATACACACACATTTCCTCTCTCTCTCTCTCTCTATCTCTCACTCTCAGAGGAAATCCAGAGCATCTTTTACTAGGTATCTACTATACCTTAATAGCATATGATTGAGATATAAAATTACCATTGTATAAGACCTTTTACAGAAATCATTCTAAGCGTCAGGGTAACGGCCCTGTGGCATATTCATGCAGATTTTTCCTCTGCTGGCTTTTCACAAATGACTCTGTCAAAGCATAACATGTGGCTTCCATAATTGAATGTTATTTACATCTTAATGAAAAGGGGCTGTGTAACCATCACAATGCTTGAAGTTCATGATTTCTGCACTACGGACTAAAGAATAATTTTTCTCTGTTCCCAGGAAAACCATTTCCTGGTTTGCCCTGCATTTGATTAGCAATCTCACTCAGGGTGAGCAGAGCCAAGGAGCATTCAGTGTGCCCAACCCCTTTCAGCCCTCAAAAACAAGAGGAAGAGAGAAGGCCGGAGCTTAGCCTTGGCAATGTCTACATCCCACTCCCTTCTTATCAGAAGCAGGCATAATGGATAACGCGAGGAGGCTGCTCCACCCAAGGTCTGAAACAAATAAATCTTTTTGATTTGCTGTGGGATACTAATGGATATTTGGAAGTTGCAGTTCCTATTGTGAACCCCGAATATCTGAGAGAGGTCAAGTTAATTTAGAAAGTGAATTTTGCCAAAGTTGAACATGCGCACCCCTGACACAGCCTCAGGAGGTCCTGATGGCATGTGCCCAAGGTGGTCAGAGCAGTTTGGTTTCATACATTTTAGGGAGACATGAGACATCAATCAACATATGTAAGATGAACATTGGTTCAATCTGGAAAGGTGGGACAAGTTAGTTTCACTTGACAAGTGTTTATGGAACACCCTCTGTGTCCCTGTGTCAGTGCTAGGCACTATGAGAACACCTCAGATGAATAAAACGGTTCTGGCTTCAAAAAGCAAGAGGCCTAGTAAGAGATACAATCCTGTAAAGAAGCAGTCTAATCCAGTCTAGCAATAGAGAGGTATGTTTTCGTAACTGCTTATAGTGCAATGAGTAGTAGCTTGATTGCATGGGAAAGGCAATTGACTTGAAGTTAAGGAGATCAGATTCTGTGTTCCATCATATCTCAATGCCTATATGTGCTATTTGGAGAAAATCACTAATGTCTCTGATTCTGTTTCTTTTTCTCTAGAATGAGAATGCTTATGCCTACCTTTCCCCTTCCCAGTGTTGTCTTTGGGATCGAATGAAATGTATTGAAAGAGCCTTTAGAGAATGGATGGTCTCTAATGATGGTTAATTTTATGTGTCAACTTGACTAGGTTATGGGATATCCACAGAAACATTATTTCTGGGTGTGTGTATAAGCATGTTTTCAGAAGAGATTAGCATTTGAATTGTGGACTCAGTAAAGTAGATTGCCCTACCCAATGTCAGTGGGCATCATCCAATCCCTGAGGGCAGGAATAGAACAAAAGGCAGAGGAAGAAGGAATTTGACTCTTTTTTTTTTTCCTGCTTTGCTGCTTAAACTGGAACATCGTATCTCACCTCCTCCCCTCAGACTTGAATTTATACCATAAGTTCCTCTGGTTTTCAGGCCTTTTGACTCCAACTGAATTACACCACCAGCTTTCCTGTGTCTCCAGCTTGCAGATGGTAATGATGGCACTTCTAAGCCTCCATAATCACATGAGTCAATTCCTCATACTAAATCATCTACCTAGATGGAGAGATGGATAGATGATAGACTAGATAGATAGATAGATAGATAGATAGATAGATAGATAGATAGATGATGGAATAGATATGGATGATATAGATGCAGATATATAGAGAGTCATTAGTTGCTTAACACCAGGGATCCATTCTGAGAAATATGAACATCATGGAGTGTGCTTCTACAAACCTAAATGGCATAGCCTATCACTCAACTAGGCTATATGATCTAACCTATTGCTCCAAAGTTACAAATCTGTACAGCATATGCCTATACTGAATATTGTTGGCAATTATGACATAATGTTAAGTACTTATATATCTAAATCTGCCTAAACATAGAAAAGATACAGTAACAATATAATATTAAAGATTAAAAAATGATATGCTTTCACTTAACATGAAGGGATCTTGCAGGACTGAAGTGGTTCTGAGTGAGTCAATGAGTTGTGAGTGAATATGAAGGCCCTGGATATTACAGTACACTTTTATAACTGGCAGGGCAGTAGGTACGTTTACACCAGCACCACCACGAACAAGTCAGTAATGCATTGCACTACAACATTATGACAGTGACAGTATCACCAAGTGATAGGAATTTTCCAGCTCTATTATAATCTTATAGGACCACTGTCATAGATACAGAATATTGTTGGCCAAAACATTGTTGTGCAGTGCATGACTATAGATATAGATATATAGATATAGTTGTAGCTGTAGATATAGATATATAGGTCTCCTATTGGTTCTGTTTCTCTGTAGAATACAATGACTGACTAATACAATGGTGTTTCATAGATCTGATAGCTAATAGTAATACTGGTAAACTAGGAGAGGTCCCCAAACGCCTGTGGTACCTTGACCTAGGCTGGTGTTCTGGCTCTTGACACTATTGTGAAAAAGAATTCAAAGACAAGTCAGAAAAAAGTGAAAGTGTGGATATTTATTGGAAAATGCAAGTACACACTCAAGAAAAGAGAGTGTGATTGTGCTCAAGAAAGTGAGCTGCACCCAGTGGAGTCTGGGGCTTCTACCTTTATGGGTTTCTTTAACCAAGGGTAGAATATTCATTAATATTTCTGGAAAAAGGTGAAGATTTCTTGGAACTGAGGTGTCACTCATTTTTACGCCAAATATGGATGTTTCTGGAACTGTTATGTAACTGGTGGATGTGTGATTTAGTATGTTAATAAGCATATAATTAAGTCCTAGGAAAAACCTAGGTCAAATCCAGCACCATGTTGAGTCCAGTTGATCACAGTCAGCTTGGTCTGTATCCTGTTTTTCAAGGTCTTATTAGCCCTTAGCTTATGCAGCTGTTTGAACAGTTTCATTTCTGTTAGTCACATGAAATTGCTGCCTGGAATTCTCTATTCTCCTGCAACCACCCTGTATTATTCCTATCTAAATAAGAGCTAACATTAATTAAGCAGTCTGTGCCAAGCACTGTGTTAAGTATTGTAAATCTTATTTAAATCCTCATACTATTAATGTCTCACTTTGGGTAGATAGGAAACCTTATCTACTCAGGAACATGCCTCAGATGACACACTCACTCCTCACCACTCTGTGACAATGTTAATTCTCCACCATTTACAATCTCAGTGACTTTAAGCCAGTCCTTTAACCCCTTGGATCCTCAGTTTTCTCATGGGTAAAACAAAAATGATCTCAAACAAATTTCTTAGACCAAATACTATTAAATGCTGCTGTAGAAATAAAGCTGTGTAGGGAGCACAAAAGAGGAAAAATCATTAATACATAATAGTCAGGAGTTCGTCATTGTGATATACAACCCAAGTCATTACCCAACTTTTTGGTGTGCTTGCTTTGTCAGCTCATCCTTCTGTGTTTTTATTAACACTCTTAGTCCTACTGGCAACTATTCCCTAGACTCATAAATGTTCATTAAATGTTTTGAATGGATAAATGAATCTTTTCTGATAACCTGGGACAATTTTGGTCTTCTTTTTTCTTCTGATTACTTCTTAACATTCCCAGACTTTTGGACAAAGTTGCTGTGGTTTGAATGCGGCCCCAAAAAGCATGTGTTTGAAACTTAATCCCCAAAGCAACAGTGTTGAAAGATGGGGCCCAGTGGGAGGTGCTTAGGTCATGGAGGCTCCACCCTCATGAATGGATTAATGCTGATTATAAAAGGGCTTGATGCTATGAGTTCAATCTCCTGCTTGACTCTCCTGCTCTTCTACTTTCCACCCTGAGATGTTGCCTTATGAAGGTCCTTGCCAGATGCCAACACCATGATCTTGGACCACCCAGCCTCCAGTACTGTGAGCCAAATAAGTGTCTGTTCATTGTATATTACCCAGTCTCAGGTGTTCTGTTATAGCAGCACAAAACAGACTAAGACACAAGCCAAATCCCCTTGTTATATATACTCACAACTTCTCTTGTACATTATTGTGATTGCCTGTAGAAGTCTATTTTCTCCAGTAGGTTTTAAGTTCACATCTGTTTTATTTACCACTGAGTCTCCAATGCCTTTCTCATAGCAAGTTATCATTAAATTTTTAAAAAACAATAAATGACTGCATGTATTTTCTAAAGCCTGTTTTTCAAATGACCTAGGTTTTGGCCATCCAAAAATAAATTCTACAACTAAAACCCTTACTGACCTGGTATTGCTGCTCTGTTTAAGATAAAACAGTGTGCTTGAATTCAATATTTATAAATATCAAAAGTTGAGATATGCATTACCCTTGCTAAATAAAATTCATGTGAGGCCATGATTTTGGACTAAACTCCTGCACTAGGCCCCAACAGACCAGGCCAAACAAGAATGAGTCACTCATGCTAAGTACCACATGATGAAACTGAACTTTGAAACAGGCTAGTTTTCCAGAAAAGAAGGGATTCACAGCAACCAATCAGAAGGGGCCCAGTTTACCTAAACCAGCACAATATGAAAGTTCCCTCTATTTTAACCATATAAGGAAAGTCGCTTTGAAGGTACCAATCTGCTTTTTTGTTCCCTGTTTCTGCTTTCTTAGTACTTTTCCGCCTTTAAAGCCAACCTCTTCTGCTCGGTGCAGTGGAACACCCATTCTATTTTACAGAAAGAAATGTTGCCTGATTCTCAAATCACAAATAAAAGCCAATTAGATCTTTGAACTAAATTTATTTGTAAGTTTGCTTTTCAACATGGTTTTAAGATATGTTTTCATAAAAAACTAGAGATGCACACACAGACACAAAACTGAGGTAAGGATGGTGTCTTTGTTTTGTATTGTGATAAAGGCTGGTAATTTATTAAGAAAAAAGGTTTATTTGGCTCACCATTTTGATGGCTGGAACATTCACAATTGGGCATCTGAATCTGGTGACGATCTCAGGCAGCTTCCACTCATGGCAAAAGGTGAAGGAAAGCCAGCTGTCCAGAGATCACACAGGGACAAAAGAAGCAAGAGAGATAAGAGATACAGGGAGAGGTGCCAGGCTTTCTTTAATAACGGTTTTCATGGGAACTAATAGAGAATTCATTCATGCCCCCACTCCGGGGAGGGCATTAATCTATTTATGAGGGATCCACCCTCATGGCCCAAACAACTCCCATTGGTCCCACCTCCAACACTGGAGAGCAAATTTCAACATAAGATTTGGTGGGGACAAACAAAACATATTCAAACTATAGCAGATGGTTTCTAAAAACTGCCTCAAAGTTGCATCCTAACGATGAATCATATTTAGTCCAACCATCTACAGATTCTATTTCAATATCTTGGTCCTAGATACTCTGAGAAACACTACTAGAATCTAAAATATGAAAGAGAATAAATGAAATACAGCTTTGCTTTCTAATGCAGGAGAGAGAAAGAGACATTTCAGAAAGATTTCTAAATGTTTTCATCTTTTCAGGTTACCCTTGAGTTAAGCAGAATGAATCCTAACATACTTCAGGTAATTCCCAAGCCTGATGCTTTTCAAGTCAAATAGCATTAAACATTTGAATCATAAAACCAGCTTCCTTTTATCTCATTCCTTGCCTACTGTATCTTTCAAGGTTCAACTAGGAAAACAAAAAAACACTAGCAGGTATTTAAAATACAAGAAATACAATACAGGAATTGGTCACACAGTTGGAATTGTTAGAAGTCAAGGAGGAGTTAGGAGGCAAACTCAAGGATTTGCAACTTCAAGGAACCATGGACACCTCTGGGCTAAAGGGAAGAGGGAGTATTACTGGACCCTCATGGCCAGGGCACTTGATGGACATTAGAACCAGGCAGGAGATTCAGCGAGCACCAAAGAAGCTACCTGAGCCAGAGCCAGATTACAAAACACACTCTATTTTTTTCTCCTCCTATCTTAATCTAAGGAGCACAGATTCCAGGTGTCAGCTCCCCCGCCACAGAGAAAAGACATAGAGAAAACCAAGGAACCAATGTGAGAACAAACAGACCCAGCACCTATCAGCACTTACCCTATTGATTCAGGAAACCATATGGATAAGCAGATCATCAGTAAGTTGATGTTATAGTTTCCTAAGTCAATAAGACAGATATCTGATCATTTTGATAGTTAATTCTCATTAAGGACTAATAAACTGACATTCTGATTTGAAATATTTTATTGTTGGTAAGAAACAAAATAACAAACAACAAATATTAACAAATATTAAAATAATAAATATTATTATTAAAAAATAAACAACCAGGTATTTTGTTGTGGGTAAGAAATCTCTTCTAAAGCTATTGTTCTTAAGTTCTATTATCTTTATATTCATTTCATATTTAAAGTTTCTGTTTCAAAAGATAACACTAACCTGTACATTATTGTGAAAGATATGTCATTCTTTAAAAAATCCATTCAGTGTTAAGGATTATTCACAATAATAGGTAAAAGCTAAAAAACTTGGTATTTCTTGCCAGTTTGCTTATTCAAAGTGGGAAGTGTGAGTAAAGCTAAGATCTAAGGAAAAAAAATAAACAAAGAAGATGCATAATAATATTCAAAGGACTAGAATGCTGCTAAATTTTCTGACAAATTTTTTGTGCCAAGTAATAATCATTTTGGAAAACAAAAACCTTTCTTAAGGCATGCCTAAAATCACTGTTGTCAAAAAAGTCTCCCAGGAATTTAAATCACTTGGTTATTCAGAAAACACATCTTGGAATGTACAACATGCACCAGATCAGCCCAGCTCACATTAAATATTCATTTTGATTGACTACTTCAATCACTCTACTATAAATCCCTGACTTGCTCATGGCCATATTTCTTTGGTCTATGACCTCATGGATCATACAAGTAAAATAACTGCCAAGTGTAGCCATCATTTTTTGAATAGAGTCTTCCTGACTTCTGGTAAGTCATAGTACAAGGACTTCTTTCTAAAGGGTGTGTGAGTCAACTTTCCATAATTTTAGTGCTTTGTCCTTTCCCACTACAGCTGATATTTGCAGTCTCAGGGTTCATTTTCTTTTCAAATCACCAGGGTTTAGATTGTCATTAAAATCACCAGGAAGCCGGTTTAGACACTCCCATTTCTAATTCTGTGGAAGCAGGCTGCCTTGTGAGGTGTGTGGAATCAGAGTCTTAAGTCGCTAATGCCCATTAAGAATCCTCCGGCAATTTTCTCATGATTAGGAATGGCCACAGAACTGGGGAAATTACATTCTTACTCCCTCTACCACCTCTGCAATTTTAAATGTGTTAGATCTTTTCTGCTTTTCCTACTTTAAAAACGTAAATTAAATAGTTCAGTTGTCCTGCCTGTATTTCTAACCAGGAGGACAGAGCTAGAAAGGAAAGAGTTTCATCAATTCAGCGTAGTCCTTAGACATCGCCTGTCCCTAACCCACCAAGGCAAGGAGGAATGTATAACTCCTTAGGAATATTTAACCCACTTCCCTCAGAAATTATGAATACCTAATGAGGTCAGGGACGAATCAGCTTACTTCTAAAATGTCCAAAGATGCCCCCAGTAATGCCGTTTTATTATTTAATGTACCTCTAAACAGAACCAAAGATGATAAATGGACACCACAGAATGGGAAAGTAGTCAAGGACAATGACATGTCAACCTAGAGACAAGTTTTAAAATGCGAATCAGCCCAGGTGAGGAAGACAAAATAGAATTGGAAGGAAAAATAAATTTTTTTACCTAGAAGTGGATATAGATGTGAAGTATGTATTTCTATCAGCTTCAAAATAATCACTAAAATTTTAAATAAAACTGCTGCCATTTTCCTACTTTTGAAAAAAGAACAAATGCGCACTTACTTTATGGTTGCTGTTTGATATCTTCATTGTGATATCAAGCAATGCTAAATTGCTTGAAACTAAGTAGTTTTAGAAAAGTCAAAAAGCAGGGTATAAAATTGAGAAAATCTCAACTCTCGTACTTTTTTTATATTTTCTGCTACCTGAAATGTCATTAACCAGCAGTACCTTGCCCGAACTTTTCAATTAGAAATGGCCCAAATTGGCTGGGTGCGGTGTCTCACGCCTGTAATCCCAGCACTTTGGGAGGCCAAGGCAGGCGGATCACGAGGTCAGGAGATCGAGACCATCCTGGTTATCAAGGTGAAACCCCGTCTCTATAAAAATACAAAAAAAATTAGCCGGGCATGGTGGTGGGCACCTGTAGTCCCAGCTACTCGGGAGGCTGAGGCAGGAGAATGGCGGGAACCCAGGAGGCGGAGCTTGCAGTGAGCCGAGATGGCGCCACTGCGCTCCACCTCCAGCCTGGGCAACGAGCGAGATTCTGTCTCAAAAAAAAAAGAAAGAAAGAAAAGAAACGGCATCATCTTATATTTTTTTCTTATTTTAAATGTCAAGTCTTTTCAATATTTTCTGACTTTGCTATACATAACATACACATAACTATGGCCCTATACACATGCCCCCAAGGCAGTATCCTGCGGAGAGCTGTACCCAGTATCCCACACTGGCTGGTGGGAACACAGGTATTCCATCTGCTGTGTTGGAATTACGATAATGCCATCTGCATTATGATAATGCCATCTGCCGTGGTTTTCACGTGTACCTTCCAAAATTCAGGTGTTGCCAAGGTGATGCTATTAGGAAGTGGGGCTTTCAAGAGGGGATTAGGTCATGAGGGCTTCTCGTTCATTAGTGGTGTTAAGGCTCTTATAGAAGAGGCTTTGTGCAGCCTTTGGCTAGGTGGCTAGCTTGCTCTTCCACTCTTCTGCCATGTGAGGGCACAGAGTTCTCTCTTACCCTTCTTTCCACCATGTGAGGACCCAGCAAGAAGCCCTAACCTGCTAGCACCTAAGCCTTAGATTTCGCAGCCCCTAGAACTGTGAGAAATGAATTTCTGGTCTTTATAAACAGAATATCTCAGTTATTCTGTTATAGCCATGCAAAATGGAGTAAGACACCATCCTTTATATAAACCAAGCCACAGCAGAATGCAGAATACAGAGTTATCTTTAATTGGTTGAAAGCTAAATGTGTATTTACTAAAGCTTTCACTTTTGCTGAGGATATAGAGCCTCAAGACAACATTATTTCTACACCAGAACAAACTAAATCATCTATAAGATTGTAACTCTTTTTAAGCCTATTAGATAGATGAGGTTGCAAGACCATAAAGGAAACCAAATTACAGAGTGACAAATGGCTCCTGCTTCAAGCCAAGGGGTAACAGATTCAGACTTACCCTCCCACCTGAAACAATTAAAATTACAAAATACAAATTTAAAAATACAAATAAAATTACAAAATACAAAATTTCATATAAAAAATATATGAAATACTGCTTTTTAAACATCGGCCAACAGGCAATGGAGGATAGAGAGCCAGCGGAGCAGGAAAACAGAGTGAGCCTTACAATTGCTGCAGTTACTGCCTGGGGTCAGTTTCCAGGTCACAGTGCAGAGAAATGGAACCTGAGTGGAGCCAAGAATTCTCCCTGAATTGGGAGTTCAGGTAGCTTGAGGTGACTGGAGTTTCTGGGGCAGAATCCAGATAGGAGGGGGCTGTCCATAGAGAGAGTTCCAGAGATCTGCAGAAGGACCCTCACAGTCTTTAGCTGAATACTAATCAGTGCATTCGTGTGAGAAAAGAACTGAAGGCTGAAAAAGAAGCTTCCTAAAAGGATTAGAGGAACCAATCCCCAGGTTTATACTTTGTGTCAGGAATACCTGTGTTCCCACCAGCCAGTGTGGGATACTGGGTACAGCTCTCCACAGGATACTGCCTTGGGGGCATGACAAAATTACCCCTGAACTAAAGGCTACTCTGTTCTAGCCTAACAGAACTAGAAAGCTTAGAAAGCACCAAATTGTTTCCAGGTTAACTTAACTGCACGCCAGAATATACTTTAAGACTATGTATAGAAATAATAAACTAATAAAATATCCATCAGAAAAAAAAAATAATTAATCTCTAAAATTTTCTAATATTTGATTAAAAATATATAAACCCAAGACAAAAAAAAAAAAGAAGAAGAAAACATTTGTTGTTGTGATAGGCTGCTGTCATTGGTATCCTGTGGTTGTCTTCTCCTGTGTAAGGGATGACAAACTCTTTTGGATGTTTTTCACAAACTTAATAAATAAAACTGAGCCCTGATGTCACATCAACAAAATACTGTTACTGAAATCACTACTATTTCTTAAGTGGCCATCCAATTTATATTTACTCCCCACCCCACCCCAGCACACATGCACACATGCACACACACACACACATGCACACACACACAGGCACACACACACACACACCACTAACCTAAACTCTCTAGCACATATAATGATAAAAATCCATTTGTCCTGGACTTCCTGCTGGCCAGTCTAGGCAGAGTGTATGCAAAAGCCAATACCTCTGGGTGCACCTGGATTCATGGCATATTTGACTAGCTTGGATCTGGATAGAAGCCTGGCTGTGTCTATCCTTCAAGTAGGTCTGGTCATCATACCAGATGTCTTAGTCATACTCAGTCTCATCCACTGTTGCCTAAGACAAACAAAACCGATTTGATTCAAGTACCTATTGTATTGCATAGAGATAAGCAATCAGTGGAAACAAAGATAATCTAGAAAATAGATCACACACATCAATTGGTTTTTGACAAATGTAGCCAGGTATTTCAGTGGAAAATGATTGTCTTTTCAAAGAACTAGTGCCACCTATATGCCTCCAAAAAAGAATATTAACTTTCACCTTATGCCATTACAAAAATCAGCTCAAATGTAAACCCTAATACTATAAATCTTCTAGAACTGAGCATAATACATCATTGCAATCTTTGGCTGGGTAAACATTTCTTAAGAAAGAAACAATAAAAACCATGAAAGAAAAAAAATGATAAATTGAACTTCATCAGTTTTCTTTTTCTTTAATATAGCATCTCACTGGGTCACCCAGACTGGAGTGCAGTGGTGCTATCTTGGCCTACTGCAACCTCAATCCCCCAGGTTCAAGTGATCCTCCCGCCTCAGCCTCCCAAGTAGCTGGAATCACAAGCATGTACCACCACTCCCAGCTTCTCTTTGTATTTTTTTGTAGAGATTGGATTTCACCATGTTGGCCAGGCTGATTTCGAACTCTTGAGCTCAAGTGATCTGCCCACCTCAGCCTCCCAAATTGCTGGGATTACAAGCGTGAGCCACCATGCCTAGGCAAACTTCATCAATTTTCTACTTTTCAGAAAATAGTAAAGAAATAGAAAAGCCATAGTGTAGAAGAAAACATAAGCAAAAGAAAAAACATATCTCATAAAGGCCCAAGTCCAACATATATGAAGAATGCCTTCAAAACAATAATAAATGAACAATCTAATTTCTAAAGTATATAAAAGTTTAACAGCAGTTTATCAAAAAAGATATATATATAGAAAATAAGCACACAAAAACTATGCCGTACTTAGCCATATAGAGAAGTGTCTAAGTGCTACAGTGAATGCCTAAAATTTAAAGCACTGACAGTAGCAACTATTGGGGAGGATGTGAAACAGCAAGGATTATCAAACATTGCTAGTTAGAATGCAAATAGTATAACATCTTTGTAATATAATTTGTCACTTTCTAATCAAATTAAATGTAAAATACAATGTGACTCAGAAATCCCACTGCAATGTATGTCAAATGAAACATATGTTCACATAAAGACATGTACATGAATGTTTATAGTGACTTTACTCATAGTAGCCAAAAAGTGAAAGCAATCCAAATGTCCATCAACCACTGAGTGGGTAAATCAATTGTGGTAAATCAATATGATAGAATACCACTCAGCATTAAGAAAACTACTGACGAAACTACCACATATGAATCTCCAGAACATTGTACTAAGGGAAAGAAGACAGACGCAAAGGGCTACATGATATATGATTTCATTTACATGTTATTCTGGAGAAAGTCATACTACAAGAACAAAAAGATCAGTGGTTCCCTGGACTGAGATTGGGAAAAGTTGATTGACTACAAAGCACACATTGGAATTTGAAGGTGGGTAGGGGGCAGTTATTGGAATATTCTAAATCACAACTATGGTGATGGTAACATGACTGTATACATTGTCCAACTTGTTAACAGTACACATAAACAAGGTGAATTTTACCATACGTCAATTATACTTCAATAACATAACCAACAAAAACCGTTATTAGGACCACACCATTAGAATAGCTAAAACTAAAAAGGCAATACCAAGTGTTGACAATGATGTGGAGTAACTGGAACTCTGACATGTTGCTGGTGAGGGTGTAAAACAGCCTCTTTTTCACAAATTGGTTGGCAGTTTTCCTTAAAGGTTAAAGATACACCAACCATATTTACCCAAGATGAATAAAAACATATGTCCACACAAAGACTTGTACTCAAATATTCATAGCAGCTTTATTTTTGGTAGCTGAAAACTGGAAACAACCTAGGTATCTATCAACACATGCATGGATAAAATAATTTAGTAAATCTATGCAATAAGTACTATCAAGCAATAAAAAGGGGCAAAAACACAGATATAATGTAATATGGAAAAATCTAAAAAAAAATCATTGAGTAAAAGAAGTCAGGCTGGGCGTGGCGGCTCAAGTCTGTAATCCCAGTACTTTGGGAGGCCGAGATGGGCAGATCACGAGGTCGGGAGATCGAGACCATCCTGCCTAACACGGTGAAACCCCGTCTCTACTAAAAAATACAAAAAACTAGCTGGGCGAGGTGGCGGGGGCCTGTAGTCCCAGCTACTCGGAAAGCTGAGGCAGGAGAATGATGTAAACTCAGGAGGCGGAGCTTGCAGTGAGCTGAGATCCGGCCAGACATTGAGGAATACATACTGTATTTTTTCCATCTATATAACATTCTAGAAAGTGCAAACCAATCTAGAGTGACAAAAATAGATCAGTGTTCCCCTGGGGTCAAGGTTGATGGATTGCAAAGGAGGACAGGAATCGTTTGGCCTGATGGAAATGTCCTCTATCATAATTGCAGCAATAATTTCATGGGCATATACCTCCATAAAAACTCATAGAATTGTAAGTTTTAAGTAGATTTATTTTATATACATTATACCTTGATAAAAATGATTTTTTAAGCCTAATTGTAATAGGAGGATTAAGTTAATGCGATTCACTCAAGGTCTCCCAAAATGTTTCTCCGCTTTGACCTTAATGAGATTTCTCTTTTCCTCAGTAGGGAAGATATTACAGGATCAACTCCCAAAAAGCAGACAGCCCAACAGCTACTTATATAAAAGTTTCACTAAGAAAGAGCAGTAGGTCTTTATGAAAGCAGCAGGCACTTTGCAGAGGCAGAAGAACAAAGGCAGCAGCAACATCCAGCAGCATGTCCTTTACCATACTAGCAGCCTAGCCACGCTCGGTGGCTCCAGAAACAACTGAAACAACTCCTGACTCCCTCAGCTCCACATGGCTGAGCCCAGGAGAAGGTCACTGAAGCCAGAACAGTTCCACCCACTCATTCTCAATACAGGGTAGTCTCTCAAACATCCAAACATGCCAGCCTAGAATTGTAGTAAACCGCCGTTTCACTTTGGAATGGTCTAAATATGAGAACTTGCAAAGACAGAAACTTGTCTTCGAATATACCCAGTAAATCAAGTCAATTCCTATGCATTTCCTTGGACATCACAAATTTTGCCGTATTTCATGTTTAAATTAACTACTTTTTATATTCTAAATGAGAGACTGCAAAAGAAAATTTCACTCAGATGTGTCCTAAAAGTTGTCTGGCTTTTTTTTTTTTTTTTAACTTGTGAACACAAAGAAGGAAATAACAGCCACTGGAATGTACTCGAGGGTGGAGGATAAAAGGAGGGAGAGGAGCAGAAAAGATGACTACTGGGTACTGGGCTTAATATCTGGGTGAAGAAATAGTATGTACAATAAACCCCCATGACACATGTTTACCTGTGTAACATACCTTCACATGTATCCCCAAACCTAAAATAAAAATTTTTTAAATAAAATAAATTTTATTTTAAGTTCAGAAGTACAGTGCATAAGGAATATTATGCAGCCATAAAAAGAATGAGAAAATATGTATATGTACCACATTTTTCTTTATCCAGCCTATCACTGATGGGCATTTAGGTTGATTCCATGCCTTTGCTAGTGTGAATAATGCTGCAAAGAACATACACATGCATATGTCTTTTTAATATTAAGATTTTTATTTCTCTGTGTATATATCCAGTAATGGGATTGCTGGGTCAAATGGTAGTTCTCTGTTTAGGTCTTTGAAGAATGGTCACACTGTCTTCCACAAAGGTTGAACTAATTTACACTCCTATCAACAGTGTAAAAGCATTTCTTTTCCTCTGCAACCTTATCAACTTCGGTTGTTTCTGGACTTCTTAGTAATAGCCATTCTGACTGGCATGAGATGGTATCTCATTGTGGTTTTGATTTGCATTTCTCTAATCATCAGTGATACTAAGCTTTTTTCATATGCATATCAAAAATTTTCCAACCTTTATTTTAGTTTTAGGGGGTTCGTGTGCAGGTTTGTTATGTGGGTAAATTGCATGTCACTGAGGTTTGGTGCACAAATGATCCTGTTACTCTGGTAGTAAGCACAGTACCCAAAAGGTAGTTTTCCACATCTTGCCCCACTCCCTTCCTTCCTCCCTAGTAGTCCCCAGAGTCCATTGTTGCCATCTTTATGTCCATGTGTTTTCAATGTTTAGCTCCCACTTATAAATGAGAACATACAGTATTTAGTTTTCTTTCCCTGTGTTACTTTGCTTAAGATAATGGCCTCCAGCTGCATCCATGTTGCTGCAAATGACATGATTTCATTATTTTTCATGGCTGCATAGTATGCCATGAGTATATGTACCATATTTTCTTAATCCAGTTCACCATTGATAAGCCTCTAAGCTGATTCCATGTCTTTGTTATTGTGAATAGTGCTGTGATGAACATACGTGTGCATGTATCTTTTTGGTAGAATGGTTTATTTTTCTCTGTATATATACCCAATGATGGGATTGCTAGTTTGAACGGTAGTTCTGAGTTCTTTGAGAAATCTCCAAACTGCTTTCCACAGTGTCTGAGCTAATTTACATTCCCACCAACAGTGTATAAATGTTCCCTTTTCTCCATGACCTTGCTAACATCTGTTAGTTTTTAATTTTTAAATAATAGCCATTCAGACTGATGTGAGATTATACCTCGTTGTTTTTATTTGCATTTCTCTAATTGCTAGTGATGTTGAGCTTTTTTATATACATATTT
Organism: Macaca fascicularis; assembly: GCF_037993035.2. Lineage (NCBI taxonomy): Eukaryota > Metazoa > Chordata > Mammalia > Primates > Cercopithecidae > Macaca > Macaca fascicularis. The sequence goes on from NC_088382.1 coordinate 89,251,020, forward strand.
GTTGGCTGCACATATATCTTCTTTTGTGAAGCATCTATTCATGTCCTTTGCTAATTTTAAACAGACAACTTGCAGAATCGGAGAAAATATTCACAAACTACACATCTGACAAAGCTCTAATATCCAGAATCTATAAGGAACATAAACAATTCAACAAGCAAAAATAAAAAAATGTTTAGCCTTGGACTTTATGTAGCTGGGCTGCTCAGGACTAGAAAAAATGCAGGAACTTGGGCATAGCACACAGCACAGTGAATTAGGACTCCGGTTTTGGTTGTCCTGAGTCTGGTCTCATGCTCCGCGCAGTAGGCTCACTCTGACACAGACTCCTCGCCATTTTCTCAATTCTTCCCCTCCTCCAAAGGGACTCAGATAAAGCACCGACCTGAATGAAAGAGTCTTGATTCTGTGGGGTAATTTCCTCTACAAAAACAGACCCATATCTAAAACACTGGGGCTGAAGAAGAGACAAGAGCAAATTTACCCACTTTTGCTTAGATTGTCCTATTCAATAAGACAAAACACACCTATATAGCTCCAGCTCAGGAGTAAAAAAGAAGAAAAGGAAGGCCACCAACTCTAAGGCACTAAGTATTTCATATATGCTATGTGCTGATACATTAGGGGTGTTGTTCCATTAATGCACAACATAAAAAGAATTAAACCTATTAACAGTATTTATTCTATATTATTTAATTACCAACATGTCTCTATGTTCAATTATAGTGCTATCGTTTCATTAGGCACATGCACTGAGATTTTCTAATTAAAACCCTCCCAGGTAACACACTGCTTAGAGGATTTGATTAGCATTTTTATCTTTCTTTCCCTCGTTGAAAGTAAAATAACCTATCTTTGTGTTTACGTCAAAAATAGTAGTCTCCTCCCTGAGTCTTTTTTGCACAAACACTATTCACCACAATTTATGCAAGCTGCCTCAGGGGAGAATTTCACCTTGCACAATTCTATTGGAGGATGCTACAGCTTGATATTGAACATAATATGGATTCTCTTGCACCAATATACATAGTTTAGGAATTAAGAGGTTTGGGGTCAGATTAACCTGGTTTCTAGCCTCAGCTTCACCACTAACTAGTTGCACCTCTGGAAAATTACTCAATTTTTGTGTCATTTTTGCATTTATAAAATTGGTACTATTATGAGAAACAATGGCCAAATATGTGAAGTGGTTAGCATAGTATCTGAAACATAATAAGTGGTCATTTTTATTGTTGAATTGTCATTTTGTTGTTGATGATGTTGTTATTGTTGTTGTTGTTGTTGTTGTTGTTGTTGTTGTTACCAGGAAATGGATAAGGAAAATATTTAGAGATTTCAATTAAGGTAAAGGCATACCTCAGGGATATTGCAGGCTTGGTTCCAGACCACCACAGTAAAACAAATTCACAATAAGGTGAGTCACACAAATTTCTTGGTTTCTCAGTATATATAAAATTTATGTTTATACTATACTGTACTCTATTAAGTGTGCAGTAGCATTATGTCTAAAAGAACAATGTATATACTTTAATTAAAAAATATTTAACTGCTGAAAAATGCCAACAATCATCTGAGCCTTTAGCCAGTCATAAACCTTTTGATGGTGAGGGTTTGCATTGCTTTGATGGCTGCTGACTGATCAAGATGGCAGATGATGAAGGTGGGGTGGCTGTGGCAATTTCCTAAAATAAGACAGCAGTCTGGTTTGCCACATAGTTGACTCTTCCATGAAAGATTTCTCTGTAGCATGAAATGCTGTTCATAGTATTTTATCCACAGTAGAACTTCTTTCAAAATTGGAGTCAATCCCTTCAAACCCTGCCTCTGCTTTATCAACTACGTTTTATACCATTCTAAATCCTTTGTTGTGATTTCAACGATGTTCACAGTATCTTCATCAGGAATAGATTCAATTTCGACAAACCACTTTATTTGCTCAGCCATAAGAAACAATTCCTCATCCGTTCAAATTTTATCATGAGATTTCAGCAATTCAATCACATCTTCAGACTTCACTGTACATTCTAGTTCTCTCGCTGTTTCCACCACATCCACAATTACTTCCTCCGCTGAAGTCTTGAAGCCCTTAAAGTCATCCATGACGGTTGGAATCAACTTTTTCCAAACTCCCATTGATTTTTTGACCTCTCATGCATCATGAATGCTCTTACTGACATTTAGAATGGTGAATTCTTTCCAGAAGGTTTTCAATTTACTTTGCCCAGATCCATCAGAGGAATAACTACATATGACAGCTATAGTCTTACAAAATGTATTTCTTAATTAATAAGACTTAAAAGTAAAAATTATTCCTTGACCCATGGGCTGCAGAATGGATGTTGTGTTAACAGGCATGACACATTATTAATATCTTTGTATACCTCTATCAGAGCTCTTGGATGACTAGGTGCTTTGTCAAGGAGCAGCAATATTTTGAAAGGAATCTTTTTTTCTGCCTTAGGTCTCTGTAGAGGGCTGAAAATATTCAGCAAACCATGCTGTAAACAGAAGTGCTGTCATCCAGACTTTGTTCTATTTACAGAGCACAGGCAGAGTACATTTAGCATAGTTCTTGAGGGCCCGCTGATTTTCAGAATGGTAAAGGAGCACTGGCTTCAACTTCAAGTCACCAGCTGCAATAGGCCCTACCAAGAGATGCAACCTGTCTCTTGAAGCTTTGAAGCCAGGCATTGACTTCTCCTCTTTAGCTATAAAAGTCCCAGATGCAATTTTCTTCCAATCTAAGGCTGTTTTATATACATTGAAAATCTGTTGCTTAATGTAGTCATCTTCATCAATTACCTTAGCTAGATCTTCTGGATAACTTGCTGCAGCTTCTATATCAGCACTTGCTGCTTCACCTTGCACTTTTATGTTATGGAGACAGCTTCTTTCCTTAAGCCTCATGAACCAACATCTACTAACTTCCAACTCTTCTTCTGCAGTTTTCTTATCTCTCTCTTGAACTTCATAGAATTGAAGAGAGTTAGGGCCTTGTTCTGGATTAGGCCTCAGTTTAAGGGAACGTTGTAACTGATTTGATCAGCTATTCAGACCACTAAAATTTTCTCTATATCAGCAATAAGGCTGTTTCACTTTCCTAGCATTTGTGTGTTGACTGGAGTAGCACTTTAAATTTTCTTCAAGAACTTGCTTGCATTCACAACATCTCTATCGGTTTAGCACAACAGGCCTAGTTTTGGTCCTTTCTCGGCTTTTGGATGACTTCCTCACAAAGCTTAACCATGTCTAGCTTTTTATTGAAGTGAAAGGCAAGTGGGCCGGGCGCGGTGGCTCAAGCCTGTAATCCCAGCACTTTGGGAGGCCGAGGCGGGCGGATCACGAGGTCAGGAGATCGAGACCATCCTGGCTGACACGGTGAAACCCCGTCTCTACTAAAAAATACAAAAAACTAGCCGGGCGAGGTGACGGGCGCCTGTAGTCCCAGCTACTGGGGAGGCTGAGGCAGGAGAATGGCGTGAACCCGGGAGGCGGAGCTTGCAGTGAGCTGAGATCCGCCCACTGCACTCCAGCCTGGGCGGCAGAGCGAGACTCCGTCTCAAAAAAAAAAAAAAAAAAAGAAAGGCAAGTGACTCCTTCTTTGAAAAGTAAGAGGACATGGTAGGGATATTAATTGGACTAATTTCAATATTGTTATGTCTCAGGGAATAGGGAGGCCTGAGGGAAGGATGAGAGATGGGGGAATGACTGGTAAGTGGAACAGTCAAAATACACACTTTTGTCAATTAAGTTTTCTGTCTTATGGGCAACGCTCATGGTACCCCCAAGACAATTACAACAGTAATATCAAAGATCACTGATCACAGATCACCATAACTGATGTAATAATGAAAAAGTTTGAGATATGACAATTACCAAAATGTGACACAGATACATGAAGTGGGCATACGTAGTTGGAGAAATTGTGGCAATAGACCTTCTGGACACAGGGGTGCCACAAATCTTTAATTTGTTTACGTATATATATTATATATATGAAGCACAGTAAAGTTAAGCACAATAAACGAGTTACTCTAGTATATATTTCCCTAGACTAATAACAATATCAGTTTAATTTACTGAAGACCTATATCACAAGCATCTTGTTGCATAGATGGATTGTGACCCACTCAATTAATATTAAGGTTTGAGCAAGTTACTTGTGCTGGTTATTCTTGGACTGCACCACCCATTGCATTCTCTGCCCTTCCTGGCTATATTGTGTGCCCTAAAAGACTGACCTACACAGCCTCCATCATTTGAGCTCTCCTGCCTTCTGCCTTTCAGAGTTAATTCCAGTCAATGGGGGACACCCACAGTAAATCTGAAGGTGAGAGGCAACAATGAGGAATGTCTTCCTTCACCAGCTGCCTGCTCTGGGGCCATCATTCTGGCCCCTCCACAGCTTTAACTTTTACTGATCTCTGTTAACAACCTTGTTTCCTCCCCTTGCCCTTTCAGGCCTTGGGGTAGTGTCAGCATCTTGTTTTTGCTACTGCCTGGAACTTGAACTTCCCTCCTTGGTTTGCCCATGCACACTTTGTAAATAGCCTCTTCATTAAATTCTCATCCAAATTTCATCTAAGTATGTCTCTGCTTCCTGTCGGGAACATGAGTGACTTGCCCCCTCTGCTGAACATAATTCCCTGTGGCTAACAAGGTTCATGTTCTTTCTTATTTTTCAATTTTCTTGAGTCCTCTTCACATACCAAGCACCGGACTAAGTGCAAAATGCAAGGAAAAAATAATAGACTGGTCTCTTTAAATATATGTGTGTGTGCCACAGTCTTTCTCTTCCAAGACCTCAGTCATCATGGGGAGCTAGATCTATAAACCACAAACCATAATCTAGTGCAATAAATGTAGTATGTGCATGTGCAGAGTACAATAACATAAAGATTTATATCCTACTTTATTGGTGGGGGTAGAGGCCAGGCAGGAGAAGGAGTAAAGAATAATCAGGAAAATCTTTTTCAGCTAGACCTCCAGTAAGAAGAGGAATTTAAGAGGCAGAATTATGAGAAAGTTGCATTTCATGCATAGAAGAGAATGTTTAAAAGTAACAATGGCCTGGAGATGCATGGAATATTTAGTGAGCAGCAAAGCAATTTGGGGCAAGCAGAACACGGTGCTAAGGTTGGAAATGCTATGGAGTGGGTGTAGGCCATCATGAGGTATTGTGAAAGAATTTGATGGCAAGACAGAGTGAATAATAATTTAGTTTTTTCAAATGAAAGTATAAGAAGACTTAAGCATTTTTAACCTATATAATCTTTTCCCCCATAGATCTCCTTAGAGAAATAATTAATTATTTTGATTTAGCAATGAAAATTTCCATCATGTGAATCACATAATTGGCTCTGATCAAACAGAGAGATATCTTGTGTTCGGAAACACTTGAAGAATTAAGATTTATTAATGATAACAGCCTTCTAACAACCTGGCAGTAAAGCCTTGGATATTCCTGTTATAAGATCCAGTTCATGATTACCTGGTTGCTATTTTGGAATGTATTGGAGTTTGCACGTATGTGTGGCTAGAAATTGGTCAGGTTTTGAAATACTAAGCAACCTGCGCAAAAGGCTTCAGGCTGTGGCATAATTTGATCCCAACTAAAATTTAGACTGTTACTTTTGCCAGCAATAGGAATAGGGTGACCAATTCAATGAACGAGGATCTAAACTACAGTAGTTGCCATTGGCGTTAAAAAGCAAAAGACGTGTTGAGCAGACATTTCAGAGATGGTTAACAGAACTTCAAGACCTCTGAATGTAGGATTAACTGCAACTTCAATGTGAAACATGTAGTTGAGACCAGTTCATAGACGGTGACACAGTTCACTGGGACAGGAAATAAAGGGAAAGGAAGATTGAGCAGGGCTAATTATGTTTCTTTTGAAAGAAAAAGTGTCACCAGCAGGTGTTACAATGATTGGTTTTTAACAAATGAAATGACAATCACTTTGAGAAAAAAGGAAGTAATCATCTCACAATTTAAAAAAAGTAAAAACCACACTGGAACAACACTGGGGGATTAATTAAAGTTAGTGATGTCATTTCAGTGCAAGAAATTTCCAAAGTAAAGGTTTCAGAAGTTTCTATTCGGGCATTCTCTCTTCTTCGGGCTCCTCCCCATATCACCAAGCACAATTACCATCTGACCGCACTAAACTTCATGGCACCATCGCATTCTACTCCTGTTGGTTACACGTCTGTTTCCCTAAACTACTTTGGCATATATCCATAGTGACCTCTGCACTGTTTGGCACATGGTAAGAGCATTTAGTTACAAGTTTTTAGTGTCTTCAGAAAGACTTTTGTAAAATGCCAAAACTATGACACCTCTTCAGTGCTTCAGTATTCAATTCCAAAGTAATAGGCAAGATATTTATTTTTCCTTATGAAGTGTTAATATTTTTAAACCTACTAAGATACACCTTCTCACTTATTACAAAAATGATTACATCTGACAATCAGTACAATTGAGCTTTTAAAAACAAAATTACCTGTAACAGAAGTGCTCAATTTGAAAATCCAATGTTTTTCTCAAATAGTTCTTTAGCAAAATTTCTTGCAGCTAAAACTGTCAGACTTTAGGAACTCCACACATTATAATTATTGATTTCTCCCCTCAGATTGCCATGTTAATAAATATTAGATTTGAAACTGACAACATGAACATTGAACCACAAGGTATTCTAGTGAAGAGTGGTAAAGAGTGTGAGTACACACACACACACACATTCAAACTCCAATACATTCCAATATAGCAACCAGGTAATCATGAATTGGATCTGACACAGGAATATCCAAGACTTTACTGCCAGGTTGTTAGAAGGGTGTTTTCATGAATAAATCTTAATTCCTCAAGTGTTTCCAACCACAAGATACCTCTCTGTGTTTGATCAGAGCCAATTAAGTGATTCATATGATGAAAATTTTCATTGCTAAATCAGGATAATTCATTATTTCTCTAAGGAGATCTATAGGGGGAAAAGACTGTATAGGCTAAAAATACTTAGGTCTTCTTATCCTTTTATTTTTTAAAAGCTAAATTATTATTCACCCTGTCTTGCCATCAGATTCTTTCACAATCTTACTTTCCTGTTTTTCCTTTTAAGAGACTCTAAACATCCTGTTTTGTGGCATATTATTAAAAGAAGTAAAATCTATTTTAAAAACATGGAATTTTGTGTGTAAAGACTTAAACCCCTAAAGAAAAAAAAGCAAGACAGGAAAAGGAGATGCTAGCTGACCCAGATAGATACACATGTTATAGGGCTGCTGTGATTAAAATGATATAGTGTTGGCATTTGTTCAGGGAGGCAGTGCAGTAGAACAGAGTACAGAATCCAGAAACAGACACAATTGCTTTAGTATTCAATAAAGGTAGAGTCACAAAACAAGTGGAAAATATCAGCATTTTAATTAATGCCACTGGAATAACTGGATAGCAATATGAAAAATAATAAAAGTTGAATCTATTTCTGACACCAAACACCAGGGAAAATTCCAAAGTATTTAGAAATTTAAATGTAAAAAATGAAATTACACAAATACAAACATTTGTGAATTTCTCTATAACCTGAAAATGAAGAAAACTCTCCTCTCATTTAAAATCTAGAAGAAATAAGGAAAATAATTATTAAATTTAACTGCATAAATGCTAAAACATATGCTAGCTTCACAGGCAAAAATTTAAAAAACACAATCCTACTTTAAAATTTTAATATAAAGAGATAGTCTCTAGAAAGGCCAATACAAATGATCCCCATATACTTAGAGCTCTTTTTTTTTTTAAGAGGTAGATCTCACTACATTGTCCAGAACTCTCAAGTAGCTGGGAATACAGGTGCACACCACTGCCCTGGTTATGACTCTTAAATATATGAGGCCCATAATTAAGAGAATAACTCACAATAAAAGAAATACTAATTGACATTATACCGATATACTATATTCTCTTTATCAAATTAATAAAAAATCAGGAGTTTAACAACACATTTACTGGATAAGGCTAAGGGGGCATAGGCTCAAAGGCATTACTAAAAAGAATGCAAAATGTTTTAAACCCTACTGAGGGCAATTTGACACTATTGAGCAAAATTGCATGTGTATAATGTTTGCCCCTTCCCTAAGAATCTGCCCAAAGATAAAATGGTAAAGCATGAAAAGATGTACAGATGTGGCTATTTATTGCATATTTTGTAACGACAAAAGCCAGAGACTATCTAAATATGCATCAATAATAGATGAATTAAATTAACCCTGGTGTACTTATAATGGAACACTATACAGCCATAAAAGAAAACTTTAATAATGAATACTTTCTTATATGTGATCTCCAGAATATTTGTTAAGTGAAAACAGCAAGTTGGAGAAGCAATGTGTATATATACACCATATTACAATTTATCTAAGAAAGGAAGCACATGTGTGTGTCTGTATGTGCACATGTGCACACAATGGGCTATTATGCTATAATTAAAATTACCACTTGTATGAGATGAAAGGTAACATGTAGAGGAGAAACAGAAGTCAGGGGCAGGAAATTTACAAGACAAACCTGAATATTTTATCATTCCAGAAAGCAAAAAAGTTATCAAAAATTATTGGAATAGTGTCAAAAGGACTCATGAACCAACTTGAAGTGGCTCCCACTGTACAAAGATGAGTCATCTGGATAATAACATAATTGGATTGAAATGAATCAAATACGTTACAAATTCAGGACTTTACAATGATCGATTTTTTTGAATTGATCACCTTTGGAGAATGCTAGGAAACCATCTCATGATTCTGAAAACTGATAAATAAAGGGAAAGAATCATGCATATAACTTATCTTTCCAGTAAAAACTGTACCTCAGTGTATTCAAAATGTTGATAAAACTCCCTATGGAAGTATTCCAGTTAGCAAATAATGACATAATAAAAGCATTTGAATATTAACATTTTGCAAACCCCTAAGTAAATGCTGGATCTGAGAAATGATCCTCAATGGCAGCTAACACAACAGTAGACAACTGGACACTAGTCAACTCTTGATGGAAGTTTAGAATAGCACCTATGAAGCAGTCTTGACAAAAATATAGGCCGAAAATGATCATGCCTCTTGATCTCACAACCAGTATAGGAAACATACAGGGAGCTGAGGAATAGGGATTTTTAAAAATGGGAATGCAATCAGAAATATCACAGAAATAAGAAAGTGCACAAGGAAAATTACTCTGTTTTTCCAACTAGTCAATTGCAAGCATAGATGGATAGATGATAGACAGACAGATAGATAGATAGATAGATAGATAGATAGATAGATAGATAGATACATACATACACACATACATACATACATACATACATACATAGATAAAAGAGTAAGCTGTGAAAGAAAAGAATCCATAAGAGACCTACCATCAAAATGCGATATGTGCACTCTGTTTGGATTCTAATAGAAATAAACCATCAAAATAAAATCTATGAACAAATAAAACATGTTTGACAAAAATATGGACTGGATATTTAATGATGTTAAGGAATTATTGGGTTTTTTTCTGTTTGTTTTGTCTTTTGTTTTGTTATGGACATGGCATTATGCTATGATCTTTTGTAACAAGAATTCTTTTGTTTTAGAGACACACACGTACTTATGGATGAAATGTTATGAAATCTGAGTTGTGCTTCAAAACAATTCTGGGGGAAGAGATAGTAAGTAAGAACGTACAAACAAACGCAAGTGTGGCTGTGAGCTAGCAAGTGTTGAGACTGAATAATAGGTACATGCAGGTACACTGTACCTTTCTTTCTACAATATGTGCTTAAAATTATCCATAAAAATGGTTTTAAAAAGACCTACAAATCCTGGATACACCATTTCTGACTATTTGATACTAAGCAAGTCACTTATACATTTTGAGCCCCCACTTTCTTGTATGTAAAAATAGTGTAATATTAACAATTTTATTCATTGGTTTGCCATTTTTACTTTTGTACCTTGATAATGGTTAATTGAAAAGAGGAAAAGCTTTTGGAAGCAGAAGAGACCCTCTTTTAAATATTTGTTATTATTTTGTGGCATTAGGTAAGTACTCAACTTCTCTGAGCCTTTTCTTTCAGGTATATTGGGGATAATACCAGCATCATATCATTGTTACGAGAACTATGTAAAGTTGGCACTGTATAAATAACACTCTCTCTATTCCATTGAAGCCATTTGGATTCCAAATTGGAAATACTTACTCTCCTGATAGGTTTACTTTCATTATTATTGTACTAATAGTCTTTCTTAAACTATTATTTAAATACTTGTTTGTGACCAGACTGCAGACCCCCCAAAAAGAGATCATTCATATCCTCCACCTCATGGAAGTATATTGCACATAGTGGAGGTCAATAAATTTTGATGAATTAAATTCCTTAAATAAATTAGATGCTACCTTTACAGACTGATTAATCTCCTGAGACCACTGACACTGAACTCTGTTGTCATCATTTTTCAATATTTAAGTAATCTCTTAAAATCTCAGATTGTTTCCTGAACAAACCATAATGTGGCACGTAAAAAGCAGAACAGTATTTGTAGCTCAGGTTTAAAAACACAATTAACTGGGTGATGTATTGCCATGTGATCAGCTATTTGATAACTGTTAGTTCCAGGCTTGTCAGTTCCTACAAGCAATCACAAACACATCACAGATTCCTCAGTAAAAAATTAAATCAGGTTCATAATGGTCAGGAAAAATGAGTAGAGTCTCCAAAAGAGAATGGACTCCAGAAGACCCTATTTGAGGCAATAAACAAACCAAGCTCAAATGTAGTTAAAAATATTCCCACTTGAGAGGAAAAACTCATTTCCAGTATTCTGACAACATGGTGACAGCATGGTTTTTACTTCTGAGAATTGTAATGCCCTTTTCTCATAAAACCTAGAGAAAGCCAAAAGCAGTTCAATTAAAGTGTCTGAATGTGTTCGTCTGTTATCTATAGCTCAGTGGGACAGCTCATCTGGGGCCTAAAGAGTTTAGCTGTGTACTTTTGCCAGAATATTCCCTAAAGCTTCTCTGAAGCTATTAACTGTACAGTTCACTGTAGTAAAACTCACTCCTCAGTGTCTCTCTTGACATTAGCAAGCAAACACTAGAGTGCAGTGCAGAGTAAAGGGAAATTTTCTCTCTAATTAAAAATAAGTTCATGATCTGTAATTTCAAAGTCCATCAAGCATAATTCTATAAAAATATATGCCTTATGCATGAGGTTATAGGATTTATATCAAAAATAAAATTAAATCAAGCTTATTTTATACGTTCCAAATTGAAACATTAGAAAGGAAATCATCGCAACATCATTAGTTTGCCATAAGATGATGCATTCATACGTTGCAAAACTAGTCCTGCACTCCAACCTTTAAAGTCTCCACACAATTGTGTATGTCAAAATATAGCTGATGCTGTAACTCACAATTTTATTAACATTTTTAGTTTACATTAAATATTTTACATATTGTTATATGGATATTCTATTTTATCTCCTAGAAAAGTGAATGCCTAAAAAGGGATATAGATGAATTGTGATATATTCCATTAAGGTTTTCTTCAGATTACATTATTACATTCTAAAGTAAGTTGAACTATCCCAAGGATTTACATAAATAAAATTTCCTATAATTTTTATGGCTTTAAATAGAAAGGAGAGTTAAGAATACATCTGTGAGAGAGCAAAACATAAACCCACTGTGGTCCTAATGTTGCCATATCAAGAAAACTCCCTGTGTGAAATTTTAAGAAAGAATCCAAGCAAATGCCTACAACCATTTCAGAGAGGCTGCATTCACGGCAACAAACTAGAGTTCATTTATTTTCAGGAAAAAAAAAAAAAAGGTCTGTTAAAAGTCATTACAAGATTTTTTCATCCATGAAATAAGAATCATAATTCTCACCATATATATCACAGAAGATTTTTGTGACATTAAAAAATGAGCTAGTGTATTGTAAAACACAAAGGAGCATAAAAATGTAAGTGATAACCAAGAGGATGATTATTTTCAGTTTATAGCCAAAAACAGAGAGATGTCACACTCAGCATGTAAAAGAGTATTTAGCACGTTAAGTGTTTACCATTTTTTTAAGTGAAATATTAATCAGTGTTGGGCAGACACACTGTCAAATGTGTCAAATGCACAAAATTAAATACAAAATGAGCCTGAAGTATCTATTAGTGCCAGAATGTAATGAAGTACTCAAATACATACACACACACACACAATGGTGAGGGTATGTCAGAAGAACACAGGAGGCAACTAAGAGAGTTCTCCATAATGAAAACTGAAACAATCTGAGCATCAAAATAAATGAAATAGTATTGAATTATAACCCAAAGTGCAGAGGAAAATAAATGAGTCCACAGTGACATAAATAATTAAATAAAAAGCGAAATAAATGGAAGAGCATAAATAAATCTCTTGCACAAAATAATTCCAAATAATATACTGTATATAGGCACTCTACCCTCAAGGAAGAGGAGCCCAACTCCCCAGCCCTTAAGTATGGGCTGTGATTAGTGACTCTCCTTCAAATAGTACCAGGGGAAAGAGTAACTGTACAGTGGAGAAACCTGACAAATACTACCTCAGTCAGGTGATCAAAATCCACATCAATGGTGACAGGCCATGCCTATAGTGTATACCCTTCATATGATGTAATGAGAATGGCATTTTATCTCTTTGGTCTTCCTCCCCAAAACACACAACCCCAGTCTAATCATGAGAAAAAAATCAAATTCCAATTAAGGAACTTTATACAAAAACCTAAACAGCATCCCTCAAAACTGTCTAGGTCATCAAGCACAAGGAAAATCGGAGAAACTGTCACAATCAAGAGATCTTAAGGGACATAACAATGAAATTAAATGTGATATCCTAGATGGGATCCTATAACAGAAAAAGGAAATTAGGGTAAAATCAAGCAAAGCTAAATTAAATATGAACTTCAGTTAATAATAATATGTCTGTATTCATTCATTAATTGTGACAAATGTACCATATTTATGCAAGATATTAATAATAGGGGAAACTGGATGTGGAGAAGGAGAGGCAGGGAGTTATGGGAATTCTCTGTACTATGCTCATCTTTTTCCATAAATGTAAAACGTCAGTTTAAGAAAAATGTCAAAGACCTACCAAACATGCCTTTTTTTTCCTTGTAAGCAATGCAAGATATAGCAACTCATCCTCCGCCAAGGAGGAGATACCTCAACACACTCTTGACCATTGGATCCCCGGAAACCTCACTAAAGTAGAAATTTCCTGAAATGTGGGGTTTATCTCCCATCCTCTGGTTGAAATATGGCTTACTAAGACATTAAAGTGCTTTACTACTTCCCACACATTCTATCCAATCCTCAAATGTCCTCTAAGTTGTGGACCACAATAGTGTTTTGTCATATACCAAGGCAATCATGACTTTTACAGACTTGTGACAGAGAGCAGGAGAATTGACACAGGCACAACAGGAGGGAGTAATATTCATTCTGCCAGGTAAAAGTAAACAGTTTCTGACAGTCAGAGGAGAAAGCATTGACCAGGAATTAATCATTTAATTTTTATTTGAAGTATTTTATGAGCCAATTACATCACTTCTTAGACTCTCTTATATTCAAGGTTGACCTTTCACTATACAATGCTGTCATTACTTGAATCTTAAGAAGGAAACTATTGCTCTTAGTACAAATTCAGTAAAGAAAGAGTTTATCAAATTCCATCTGCCTTTGTGTAATGATGAATAAAGTATGCATTAGCTAAACATTTACAAATAATAATAATGAAAAAGTGCACAGCTCTGTACCCATGGGCAGTGAGGGAGAAAGGGGTGTGGAGGAGAAAGCTAAGTTACAATGCTGAACTTCTTTCTAGAGAAAACAATTTGAAAATGGATTCAACATCAAGGAGAATTATATAGAATCTGTTATATAAAACTAGCTTAAGATTTTGAAAGATATGACTTCCATGTTATTTTTTTTTTTTTTTGAGTTGTTTGTACTCTCTTCAAAAGACATTGATATATATGTGAACTGTTAAAAGATAATCATGGTAAAAAGTCTATCACAAACAATTGCAGATGAAAAAAAATACAGGTAACTAAAGATGATGAGATATTAATGCCAGTGTTGTTAAGGTCAGAGTCATACATCACTGATGGCAATACGATGGTATAATGCTTTTGGAGAGCCGTTTGGCAATGCCTATCAACAGGAATAAAAATTTTCATCTCCTATGACTCAGGGTTCCCACTTCTGGGAATTTATCCTAAGAAATTACATTAAATGTCTAAAAATGCTATAAGTACAAAGGTTTTTATTTCATAACATTTTTAGACTTACCAAAAAAAGACAATCAATGAAAAATTGAAGAATAATTTTAAAAACGAATCAGTAGATTCTCTTTATGCAGTGATTAAAAACAATAATGTAAAGGGCTATGTAGCATCATGGAAATATGCTAGCTTTGTGATATAACATTAAATGACAATAGAACAATACAAATAGAAAATGCTAATATAAGATGTAAACAAAAATTTATATATTTATAACAATATAAATGTGGACAAGTACTGGAAGGAAGCACTTTTTAAAATATATTAATTTGTAGGCATTGTGGGAATCTTCAGTTAATTTTACCTTTTTAAATCTAGATATTCTTTAGTTTGGAATCAATGCTATCTTATAACAGACCCATAATCATTAAAACATTATTACTATATTTTGATAAATAAAGGGGAGTTAACTGTTAAATGAGCAAGAGATAACCTGGAACTATAAAAGTTTTCAGGAATATTTTCTGCTAAACAGATAATGCATATACATAGTATATCTTTCCCTTCTTTTATTCCAAGATTTGGGTAGACTATCCAAATAAATGAAAATATTTCATTCCATAGTCCTCACTCTGCTCCAGATTTTACAAGATTTTCTTGATTTTTTCAGATTTAGTATCTTGTTTCAGATTTTGGCAATTTGCTAATATTGACTAATACTAGCATTTTTTTAGAATAGTTCTTACAAAGAGGTGAAAATAGAAGGGGCTTGAAGTTAAAGCATGTGGGACATGCTGCAGCAAGAAAATACTTAATAAAAAGAAAACTAAGTATCACCTACTTCATAATTTTGTTTGAGATCGACTTTATTGATGGCCGTAGTGCAGTAGTTCTTGCAGTATATTTAAGAATAGCTTCAAGTTTGGGGTTTTTTTTAATACAACTTGTATACCCAGTCTGCATAACCAAGGATTAAACTTGAGCATGTCTAGACCCTGGCTGGGGTCCAGGAATCCACATTGTATAAAAGTTCCAAAGTGATTCTGATGCAGGTGGTCTTAAGACCATGCCTGGGAAACAAGTATAAAAATTAAATGGATGCCTGATTCTTCTTCTCAGATAGTCTTCTTCTAGTTTAAAAATGAAAGTATTAATACATAGAGGGATTCTATTATATTCATTTTTGCAAAACGAAAGAGAACATGGAAAAACAAAAACAGTTTTAAGAGAGAAAGATCTCCCACCAGATGTTACAGTTTGCAAAATATTCCATGTTATCGACTGGTTAAACACATGACTACAAAGAAATACCTGAGACTGAGTAATTTATAAAGAAAAGAGGTTTAATTGCTTCATGGTTCTGCTAGCTCTTCAGGAGGCATAACACTAGCATCTACTTTTGGGGAAGTCTCTGGAAGCTTACAATCATGGCGGAAGCAGAAGGAGGAGGAGGCACATCACATAGCCAGAGAAGCAAGATTGTGAGGGGGGAGGTGCTTCACACTTTTAAACACCAGATATCAGAAGAACTCACTCACTATCATGAGGGCAGTACCAAAGGGAATGGTGCTAAACCATTCATGAGAACTCCACAGCATGATCAAGTCACCTCCCACCAGCACCCACCTCCAACATTGGGGGTTACAATTTGACAGGAGATTTGGGTGGACACACATACAAACTGTGTCAACATGTCAAAATCATCTATAGAAAAAGCGGAAATTCACCTGGTAAGCCCTTGAGGTGGTCATGCTACCACCCAGATTGCTCTATCCTTGGATCTCAGGATTCCCAGCTAGACGAAAATGAAGTCAGCAGCCTCTGTCGCAGCTCTCCATCTCATTCTCTCACCTCTGTTCATGTATTTCTGTTCAAGAGTGACTGGCTTGCTGATAGCTCAAACTTCATGTGTATCAAAAATATATCTTCAAACAGAAAAAAAAAAAAAACAGAGGGCTAATGGTTTGGGCTAAAAAAAAAATCTGAGTTAAAGAAATATATATTTTTTATATCCCATAATTATCAAGCAAAACTAACCAAACTAACTGGTGGAAGCCTATGGCATGTATGTCTTTCCCACTCCGCTATTCACCAAGGCTCTTTTGTGTGGGGAATTTTTTATTTGTTTATTTTTATGTTTATGGATACATAATAGTTGTGCATATTTATGAGGTACATGAGAAATTTTGACATAAGCATACAATGTGTACTGCTTAATTAGGGTAATGAGAACATCCTTCACCTTAAGCATTTATCAGTTCTTTGTGTTAGAAACATTCCAATTCTACTTTTCTAGTTATTTTGAGATATACAATAAATTATGGATAACTGTAGTCACCCTACTGTGCTACCAAATGCTAGATCTTATTCCTTCTATCTAACTGTATTTTTGTACCCATTAACCATCCTCTCCATAATACCCTTCTCAGCCTCTGATAACCATCATTCTGCTCTCTATCTCCATGAGATCATTTTTAGTTCCCACATATGAATGAGAATGTGTAATATTTGTCCTTCTGTGCTTGGTTTATTTCACTTAATATGTCTTCCAATTTCATCTGTGTTGTTGCAGAATATATGATTTCATTGTTCTTTATGGCTGAATATTTTTGCATTACATATATATCACATTTTCTTTTTTCTTTTTTTAATATTTATTTTTTATTTTTTTACCTTGTAATTTGTATTTTTTTTTTCAATAGGTTTTTGAAGAACAGGTGGTGTTTGCTTACATGAGCAATTTCTTTAGTGGTGATTTCTGAGATTTTGGTGTACCCATCACCTGAGCAGTATACTCCCACCCCTTCCCCAAGTCCCCAAAGTCCACTGTATCATTCTTATGCCTTTGTATCCTCATAGCTTAGCTCCCACTTATGAGGGAGAACATACAATGTTTGGTTTTCCATTCCTGAGTTACTTCACTTAGAATAATGGTCTCCAATTCCATCCAAGTTGCTGTGAATACCATTATTTCACACCTTTTTATGGCTGAGTAGTATTGTGTGTGTGTGTGTGTGTGTGTGCCACAGTTTCTTTACCCACTCAATTGATGGGCGTTTGGGCTGCTTCCACATGTTTGCAATTGTGAATTGTGCTGCTATAAACGTGAGTGTCCAAGTATCTTTTTTGTATACTGACTTCTTTTCCTCTGGGTAGATACAAAGTAGTGGGATTGCTGGATCAAATGGTGGTTCTACTCCTAGTTCTTCAGGCAATCTCCACACTGTTTCCTATAGTGATTGTACTACTTTATATTCCCATCGACAATATAAAAGTGTTTCCTTTTCACCACATCCATGCCAACATCTATTATATTCTGATTCTTTTATTATGGCCACCCTTGCAGGATTAAGATGGTATTGCATTGTGGTATTGATCTGAGCATTTTTTCATATGCCTGTTGGCCATTTGTATATCTTCTTTTGAGAATTGTCTATTCATGTTCTTAGTCAACTTTCTAATGGAATTGTTTGTTTTGTTTCTTGATGATTTGAGTTCATTGTAGATTCTGGATATTAGTCCTTTATCAGATGCATAGATTCCAAAGATTTTCTCCCACTCGATGGGTTTTCTGTTTATTCTGCTGATTGTTTCTTTTGCTGTGCAGCTTTTTAGTTTAATTAAGTCCCATCTATTTATCTTTGTTTTGTTGCATTTGCTTTTGAGTTCTTGCTCATGAAGTCTTTGCCTAAGCCAATGTCTAGAAGGGTTTCTCCAATGTTATTTTCTAGAATTTTTATGGTTTCAGGTCTTGGATTTAAGTCTTTGGTCCACCTTGAGTTGATTTTTATATAAGGCAAGAGATGAGGATCCAGTTTCATTCTTCTACATGTGGCTTGCCAATTATCCCAGCACCATTTGTGGAATAGGGTGTCCTCACTTTATGTTTTTGTTTGCTTTGTCAAAGATCAGTTGGCTATAAGTATTTGGCTTTATTTCTGGGTTCTCTATTCTGTTCCATTGGTCTACGTGCCCATTTTTATACCAATAACATGCTGTGAATTCAGCTGTAAATCTGTCTGGTCGTGGACTTTTTTTGTTGACAATCTTTTTTATTACCATTTTAATCTCACTGCTTGTTATTTGTCTGTTCAGAGTTTCTATATTTTCCTGACTTAATCTAGGAGGGTTGTATATTTCCAGGAATTTATCCATCTCCTCTAGGTTTTCTAGTTTATGCACATAAAGGTGATCATAGTAGCCTTGAATAATATTTTGTATTTCTGTGGAATCAGTTGTAATATCTCCTGTTTCATTTCTAATTGAACTTATTTGAATCTTCTCTCTTCTTTTTGTGGTTAATCTTGCTAATGACCTATCAATTTTATTTATCTTTTTTTAAAAAGCAGCTTTTTGTTTCATTAATCTTTTGTATTTTTTTGTTTCAATTTCATTTAGTTCTGCTCTGATTTTGTCATTTCTTCTCATCTACTGGGTTTGGGTTTGGTTGTTCTTGTTTCTCTAGTTCCTTGAGGTGTGACCTTAGATTGTCTGTTTGTGCTCTTTCAGACTTTTTGATTTAGGCATTTAAGGCTATGAACTTTCCTCTTAGCACCACCTTTGCTGTATCCCAGAAGTTTTGATAGAGTTCCTTATGTGTCCGGTGAGTCTCTTGAAGACAACAGATACTTAGTTGGTGAATTATTATCTATTCTGCCATTCTGCATCTTTTTAGGGAGCATTTAGGTCATTGAAATTTAATGTTAGTATTGACATGTGAGGTTCTATTCTATTCATTGTGCTATTTGTTGCCTGATTACCTTGTTTTATTTTTTATTGTGTTGTTATTTTATAAGTCCTGTGAAATATATGCTTTAAGGAGATTCTATTTTGGTGTATTTTGAGGATTTGTTTCAAGATTTAGAGCTCCTTTTAGCAGTTCTTACAGTGCTGGCTTGGTGGTGGAAAATTCTCTCAGCATTTGTTTGTCTGAAAAAGACTATCCTTCATTTACGAAACAGTTCCATTGGATGCAAAATTCTTGGCTGATAATTTTTTTTAAGGAGACTTGTACCTTCTAGCTTGTAGGGTTTCTGCTGAGAAATCTGCCGTTAATCTGATAGGTTTTCCTTTATAGGTGACCCAATGCTATTGCCCCCCAGCTCTTAAGATTCTTTCCTTTGTTTTGGCTTTAGATAACCTGATGACTATGTGCCTAGGTGATAATCTTTTTGTGATAAATTTCCCAGGTGTTCTTTGAGCTTTTTGTATTTGGATGTCTAATCTCTAGCAAGGCTGGGGAAGTTTTCCTTGATTATTCCCTCAAATATGTTTCCCAAACTTTTAGCTGCTTCTTCTTCCTCAGGAACACCAATTAATCTTGTTTGGTCATTTAACATAATCCCAAACTTCTTGGAGGCTTTCTTCTTTTTTAAATCTTTCTTTGTCTTTGTAGAACTGAGTTAATTCAAAAGCCTTGTCTTTGAACTCTGAAGTTCTTTCTTCTTCTTCTTCGATTCTATTGCTGAAACTTTCCAGTGTATTTTGCATTTCTCTAAGCGTGTCCTTTATTACCAGAAGTTGTGATTGTTTTTTATTTACGCTATCTATTTCACTGAAGATTTTTTCCTTCATATCTTATGTCATTTTTTGATTTCATTAAGTTGGACTTCACCTTTCTCTGGTGACTCCTTGATTAGCTTAATAATCAACCTTCTGAATTCTTTTTCTGGCAATTCGGAGATTTTGACTTGGTTTGGATCCATTGGTGGTAAGCTGGTATGATCTTTTCAGGGTGTTAAAGAACCTTGTTTTGTCATATTACCAGAATTGTTCTTCTGGTTATTTGGGTAGGCCACTCAGAGGGAAGAGTTGGGGGTCAAGGCTGCTGTTGAGATTCTTTTTTCTCATGTGGTGTTCCCTTGATGTAATACTCTCCCCCTTTTCCCAGGGATGTGGCTTTCTGCGAGCCAAGTTGTAGCAATTGTTATTTTTCTTCTGGCTCTAGCCACCCAGCAGGGATCCAGGGTCCAGGCTGGTAATGGGGGTTGTCTGCACAGAGTCCTGTGGTATGAACCATCTTCAGGTCTCTCAGCCATGGATACCAGTACCTGCTCTGGTGGAGGTGGCAAGGGAATGAAATGGACTCTGCGAGGGTCCTTAGTTTTTTTTTTTTTTTTTGAGACGGAGTCTAGCTCTGTCGCCCAGGCTGGAGTGCAGTGGCCGGATCTCAGCTCACTGCAAGCTCCGCCTCCCGGGTTTACGCCATTCTCCTGCCTCAGCCTCCCGAGTAGCTGGGACTACAGGCACCCGCCACCTCGCCAGGCTAAGTTTTTGTATTTTTTAGTAGAGACGGGGTTTCACCGTGTCAGCCAGGATGGTCTCGATCTCCTGACCTCGTGATCCGCCCGTCTCGGCCTCCCAAAGTGCTGGGATTACAGGCTTGAGCCACCGCGCCTGGCCAGGGTCCTTAGTTTTGATTGTTTAAGGCACTAGTTTTGTGCTGATTGGCCTCCTACCAGGAGGTGGCACTTTCAAGAGAGCATCAGTTGTAGCAGTATAGAGAAGATCAGGCAGTGGGTGGGACCCTAGAACTCCAGAGAATATGCCTTTTGTCTTCAGCTATCAGGGTGGATAGGGAAGGACCATCAGGTAGGGGCAGGGTTAAGTGTGTCTGAACTCAGACTCTCCTTGGGTGGGGTTTGCTGCTGCTGCTGTGGGGGGGGGGGAGGGGGTGGTTCTCAGGCCAATGGAGTTATGTTGCCAGGGGGATTATGGCTGCCTCTGCTGTGTTGTGCAAGTCACCAGAAAAGCGGGGAAAAGCTGACAGTTACAGGCCTTACCCAGCTCTCATGCAGCCCAAAAGACCGGTTTCACTCCCACCACTCCCCCAACAGCACTGAGTTTATTTTCAGGCAGCAGGTAAGCATGGCTGAGAACTTGCCCCAGGCTACAAGCCTCCCAGCTGAGAAAGTAAGCAAGGCATTCAGGTTTCATGGCTCCCTGCCTGCTGTGGCTTCTGTATTCATCTGCACTCCCGATTGACCCTCTCCCCCATATTCTGTACAGGAAATTTCACGTTCGATCAAAATTGATACAAAGTTCAGCTGGAAGTTTCCTTCTCCCTGTGGTTTTTTCCCAGTTCCTCTGGCAGCGTGTCCCAAGGACCTCTGTGAGACAAAGTCAGAAATGTCTTCCCTGGGGACCAAGAGTGTCCACAGGGCTCTTCCTGCTGCTTTTTCTATCCATGTATTTCACTTGGCTCTCTAAATTTGTGTCAGCTCCAGATAAAGTTAAATCCTTCTCCCATGATCTAGACCTTCATGTTCCCCAGTGAGAGTGTGTGCTCAGGGGCAGACAATCCTCTTTTCACACTCTCACACTTTGGGCACTCACAGTTTTTCAGTTGTCTCCCAGGGTCTACAGCAGCAATAGCAGCAATCTGCTTTCTTCAAAGGGTCTGTAGATTCTCTCAGCTTTCCTGATATGTTCCTATGGTAGCTCACAGGCTGCACTGTCCATCATCTGAGTGGGATCTGCAAGTTAGTCCTACCTCCTATCTGCCACTTTTCCCATTTATCACATTTTCTTTATCCAATCTGTGTGTGTGTGTGTGTGTGTGTGTGTGTGTGTGTGAGACAGAGTCTTGCTCTGTCGCCCAGGCTGGAATGCAGTGGTGTGATCTCGGCTCACTGCAAGCTCTGCCTCCCAGATTCACGCCATTCTCCTGCCTCAGCCTCCTGAGTAGCAGGGACTACAGGCGCCGGCCACCATGCCTGGCTAAATTTTGTATTTTTAGTAGAGACAGGGTTTCACTGTGTTAGCCAGGATGGTCTCAATCTCCTGACCTTGTGATCCACCCACCTCTGCCTCCCAAAGTGCTGGGATTACAGGCATGAGCCACCACACCCAGCCCCAATCATCTATTGATGGATACACACTTAGGTTGATTCCATATCATTGCTATTGTGATAGTACTGTGATAAACAAGTGTAGTTATCTTTTTGACATGATAATATTTTTCCTTTGGATAAACATCCAGTAGTGAGATTGCTGATTTCAATGGTAGTTCTATTTTTAATTCTTTATGTATTTCTCTGATGATTCATGATGTTAAGCATTTTTTCATGTGTGTTGGGCATTTGTATGTCTTCTTTTGAAAATCGTTTATATCCTTTGTCCAGTATTTAATGAAATTATTTTGTTGTTGATGTTGTTTTGTTTCAATTCCTTGTAAATTCTGGATATCAGTCCAGAATCATATCAGTCCTGTTGGATACATAGTTTGGAAATATTTTCTCCTGTCCTGCAGATGTTTATTCTGTTGATTATTTCTTTTCCTGTACAAAAGCTTTTTAATTTAATTAAGTCCCATTTATCTATTTTTTTGTTGCTTGTGCTTTTGAGGTCTGAGTCATGAATTCTTTGCCTAGACCACTGTTCAGAAGAGATTTTTCTATATTTTCTTCTAGTATTTTTATAGTTTCAGGTCTTCAATTTAAGTTGTTGATCTATCTTTAGTTGATTTTTCTATATGGTGAGAGATAGGGGTAAAGTTTCATTGTTCTGCATATGACTATACAATTCCAATACTATTTATTGAAAAGGGTGTCCTTTCTCCAATATATGGCTTTGGCAACTTTGTCATTGATCAGTTGGTTGTAGGTATGTGATATTATTTCTGTGTCCTCTATTCTGTCCCATTGATCTGTGTGTTTATTACTATACTACTACCATGCTATTTTGGTTACTATATCCTGGTAGTATATTTTGAAGTCAGGTAATGTGACACCTCCAGCTTTGTTCTTTTTTGCTTAGGGTTGCTTTGGCCATTCAGGATCTTTTTTGGTTCCATCAGAATTTTGGGATTCTGTTTTCTAATTCTATGAAAAATGATATTAGTATTTTGATAGGAATTGCATTGAATCTATAGATTGCTTTGGGCAGTATGATCATTTTAACAATATTATGCTAATTCACGAGCATGAGACATTTTTCCATTTGTTTGTGTCACCTTCACAATTTTTTTATCAGTGTATTGTAGTTGTCATTGTAGAGATCTTTCACCTCCTTGGTTAGATTCCTAGGTAATTTTTTGTAGCTATTATAAATTGGATTGCATTCTTCATTTCATTCTAAGCTTAATTGTTGGGGTCCGCATGTTTCCTAAACAAAGGAACGAACACACAAGACAACACAAGACAAGACAAACATGGCGGCCACCTCGAATGGCACGCTCTGCTTTATTTTATACAGTCGTTTGTGGAATGTTGCCAAGTCACAAGACATATTGTTGTTTTTCTGACCTTTCCCTGACTTTCTGGATTTTCAAGATGTGTACACATAAACAAGCCCCCAGGGTCTGCTGTTAGCAGCTGGCTCCTTTGTCCTCCCTGTTTGCAGGGAAGGAATGCCCTGCTTCGTTTGCAAGAGCAGGACTTATCGAGAACGTCTGGTTTGCGAGCACGTAGTCCTCTACATTAATCATTATTATTGTATAGAAATACTACTGATTTTTGCATGTGGATTTTGTACCCTGAAACTTTACTGAATTCATTTATTAAATCTAAGAGTTTTTCAAAGGCGTTCTTAGGGTTTTCAAAGTATGAGATTATATCATCAGCAAACAGGTATAATTTAACTTCCTCTTTTCCGATGTGGATGCTCTTTATTTCATTCCCTTGCTAAGACTTCTAGTACTCTATTGAATAAGAGTGGTGAAAGTGGACATCCTTGTCTTGTTCTAGTTCTTATGAGACAACTTTCTCAACTTTTCCCTGTTTAGTATGGCACTGCCCATAGGTTTGTTGTATATGGCCTTTATTAATTTGAGGTATGTTTCTTCTATGCTTAGTTTGTTGAGGGTTTTTATCATCAAAGAATGTTAAATTTCACCAAATGCTTTTTCTGCATCTATTCAGATGATCACAGAGTATTTGTCCTTAATTCTATTTATGTGATGAATCGTATTTATTGATTTGCATAGGCTGAACCATCCTTGCATCCCTAGAATAAAACCTGCTTGATCATGGTGTATTATCTTTTTGTTGTACTGTTGGATTCTATTTGCTAGTATTTTGTTGAGGATTTTTGTGACTATGTTTATTAGAGATATTGATCTGTAGTTTTCTTTTTTGGTTGTGTCCTTTTCTGACTTTGGTATCAGGGTGATATCAGCTTCATAGAATGGGTTAGGAAGGACTCCCACCTCCTTGATTTTTTTGGAAAACTTTCAGTACCCGTTCTTTGTACATTTTGTGGAATTTGTCTGTGGATCTATCTGGTTCTTTGCTGTGGTATATTAGGAGATTTTTTGGATTACTGATTCAATTTCACTACTTGTTGGTCTGTTCAGGATTTTTGTTTCTTCCTGGCTCAATATTGGGAGGTTGTATATTTTCAAAAATTCATTCATTCCCTCTAGGTTTTCTAGTTGTAAAGCTTATCATTGTTCATAGTAGTCTCTGGTGATTTTTTGTATTTCTGTGGTATCTATTGTATACCATATTTTTCATTTCGTATTGTGTTTATTTGGATATTCACTCTTCTTTTCTTGGTTAGTCTAGCAAGCAGTTTATCAATTTTATCCTTTCAGATAACCAACTTTTCATTACATTGATGCTTTGGTTTTTTTGGTCTCAATTTCATTTAGTCCTGCTCTAATCTTTATTATATATTTTCTTTTGCTATTTTTTGGTTTGTTCTTATCTAGTTTCATGAAGTCTAATACTAGATTTTTAAGTGTTGATCTTTTTTTTTTGATGTAGATATTTAATGCTACAAATTTTCCTCTTACTGCTGTTTTGCTGTATCCCAGAGGTTTTGATATGTTGTGTTTCCATTTTCTTTTCTTCCAAAAAACTAAATTCTGAACTTAATTTCATCGATGGGCAGTTAGTTGATTTCATGTCTTTGCTATTGTGAATAGTGTGAACATGCTTGTGCATGGATCTTTATAAGAGAATGATTTATATTCCTTTGGGTATATACCCAATAATGAGATTGCTGGGTCCAATGGTATTTCTGCCTCTAGGTCTTTGAGGAATTGCCACACTGTCTTCCACAATGGTCCAACTAAATCACACTCCCACCAACAGTGTAAAAGCATGCCTTTTCCTCCACAACTTCAACAGCATTCGTTGTTTCTGCACTTTTTATTATAGATAGTCTGACTGGTGTGAGATGGTATCTCATTGTGGTTTTGATTTGCATTTCTCTAATGATCAGTGATGTTGATCTTTTTTTCATGCTTCTTGACCACATTGTGTCTTCTTTTGAGAAGTGTCTGTTCATGTCTTTTGCCTACTTTTTAATGGGATTGTTTGGTTTTTTCTTCTAAATTTGCTTAAGTTCCTTATAGACTCTGGATATTAGACCTTTGTCAGATGGAGAGATTGCAAAAATTTTCTCCCATTCTGTACACTGTCTATTCACTCAGTTGGTAGTTTATTTTGCTGTGCAGAAACTCTTTAGTTTAATTAGATCCCATTTGTCAACTTCTGCTTTTGCTACAATTGCTTTCGGCATTTTTGTCATGAAATATTCGCTGATGCCTATGTACTGAATATTATTGCCTAGATTTTCTTCTAGGGATTTTATAGTTCTGGGTTTTACATGTAAGCCTTTAATCCATCTTGAGGTAATTTTCATATAAGGTGTGAGGAAGTTCAGTTTTAATTTTCTGCATATGATTACCCAGTTTTCCCAGCATCATTTATTGGGAATCTTTTCCCAGTTGCTTGTTTTTGCCAGGTTGTCAAAGATCAAATGGTTATAGATATGCAGTCTTATTTGTGAGTTCTCTATACTGTTCCAGTGGTCTATGTACGTGTTCTTGTACTAGTACCATGTGTTTTGGTTACTGTAGCCCTGTAGTGTAGTTTGAAGTCAAGTGGTGTGTTGCCTCCAACTTTGTTCTTTTTGCTTAGGATTTTCTTGGCTATACGGTCTCTTTTTTGGTTCCATATGAATTTTAAAACAGTTTTTTTCTAATTCTGTGAAGAATGTCAATGGTAGTTTAATGGGAATAGTATTGAATCTATAAACTATCTGGGCAGTATGGCCATTTTCACAATACTGATTCTTCCTATCAATGGGCATGGAATGTTTATTTGTTTATGTCCCCTCCAACTTATTTGAGCAGCAGTTTGTAGTTCTCCTAGAAGAGAGAACTTTACTTGCCTTGTTAGCTGTATTCCTAGGTATTTTATTCTTTTTGTGGCAATGAGAATGGAAGTTCATTCATGATTTGGCTCTTTGCTTGCCTGTTGTTGGTATACAGAAATGCTAGTGATTTTTGCACATTGATTTTGTATCCTGAGACTTTACTGAAGTTGCTTATCAGCTTAAGAAGCTTTTGGGCTGAGACAATGGGGTTTTCTAGATATAGAACAATGTCATCTGCAAACAAAGATAATTTGACTTCCTCTCTTCTTATTTGAATACTCGTTATATCTTTCTCTTGTCTGATTGCCCTGGCCAGAATTTCCAATATTATGTTGAATAAGAGTGAGCACCTTTGTCTTATATCAATTTTCAAAGCTTCTGACCATTCAGTATGGCTGTGGGTTTGTCATAGATGGATCTTATTATTTTGATGTATATTCCTTCGATAGCTAGTTTGTTGAGAGTTTTAATATGAAGGGATGTTGAATTTTATCAAAAGTCTTTTCTGCATCTATTGAAGTAATCATGTGTTTTTTTCTTTACTTCTGTTTATGTGATTAACAACATTTATTGATTTGCATATATTGAACCAACCTTGTATCCCAGGGATGAAGCTAATTTGATCATGGTGGATGAGCTATTTAAAGTGCTGCTGCATTTGGTTTGCCTGTATTTTGTTGAGGATTTTTACATTGATGTTCATCAAGAATTTTGGCCTGTTGGGAGGCCAAGGCAGGCTGATTGTCTGAACTCAGGAGTTTGAGACCAGCCTGGGCAACACAGTGAAACCCCGTCTCTACTAAAATACAAAAGAAATTAGCCGGGCATGGTGGCATGCACCTGTAGTCCCAGCTACATGGGAGGCTGAGGTAGGAGAATTGCTTGAACCTGGGAGGCGGAGGTTGCAGTGAGCCCAGATCACACCACTGCACTTCAGCCTGGATGATAGAAAAAGATTTCATCTCACCAAAAAAAAAAAGAGTTTTGGCCTGAACTTTTCTTTTTTTGTTGTATCTCTACCAGGTTTTGATATCAGGATGATGCTGGCCTCATAAAATGAGTTAGGAAGGAGCTCCTCCTTTTCAATTTTTTGGAATCATTTCAGTAGAAATGGTACCAGCTCTTCTTAGTACATCTGGTAGAATTAAGCTGTGAGTCTGTCAGGTCCTGGTCTTTGTTTTGTTGGTAAGCTATTTATTACTGCTTCAATTTTGGAACTCTTATTGGTTTATTCAGGGATTCAATTTCTTCCTTGTTCAGTCTTGGGAGGGTGTATGTGTCTAGGAAATTATCCACTTCTAGATTTTCTAGTTTATGTGCATAGAAGGGTTTATAGTATTTTCTGATAGTTGTTCGTATTTCTGTGGGGTCAGTGGTGATATCCCTCTTATCATTTCTGATTTTGTTTATTTGGTCCTTCTCTCTTTTCTTCTTTATTAG
Organism: Macaca fascicularis; assembly: GCF_037993035.2. NCBI lineage: Eukaryota > Metazoa > Chordata > Mammalia > Primates > Cercopithecidae > Macaca > Macaca fascicularis. Next base: position 89,278,869 of record NC_088382.1, read on the forward strand.
TCTAGCTGGTGACTATCTATTTTGTTTGGTGGTGGTCTATTTTGTTTATCTATTGGTGGTCTATCTGTTTTGCTTCATTTTTTTCAAAAAAACAGCTCCTGAATTTGTTGATTTTTTGAAGGTTTCTTTATGTCTCTATCTCCTTCAGTTCAGTTCTAATCTTGGTTATTTCTTGTCTTCTACTAGCTTCGGGGTTTGTTTGCTCTTGGTTCTCTAGTTCTTTCAGTTGAAATGTCAGGTTGTTAACTTGAGACCTTTATGGCTTTTTTTTTAAATATACTTTAAGTTCTAGGGTACATGTGCACAACGTGCAGGTTTGTTACATACGTATACTTGAGCCATGTTGGTGTGCTGCACCCATTAACTCATCATTTACATTAGGTATATCTCCTAATCTCCTAATGCTATCCCTCCCTCCTCCCCACTCCCCACAATAGGACCTGGTGCATGATGTTCCCCTTCCTGTGTCCAGTTGATCTCATTGTTCAATTCCCACCTATGAGTGAGAACATGCAGTATTTGGTTTTCTGTTCTTGCAATAGTTTGTTGAGAATGATGGTTTCCAGCTGCATCCATGTCCCTACAAAGGACACGAACTCATCCTTTTTTATGGCTGTGTAGTATTCCATGGCGTATATGTGCCACATTTTCTTAATCCAGTCTGTCACTGATGGACATTTGGGTTGATTCCAAGTCTTTGCTACTGTGAATAGTGCTGCAATAAACATACGTGTGCATGTGTCTTTATAGCAGCATGAATTATAATCCTTTGGGTATATCCCCAGTAATGGGATGGCTGGGTCGAATGGTATTTCTAGTTCTCTTTTTGATGTGGGCATTTAGTGCTATAAATTTCCCTCTTAACACTGCTTTAGCCACATCCCAGAATTTGTTTCAAATGACTTCTTGATTTCTGCCTTAATTTCATTATTTACTCATAAGTCATCCAGGAGCACATTATTCAATTTCCATATAGTTTTGTTGTTTTGAGTGAATTTCTTAATCGAGTTCTAATTTGACTGTGGTGTGTTCTGAGAGACTGGTATGATTTCAGTTCTTTTACTTGCTAAGGAGAGTTTTACTTCTGAATATAAGATCAATTTTAGAGTAAGTGCCATGTGGAAATGAGAAGAATGTATATTCTGTTGTTTTGGGGTGGAGAGTTCTGTAGATATCTATCAGCTCCACTTGATTTAGAGCTGAGTTCAGGTCCTGAATATCTTTGTTAATTTTGTGTCTCAATAATCTGTCTAATATTGTCAGTGGAGTGTTAAAGTTTCCCACTGTAATGGTGCAGGACTCTAACTCTCTCTGTAGGTCTCTAAGAACTTGCTTTATGAATCTGGATGCTCTTGTATTGGGTGTGTGTGTACATATATATGTGTGTGTGTGTGTGTGTGTGTGTGTGTATACATAAGCTCTTCTCGTTGAATTGAACATTTTACCATTATGTCATCCTTTTCTTTCCCCTTTTTTTTTCCTTTGTTGGTTTAAAGTCTGTTTTTCAGAAACTAGGATTGTGGCCCCTGCTTTTTTCTGTTTTTCCATTTGCTTCTTAAATTTTCCTTATTTATTTTGAGCCTATATGTGTCTTTGCACTTGAGATTGGCCTCCTAAAGACAGCATACCAATGAGTCTTGGCTCATTATCCAGCTTGCCATTCTGTGTCTTTTAATTGGGGCATTTAGCCCATTTATTAGGTTAATGCAAATGTAATTGCAGTTTTTGCCATTGCTTTCGATGACAGAAACTGCAATTACTTTTGTACCAATCTAATATATTTAAGAATAGTATTGTTATGTATGAATTTGATCCTGTCATCATGATGCTAGCAGGTTATTTTTCAAACTTGTTTATGTGGTTGCTTCATAGTGTCACTGGTCTGTGTACTTCAGTGTGTCTTTTGTAGTGGCTGGTAACAGTTTTTCCTTTCCATATTTAGTGCTTCCTTCAGGAGCTCTTGCAAGGTAGGTCTAGTGGTGAAGAATTCCCTCAGCATTTGCTTGTATGAAAAGGATCTCATTTCTCCTTCGCTTTTGAAGCTTAATTTGTCCAGGTATGAAATTCTGTTGGAAATTCTTTTCTTTAAGAATTTTGAATAGTGGCCCCCAATATCTTCTGGCTTGTAGAGTTTCTGCTGAGAGGTCCACTATTAGTCTGATGGGTTTACATTTGTAAGTGACCTGGCCTTCCTCTCTGGCAGGCCTTAACATTCTTTCTTTTATTTTGACCTTGGAGTATCTGACGATTATGTGTCTTGGGGTTGAACTTCTCATGGGGTATCTTACTGGGGTTCTCTGCATTTCCTGAAATTGAATGTCATCCTGCCTTGCTAGGTTGGGGAAGTTCTCCTGGATGATATCCTGAAGTATGTTTTCCAACTTGGGTCCATTTTCCCCATCTCTTTCAAGTACTCCAATCAGTCATAGGTTCAGTCTCTTTACATAATCCCACCTTTCTCAAAGGTTTTGTTCATTCCTTTTTGATCTTTACTTTTTTTTTTTTTTTTTTTTTTTTGTCTATTCTTGTCTACCTGTCTTATTTCAGAAAGATAATCTTCAAGCTCTGAGATTCCTTCCTCCACTTGATCTACTATGCTATTGATACTTGTGATTGCACTGTGAAGTTCTCATGTTGTGTTTTTCAGCTCCATCAGGTTAGTTATGTTCCTCTCTAAACTGGGTATTCTGGTTATCAGCTCCTGTATTCTCTTATCATGATTCTTAGCTTCTTTGCATTGGGTCGCAACATGCTCCTTTAGCTCAGTGAAGTTCTTTATTACCCACCTTCAGAAGCCTACTTCTGACAGTTCAGAAATCTCAGCCTCAGCTCAGTTCTGTACCCTTGCTGGAGGGGTGTTACAGTCATTTGGAGGAGAAGAGATACTCTGGCTTCTTGAGTTTTCAGTATTTTTGTGTTGATTCTTTCTCATCTTTGTGGGTTTATCTACCTTCGATCTTTGAGACTGCTGACCTTTGAATGGGGTTTTTGTTTGAGTCTTTTGTTGGATCTTTTGTTGATGTTGTTGTTGTTGTTTTCTGTTTGTTTTTCTTTTAATGGTCAGATTACTCTACTGTAGGACTGCTGCAGTTTGCTAGGGGTCAGTTCCAGATCCTAGTTGCCTTGGTTTTTTTCCCATACGTGGAGGCATCGCCAGTGAAAGCTGTGAAATAGCAAAGATGGCAGCCTACTCTGGAAATAGGCTTCCTCTGGAAGCTCTGTCCCAAGGGGTTACTGGTATGTTGCTGGCCTAAAACATACCTGTAGGAGGTGGCTGGAGAACACTGGGGAATTCTCACCCAGTCAGAGGGAATGGGATCAGGGACCCACTTAAAGAATCAGTCTGGCTGCCTTTTGGTAGAGCAGATGTGCTGTGTTGCGGAGGGATGTTTCCTCATCCAGACTTTGTATTCTCCAAAGCCAGTAGACTGGTATGGTTGAGTCAACTAAACTGCAGAGATAGCAGTCACCTCTCCTGCTGGGAGTTCCTTTCCAGGGAGAGGTCAGAGGTCTATCCATAGAATCCTGGCTGGAGTGGCTGAAGCCCCTGCAGGGAGGTCCCACCCAGTGAGGAAAAATGGATTGAGGTCCTGCTAAAGAAGCAGTCTGACCATAGTCTGGCAAGGCAGCTGTGCTGTGTTGTGGGTGACCTTTATTCATCTGGACCATTTATATTATCCCAAGCAGGCAGGCTGGAACAGCTGAGTCTACCAAACAACAGAGGTGGCAGCTACCCCTCCCCCTGGAAACTCAGAACTGCCTCAGGCAGATTCCAGCCTGTTGTCATTGGCTGGCTGGAATTCCAAGCCAATGGGTCTTAACTTGTGAGGTGTCATAGAAGTGGGAACTGCAGAATGATGTTGCTTGGCTCACTGGATTTAGCCCCCTTCCTAGGGATAAGTTTTTCTGCCTTGCCGGGGATCCTGGGACTAGAGTGTGTAAAACTGCTGGGTCTCTATATGTGCCTGAGTGGCTGCTCTGCCAAGACTACACACAGCCGTGTATCAGACCCAAGGACCTGGTGGCATGGGCTCACAAAGAGATCTCCAGATCTGCGGGTTTCCTGGGCAGAACTGCACAATCATTCACTGCCTCCCTTGGCTGGGGTAGAGGTTCCTTTGGCTCTATGCCACTCCCGGGGGGACCATCACCACCCCCTGCTTTTCTTCATTCTCTGTGGGTCTAGTTGTTTGCCTAGTCAGTCCCAATGTGAGAAACTGCATATTTCATTTGAAGATGCTGAATTCACTAACCTCTTTGTATTCCTCTCTGTGTGTGCTACAGACTGCAGCTCTTTCTAATCAGCCGTCTTGGATCCCCCCTAGTCTTTCTACTAAAGATGTGAGTGGCTTAGACACTTGCAATTCCAGTGTTAGTGTATTTTTTATTTTTCTGTGTACTTGCTTTTACCAGTGAGTTTTATGCCTTCAGATGATTTCTCACTGCTGTGTTAAGAATTCTGAACATTCTATCTCCTAAAGAAAAATTTTAAAAACACAAAACACATGATTGGTTTAGCATTTCCATATTGTGGTCTTCAGACTCTCAGTTTCTATCAATGTCTGGAGCCATGGGAAGCCTAGTACATGAAGTCTTTAAAAAGGAAAAACAAGAAAAATATTCAAGAATGGCTGATGACAAAAGGATTACTAAATATGTGATGTGTTCCAGATTGCCTAAAGATTCCAGATTGTAAATGTTAGGTTGCATTGACACCAAAAACTACAGGAAAACAAAAAGATTGAGAATAGTTAAAAGGAGCAATATACAGTGAACAGAAAAATGAAGAGAGTGATGAACAATTGAGGCAGTAAAAGAAAAGGCTGAATGCAGTCATGGGAACAATAAAAAGTTCTGCTGCTGATATAAAAAGTGATGGGGCAAAATAGGCATGTCTTACAAGAGAAAACTATAAACTAGAATGTGACAATCTGGGGACATTCAGGAAAGAGCAAGTGGCATGAACACACTGCAGCATCTTGTAAGGACTTCCTGTATTCAACTGGTATTAGTCAATATTCAACAAGAAACGCTATATAGGCCCAGCGCGGTGGCTTATGCCTGTAATCCCAGCACTTTGGGAGGCCGAGGCGGGTGGATCACGAGGTCAGGAGATTGAGACAATCCTGGCTAACACAGTGAAACCCCGTCTCTACTAAAAATACAAAAAATTAGCCAGGTGAAATCGGGCCACTGCACTCCAGACTGGGAGAGAGAGCGAGACTCAGTCTCAAAAAAAATAAACTATGTGAGAAACATAGTACTAGTTCTAGCAATGGAAAAAACTGTATTAAAAAGCCATTCGAAACTTTCTGCAGAGAAACTCTGGAGGAAATATTAAAATGTTGACATAATCTTAGAAGACAATGGAGATCTATGTGCACCTTGAGAAAACTTAAAAGACGAAACTTTTAAAAGATTCAATATTTAAAAGGAAACTTTTAAAATATTGGTTCAACATTTTATATGACACTGAGAATCATAAAGGACATGTTGTTACATTCTTTACAGAGTCTTAGTAAAATATAGTTCTTCATCATAACCCTATCATAAAGCTACACTAGTGAATTTATAAAATTTTGAAAACATTATGTATCTGGTTGGTCTCACTAAAAAAGATCAGTCTGCCTAATTCCATTCCAGAAGTGCTCACTATGTGTTGCAGATGACATTTATAATGAATAGCGTATAGCACACATTTTGAGTAAAAAATATCCTGACTTTTCAATTACAATTTTCCACAATCCTAACGTGTCAGTCAGAAAATCAAATAAGTAGGTCAAGGATCAGGAAATTTACAGAATTCAAGAAAAGCCTTTTTAAAGAATAATTTCTTTTGCTGACTCTCAACAACACATTTCAAGCAACTAATGTCTGTGTTTTGGGTTTTTGTTTGTGAAATATTTGGAAAGGTAAGAAAGCATGAAAATGGAGTCATTGGCAATGTACTCTCCATCTATAATTTGTCACAAATATTTATAGCATTCATGTATATTTCTGGCATGCCACTGGAGCATATTATAGATTCTAGTCCAAAAAAAAAGACTTAAAAGGTAAATAAATTTTCAACATCAAGGTTTTATTAAATTGCCTCAATTTATGTTTAATTGCCATAGGCTGAGTGCAATGCAGATATCTGTAATTAGCAAAGTTGTAAACTATTTGAAAGTCACCAGGAGGTTAAGTGCATGAATGAAAATTTAATGTCCTTCTTGACTCATGACAATATAACTATCCTGAAAATGTCCACTTTGCCTATTGGACTTTCAGGAATGTCTGAAGTTAAATGGTGAAAAACATAGGCAAATATGTTCAAAATGGAAATAGGCTCACCAAATTTTAAATATTTTTTAAAAGATGTGTAGCAATTACTCTAGCCACACATCTTTCACTGTCATAGAAGAAATAATTTTTTAACCTAATGGAACTGACTTCTCAATTGCAAAGACTCAAAAATACTCCAATTCTCAGAACTCCTTACAACTGAGTAATTCCCCTGACCTTCATACTTGTCATTTCACAATCAATGTGTTGGAATACTCGGTTAAATGGAAAGGCAGACCTTAGTATGTTCCAAATGAACAACAGACTAATGACATGTGTCTACAGAGTGGCTAAGTTTAAAGAGCAGGACAAATGAGCCAAAGTCCTGCTTGCTGATTAGTGCTTATCACAGGAACAGTCATTCCAGCCTCCTAGAGGGACCAGATGTTGAAGTCCACAGACCCAGGCCTATCCCAACCTGATATATACTGAGTGACCTTGGTCTAGTTACTTACTGTCTTTGTACCTCAAGTTCCTCATGAATAAAATGGGGTATGTCACATAAGGTTGCTGTGAGGATCTAATGAGCTATATGTAATACACCACAAAATTTAACCTAGGGACTAGCTCTTGGTTCTCAATAAATGTTAATATTAGATGCTAATTTTAACATTTTAACTAGGTGAACCTAGGCTGTAAGTGTTTGGGATTCATGTGACTACTGTCACTTAACTGAGCATTAACTGTTAAGCAGAACTTCAACCTACATAAAATGTTAGCCCAATATTTAAAATGCTCTAGCAGAAATACGAATAGAGGTAGTAGGAGGAAAAATGATAGGAATCCATGGATGGATAATGTGAAGGGGAAGAATGTTTCAAATTGATACAGTTTCCAAATTAGAATTCTGGATTCGACTATTAGGACCTGGGAAGTATTTTGTTTGCTTGTTTTAGTCTCCAAAACCTTTCTCTGAACCTAACACCTTAGGAAAAAAATGCGTATTATTTATTTTTAATTCTCCAAACATTTGCCAGAGAATTTTGGAAATTATATTAATTTAGCCTTATGTAACTTTTTATTTTACATTTTTCAAGTACATCAATGCTACAATAAAATTAGAAAGCAACTTAAGACATAAAATACATCACATATGAAGAGATTTTGATGCCGCCTTTCAGCAATATGTTTTAATCCAATAACTTATAATTCTGCTTTCTCAACACATTAGTATCTTTGACACTCTGAACAGTGGTTTTATACATACATCTTGCTGAACCTCAGGGCTCAGGACTCCTCGGGGGTGACTCTAGGGCAACATTGGAGGTGGGAGAAAGGGTGGGTTGCTAGACCTTCCATACATTCCCCCCTTTCCCACAGTCAAAGCCTACCTTCTGTATAAAGATTTTCTTAAAATCTCTAGGCCACCTTGATCTTCATCTTCCCTGATCTTCTGTAGCTTGGAGTGTCCTCCCCCCTCCCAGGACACCCAGTTATTATCCACCCCATGCTGCCAAGCACAGTGTCAGTCTTCTATGATTTCCTCTCTCATGGGTGTATTTTTTTCTTCCTCCATTAAGACTATACCTTCTCAAAACAAAGATTGTGTCATACAATTCTCTCATAGAATTCACCTTCTGTGCCCACAAAAAAATATTGGTGGAATTAAAAACAGTAGCTGTAAATTTTCAGGAAGTTTTCAGTGGGAAAAAGAATTCAGATCTAGCCTTTAAATGTATACTCCTGAAAACTTCAGCAACAATACATAGGCATGAAATTAACTGGGGGCTTTAATATGTTTTTGAAAGGCAAGAAGGTAGCAAATCTAGATTAAACACTAGTTTGTTTCTGCGGTGGTGTGCGGTGGGAAATTTCTTAAACTTTTTAAATAAACACACACAGGTACTTTTTTTGCAGACTACAATAGCCAAAAAATTTAATGAGGTATCCAAGAAGCCTAATAGTTCATGAGGAAATGACAACCAAGGTGTGATGGTTCATAATGAGTGTCAACTTAATTGGATTGAGGGATACATTGATCCTGGGTGTGTCTGTGAAGGTATTGCAAAAGGAGATTAACCTTTGAATCACTGGACTGGAAAAGGCAGACCCACCCCTTAATGTGGATGGGCACTAATCAGCTGCCAGTGTGGCTACAATATAAGCAGTCAGAAAAATGTGAAAAGAGAAATGGCCTAGCTTCCCAGCCTGCAGCTGTCCCCCATGCTGGATGCTTCCTGCCCTTGAACACAGGATTCCAAGTCCTTCAGTTTTGAAACTCAGACTAGCTCTCCCTGCTCCTCAGCCTGCCGACAGCCTATTGTGATCATCTGAGTTAATACTTAATAACTCCCCTTTATATCTCTCTCTCTATTCCATTAGTTCTGTCCCTCTAGAGAACCCTGACTAATACAGAAGTCTTGGTCTTCCCTGTTGTTTCTATGGTTACCATCATATAAACCTCCAAACAAACCACCCTAAAACTGAGAAAAAATGACAGTGGCTCAAAAATAACAAACAACACAATAAACAGATTTTGAGTGGATTATTATGTAATTTAATACAAAAACATCAGGTCTAACAAGAGTTGAACAAGAGATTTGGTTTTTGTTTCCTATCTAGCCATTCAAGGACACAAAGCAAAGCTCAACAAAAGCAAAATTTTCCTGTCAGCAGTCCCCTAGTCCCTGTGTTTAGGTGAGAACAAGAACCTCCCTGCCTTCAAATAAAAAGTGCATTTGACTCTATCTTCGTGATCAGCTGTTTCCTACAGATATATACGTATAAACATTTGTGCATGTATACACTCATAAGAGTAAAGTTACAAATCAGAACTGTGCTTACATTTTCCTTAAGAGTGATAATCTATGTTAAGAATAAGTAAGTCTACATGCCCTGATGATAATAATAATCCTTTACATTTATGCTGAGCTTTACAGTATATAAAGCGATTATTTAGATTATTTTATTTCATGCTCACGGCAACTTTGCAGGTAAGTGGAACATAGTTATTGGTGTAATCATTTTATAAATAAGGATACTGGGGCTTGGAGAAATTGAATGATCTGCCCATCATCACTGAGAGATTCAAGTAGGCACCCAGCACAACATTAGTGAAAAAATATATAAATGCAAGAGGAAAAACCAAGTCGTCTGACTATGTATTTTTCACTCCTGCCACACTAACGTTTCAGTTGCCATTTTAAAATTTATTTTGAATCTATGTATCTGTTGAAATAAAATTTTCAGAAACATTATTTTTCTCTGACATTATAACTATAACAAACTACTAATTAGAATCAACAAACAAAACACTAATCAATTTAATGTATCATCCCTATTGTAGTCTTACCTACTACATATGACATTTATATGTAATCTCCACATTTGCTTTCATTTATTCATTCAATTCACACTAAAGTATATTTACTTGGATCTTCTACACTCCAGGCTAGGGGTTAGGGGGATAGTGCTGAAGAGAACAAAATAAAACCAGCCCCTGCTCTCACGGCACAGATAGTCTGGTTAGGAAAGTAGACATTTCATAAACATACAGATACAGAAATTGTGAGAGTGGAAAAGAACAAAGGAAAAGAACGGTGTAGTCTGAGGTAAGTTAACAAAGATCTAATTTAGATTGGAAGACAGGCAGGCAACTCTGTGTAGGTGACATTTAAGCTGAGGCCTAAACTGTTCATTCATTTCTTCAACAAATATTCCCTGTGTCCATATGCTCTCTCAACCAAGCTGCGATGTACAAGTCATACAAGTGCCATGATGTACAATGATGAGCAAGACAGACATGGTTCCTCACCTCAGGGAACTCACTGTGAAAGGCCAACAGGAGAAACAAACTTGATTTGGGACTAGAAAAAAATTAATTTAGCCATTGAGCTCAAAATAGTTAACACATGAGTTCCTCCCTGGATGTATTATTTTAAAAACCAAATTCGGACTTGAGTAGTTCATCCAGTAAAATGTGGCATATCTTCATCCTTCGATAACCATCTTTCGAAGAAAGAGTCCTAAAATGGCTTTGTCCCATTAAGACTGATCCAGGGCTAGGTATAATCTTAAGAGTACTGAGATCAAGCTTTGTAATAAGCTAAGATCACAAGAGATACCAGTATTTTACAATCCCCATTCATTTTTTTATTTATAAAGATGACTTAAATTTTTGTATTTCTCTAATATAATTTTATGATATCATCTGATGAACTTAATGCTTACCTCAGCAGGATCAGCTGAAAATAGCTATCTTTTAAATAATCACATTTGTCTAAACAATTGAAGAACATTACCATAAATAAGTTCACAATTGTAAATATTGAGTCATGACACCAATAAACCTTAAAATATATTGCAAACATAATAATTCATTGGATTTTTTCCATAATTTATTTATTTTATTCCTTTGGCCTTTCTTTGCTATTTACTCAAAGATAATGAACAAATTTCTCTCTTAGAGAATCAAAATGTCAAGAGAAGAGATATATGCCTGAAGTTATTTTGACAGTTGAAGTGTGAAGCAATCATCATTTGTGGCAACACTAGGCTTTCCGGTCTGACAGTAGAAGTTTACCAGGGCTTCTGTTTAATTTTTCAGTCAAGAAACTTATTCTCCTAGCAAAATACACACATACAACAATGAAGAATAAACAATCAGTTATCTGATCCGTTGCTTGTAATTAATGAAAACTTTATGGCTTTATATCTCCATTATTTGTGTATATACTTCGTCTAGAAGAATTAACACAGAGTTTCCTGCTAATCAACTCTCAGTCTCTAAAAAAAATTACAGTCAGAGCACAAATCATAAATGAAGGCACTAAAGATAACTTGTGTATAAAAAATTAAATTTATTGAAAATTAAAGAACTAAAAATAATACTGTTGAGTTTTCACTGCCCGGGTAGATGTTTTAATTTTCAGCACATACAATGAAAACTAACTTGTCTATTTCAGTTTGATTAGAAGCTAATTGTGCCTCTTGGTTCTCAAATGCTATGTTTCAAATATATATTATTCAGACTCAAGCATTTGATGACAAAATGCTTAATTCAAAACCCCATTTTTCTTTTTATTGCTTTTCATAATTATTGATTAGTTTTATAAACAGTAGAAAATGTCATCCAAAAAGTATGTTGCCACAATAGGTGGCATCTTACATTTGGTGAAATATGTTGCATACTCTGACATCTAAAAATAATGTAACATAAATTGAGGGCAGAAGGGGAAAGAGAGTAGAAGTACACAAAATTCTTCATCTGTAACAACTAAAATTCAAACGATGTCATTGAAGCCTTCAAATGAAATAACAAAAGCATAATTAGTAATCATTATCAAGAAAATACTAAAAATTTTTAAAATTGACTAAAATAAGGTGATGAGGAAAAGGAAAAAGAAAATACACTAAGCATAAAACTGCTCATAGAAAGGAGCAAAAGATAATGTCTAAGATGTTAAAGAATTAAGAAAATTATATAACACACTAGTAATAAAGTTAGGCACTGGAATAAAAATACAAACCTTTTTAAATATCATGATAATTATACATTAAGAGTAAAGCAAAGAATGGAGTTTATGGCCGGGCGCGGTGGCTCAAGCCTGTAATCCCAGCACTTTGGGAGGCCGAGACGGGCAGATCACGAGGTCAGGAGATCGAGACCATCCTGGCTGACACGGTGAAACCCCGTCTCTACTAAAAAATACAAAAAAAAAAAAAATTAGCCAGGCGAGGTGGCGGGCGCCTGTAGTCCCAGCTACTCGGGAGGCTGAGGCAGGAGAATGGCGTGAACCCGGGAGGCGGAGCTTGCAGTGAGCTGAGATCGCGCCACTGCACTCCAGCCTGGGCGGCAGAGCCAGACTCCGTCTCAAAAAAAAAAAAAAAAAAGAATGGAGTTTATGAAAGCAGTAAAGTATAATTAATTTTAAAGAAGTGGGTTCAAATATACCTATCCTATCAATAAATCTAAATGGATTAAATTCATCTGTAGAAGAAAGGAAAGAAAATTGAAGAATGGACAAAAATACATAAGTCAATTGTAGAAAGAGAGGTAAGGAACAGAAGGAAGGGCAGAAGGAGAGGATAGTAAGGCAGGAAGGAAGAGCTTGCAACCTTACTTGAACTTGTTATAAAATGTTAAGACACAAAGAAGGTCAGTATCATATGTTAAAAGGAAATGTCTGTAGTGACAATTTTTAAAAAGCTGAGACTGTTAATACACACACACACACACACAAATATATATATAGCATCAATATTTGCAAAGCAAAACTGCAGGAGTTACAAAGAAAAACACAAAATCAACAGGAGAATTGTATTTACCTCTCTTTGTCTTTGACAGATCAAGAAAGAAAAACTAATAATATAGATCAAATGAAATAAAAAATGTAGAAATAACATAAACAAAACTTTGTTCCTCAAAATAAATACGACAATTTATTTTTACATAAAACCATTACAAAAATGAACATATATTAGGCCACTATGTAAACCATAGTTAATTCTAAAACATCCTCTCATCACAATGCCATAAAACTAAAAATTCATAATAAAAGCAAAAATAAAAATATTTTTATTAATTGGGTAACTTTGTACAAGTTACTTGTCTTTCAGAAGCTTCCTTGCCTGAACTGCTAAATGGAAATAATACATAAATCACAGAGTAATCTTGAAGGATTTATGAATTTGAAAACATTACACAAGTTATAAAATCTTATCCAAAAAGAATCCTTTCTCATTACACTTGAGAAGCAGCTTGATTTGGCAGCTTCAAAGATTTGAACACTCAGTCTATACTTTACACATGTGGCTATTTAAATAATTAAATTAAAATTTTGGTTCTTCAACATTAGCTTCATTTAAAGTGGTCCCTGGCCACATTTGGCTAGTGGCTACCATATTGGACACCATAATACTTTCATCATTACAAACCATTCTATTAGACAGTGCTGGCACAGATGATACTGGGGAAATCAAATATTTAGAAGTTCATGAGAATTATTTAAGTTTTACTTCAACAAATTAACAGAGTGCTTCTAGTGAGAGCTTCATATGAGTTTTTTTTCCCACTTTACTTCCTAATTATACTAAACGATCATCCTCTCAATATAATCCAAATACATTAAGGTGCTAATTGAATATGATAAGTAAGCTGTGCATACTAATTGTCACTAATAAGTTTAATGATGATTGCTTAAGCCTATAACAGCTACTCACCTACATAGCGATTCAAGTCAACTTGATGCCACTCATTTTCATTAGTAAAACGTGTTTTATTAAGTTGATTCCATTATATGTGAGGCCAGAAGATTTACTCCATGGTTGTCTTTTAACGTTAAGAGTATTCCGAATGTAATCCCTGAACAAAATGCTGATGCAGCTGAAGGTGACTCTTAAATTTACCTCAGTTTTTAAAATTTTTAATTATCAGTTTATTGTGGATACATAATAGTTGTCCGTATTTATGGGGTACATGTGATACTTTGAAACAAGCACACAATGTGTAATGATCAATTAGGGTAATTAGGGGATGCATCACCTCAAGCATTTATCATTTCTTTGTGTTAGAAACATTCCAATTCCACTCTTCTAGTTATTTTGAAATACACAATAAATTATGGTTAACCTGTAGTTGCCCCATTGTGCTATCAAACACTAGATCTTATTCCTTCTATCTAACCGTATTTTTGTACTCATTAACCATCCCCTTTTAATCCCCCTCCCTTCTCCACTACCCTTCCCAGGCTCTGGTAATTATCATTCTGTTCTCTATTCCCATGAGTTAGATTGTTTTAGCTACCACATATGTGTGACAACATGCAATATTTATCTTTCTGTGCCTGGCTTATTTCACTTAATATACCACCTCTGTTTCCAGTGACTCTTAGAGCATTCCACTGTGGTAAGCTTTAAACCAATAAAAAATACTTTATCCGTCTATTACATGTCTTCAGTAGCTCAGTATATTTTAAGATTCCTAATGCCACCTACCAGTCTTGTAAATGTGGGTGGTTCATGATCTTCTCTAGGTCTCAGGTCTCCTCCCCCTTCTCTAAATTCAGGAGGGCCAAAGAGAGAGTGGGGATAAAATGACAGCCTAATCACAAGTTTATGTTCCCTTTCTCTCCCAGTTCAAGAAACTCTACTTAAAAAGTAAGGCTTACTTGAGGAGATTAGAGAGGCCACAAATACATATAAGAATTTAATTTTTTAAGTGCAGATGGATATCATCGCGTACAATGTCAGGAGAGGGATGCCTGCCTGCCTGCCTGCCTGCCACAGGCCCTGTGGCTGCCTGAGACAGCCCAATCAGCTGAGCATGGGTCCCCTGGCGAAAGAACAGTTTTCTGAAATGCAGATCCAAGAGGCGCTGGCTGGTCCTGCAGGTACTGCAGTGCTGAACAAGAGCCATCTTGGGCTAATTCAATGAAGATAGAAAGAGATTGTGACCCTCTGATTGTCCCCTTCCGCCTCACAGCGGCAGAAACCCAAGAATTGAGCTGCATTCTCACCCCGACCTCAATACAGAGATTCTACCTTGTCTGCCCTTCCAAGGTTGGCTGCCCAGCTGCAAAATAAACATCTGTCTTACTTTTCACCTGCTAATTCACATCCATCCCACCTTCTCAGGAACAGAATACCAGATTTAATAGAGTACATTTGGGAGAAAGGCCAGCTAAGGGGAATAAGCAATCCAAAAGACGGAAGTTAGGCAAGACGACATAGTGAATGTGTGCCCCACTAGGTCAAAGTTAGTGAAATAAACAGAAGAGACCACTAAGAAAGGCTGCAATAAGAGGTTTGAGAACAATGAGATCCTAGAACAAAACAAAATCACTAATATCTGAATATTAAAACATAACAGAAGAATTAGCAAAGAGAAATTGCACTGGCAAAAAAAAAAAAGGGAAAAAATCAATTTTGTGTCCTGTAAAATCAAGTGTAGAAGTTATCTTATTACACATGATAAAATAAAGAATTTTAAAGGAAATCATGGATAGTAAAATGTTCGGAGACATATGAAGAAAACAATTTACAAAAGGGCAACATGAAAGAGATGAAAAGTAATTAAAGAAATAATAGACCATTTCACCCAGTTGAAGAAAGACTTGAATGCAGAGCACAGCAGTAACCCCAAGTGCGAGGCAAGTCTAAGGAGAAGAAAGAAATCATATCTAAATATATCTTTGTGGGCCCAGTGGGGTGATGCATGCTTAGAACTGCAGCACTTTGGAGGCCAACGCATGAGGATCACTTGAGCTCAAGAGCTCCAGGTTAAAGTGAGCTGTGATCATGCCACTGCACTCCAATCTGGGCAACAGAGAAAGACTGTCTCAAAAAAAAAAAAAAGGGATTTTAATAAAGAAATATATCCTTGTGAAATCTAAGTTTTAATAGTAAAAAGTATACAACTACTTCCAAATAAACTGTGGCTTTCAAAGGCAAAGCTAACAATCTAACATCAAATTTTCAACCTGCAAGTCAGAAGACTGTAAAACATACCTGCAGTCTATAAAGAGAGAGAAACTACTATCTAAGAATTCTGAACCTGGCCAAGATAATGTTTACATACAAAGAAAAACAAAAATACGTTTAGCTATGGCAAGAAATACACCAATAACAAAAAGGAAAAATAGTGCTTGAACATAATATAAATAGGCAAAGTTAATCAAAGAAATGGAAAAAAGAAAAGAATTTAAAAAGAAGGAAAATAAAGGTAGGATGAGTAATGAAAGATAAAGTGAAATTTAAGGACAAAATAATATTTTATGTTTTAAAAAGCTACAGTCTCTAAAAAGTATATAATAATACTTTTCATGGCATAAATATAAAGCAAAGTGTATCTTAAAACATAGAACATTTAAATAAATTTTAAGAGGATTTCTATACATCTCTCTGTTTGACAGGTCATATAAAGGAAAAACTATGTAAAAATATGCAGGATATGAATAATACAGTCCTTAAGGTTCAGCTAATAAATGCACATTTAAAGAGAATTTTTTACCCTCCACTATGGAATAAACATTCTTCCTTCATTGCCAGAAGCATATGCAAAAGCATGATGACTTATTGAACCAGACAGAACAACCTTACTTTACCCCCCACCACAAAAAAAAGAGGAGGACAGGGAGGACATTGTTTAGATTTATACAATAAAACTAAAAATCAGCAATGAAAAGGTAACAAAAAAGAAAATAACCCATTCAAAATTGAGAAATACTCTTCTAAATAAACAGGCTCAAAGATAAATGGAATTGAAATCACAGACTATGTAGAAACTAACAAAAAAGAGAACTTCAGATCAAAACCTGTGAGAACATTCTAGAATCACAGTCATAGGAAAATACATAACCTCATGTGCTTTTATACTTATAGCTGAAAGGTTGAATGTAAATATATTCAGTATAAAACTTAAGAAACCAGAAAAATAATTACAATAAAACAAAAGGAAATGAGAAGATAAGTATGTTTGACAACATTTTTAACCTCCTTTTTTTTTAATTTCCCTCAACTATAAAGCAGGAACAAAATAATACCTAATACATAGGGTTATTTATTTATTTATTTTTTTTTTTTTTTTTTTTTTTTTTAATTTTTTTGAGACCGAGTCTCGCTCTGTCGCCCAGGCTGGAGTGCAGTGGCGCGATCTCGGCTCACTACAACCTCTGCCTCCCAGGTTCAAGCGATTCTCCTGCCTCAGCCTCCTGAGCAGCTGGGACTACAGGCGTCCACCACCACTCCCGGCTAATTTTTATATTTTTAATAGAGACAGGGTTTCACCGTATTGGCCAGGCTGGTCTCGAACTCCTGACCTTGTGATCCGCCCGCCTCGGCCTCCCAAAGTGCTGGGATTACAAGCTTGAGCCACCGCGCCCGGCCTAATACCTAGGGTTATTAAGAAAAGTAAATGATTTTATATTTGTGGAGACTTTGTGCAGTGTCTGACAAACGTACTAAATATATTTGTTAAGCTAAAATAAAGGTAGGAAAGATAAATCAACCATACCTGAATATTTAAAAATAAAGGAAATCGACAAATTTGTGACCAACTGGTTATATCTTTTTTTATGCCACAAGAGTAGAAACACTTTTAAGACCCAGGACAAATGAGAGTACGTGATTGCAAACTGTACGCACCTGAGAACTAGCAAGCAGTTTAGGGAAGGTCTAGGACAACTAGATGCCAGGAGAATCTAGAAACCCTGGACGCCATAGAACCCCTGGTTCCTGGAAAGGAGAGTTTGGGTACAGCTGCTTCCAATCCAGTCCCAGCTGGCTTAGCCAGAGAGAGCCCCTGGATTCATTTACAAAAAACAATTCCCCTTTTCTTTCCACATCTACCCTACCTTCAGTGAGCAAGTAATTCCTAAGTCTCTCAAACTATCTGATGTGGTTTGGCTGTGTTCCCACCTAAATCTCATCTTGAATTGTAGTTCCCATAATTCCTACATGTTGTGGGAGGGACCCAGTGGGAGACAGTTGAATCACAGGGGTGGTTTTCCCCATACTGTTCTTGTGGTAGTGAGTAAGTCTCATGAGAGCTAATGATTTTATCAGGGGTTTCCCCATTTGCTTGGTTCTCATTTTCCTTTTGTCTGTCACCATGTAAGACGTGTCATTTGCCTTGTGCCATGATTGTCAGGCCTCCCCAGCCACGGGGAGCTGTGAGTCCATTACACCTCTTTTTCTTTATAAATTACCCAGTCTCAGGAATGTCGTTATCAACAGCATAAAAACAGACTAATACACTATTCTTATACATAGAGAAAGATGGAGACTTTTGAATGAAGTAAGCATAGCCTTAACACGAAAGCCTGACAGAGATACATATATATATATATTAATTTCACTTAGGGATAGACAATGTTAATAAACTGAATCCAGCAGTATATCTTAAGAAATGATACACAATGACTATGCAGAATGAGTCTACATTAGTGTATCTATCAACATAATACATTGCATTAAAATTAAAAAACACTATTATTTAAAAAGATGATGAGAAACAAATTAATTACCCATTTCTCAAAAAAAAGTTAAATAGCAAAAGAACTAAAGGAAATGTACTGTACAAGATACAAATATTTAACAGAAACTATCACAAAAATTGTTTACACTGTAAAATACTAAGAATATCTCTACTAATCTAATCAGGAATTAGAGACATTTATGTAATTTCTAGTAGTCAACATTTTTTAAAGCCTACTAACAAAAAAAGTCTTTATTTGCAAATAATATGCTTGTATACTTCGAAAATCCAAGAGACTGAATACCAAATCCATTAGCTCAGACAAGGATATTTAATACAAAATTTAGGAGGGGGAGTCTAATTCACTGTATCAAAAAATATGATACAGCTAAATATAAGCATAATCAAACTAATCTATGTTTTTTAAACCACAAAATTTACTGAAGAATAGAACATAAAACCTAAATAATGAGACAAAATAAAAATAATAATTCTTCCCAAATTAATATATAAATTTAACACAATTTTAAACAAAATTTTATGAATTTTTTTAACTGGACAAAATAAATCTAATATTTGTTTGGAAAAATTAAGGCATGAGGAGTGTCAAGAAACTTGTGATAATAAAGAGCAGTGACAGGGGATATAGCCTGCGTATTATGAAAACTTACTACGAAGCTATAACGTGGTACAAACATAGGAAGAGGCAAACACATCAGTGAAACAAGTTCAAAAACCAAGAAACAGATCCAAGTGTATGAAAGAAACTCATTTATGACAAAGTTGGTAAGTCAATTCATTGGAAGGAAAGTATTCAATAAACATTACTGAAAAAAATTATATAATAACATAATCAACTCCAGATGGTTTAAATAAATAAAGGTGAAAACAAAATACTAGAAGAGACTAGTGGAGAACAGTTTCATAACATGTTCATGACAATGACTATCCAAAACAATACAGGAAATGCAAAGCTATAAAGAAAAAGACTGGCAAATTTGATTACATAAATTATTAAAAACCTTCAATAATGAGGGAGAAACCCTGAAGTCAAAAAATAACAATATTAGTTACAATAGGGTAAATAGAGTAAGATTATATATATTATATATTACATATATTAATTATATGTTATAGCATTATATTAATTATAAATTATATATTAATGTATTATATAATGTATTAATTATTAATATATTATGCTATTTATCAATCTATTAATATATGTGCTATATTATAAATATATGATTTATATGCATATTTTTAAGAAATAACCTAATTTTTTAGATAAACAAGCAATTCACTGAATAAAAAATATTTAAAACTACATATAGATACGATGTTCGATCTCACTAAAAATCACAGAACAACAGGATAACTTTCAGATATCATTTGGCAAAACTTAAGATGACTGATACCATCCAGAGTGTAAAAACATAGTTTAAGAATTATTGCCTACATTGTTGATAAAAGTAATGATAGAAGATAATAAACACTAAAGCACAGTTAACTTTTGAACAATGCAGGTCTTAGAGGCACTGACTCCTTAGCAGTTGAAAATCCATATATAACTTTTTACATAAATTTAAAGTGTAGAAGTGCAATTTTGTTTCATGGCTATATTGCATAGCTGTGAAGTCTGAGTTTTTAGTGTATCATCCGCTGAATAATGTACATTGTACCCTTTAAGTGATTTCTCATCTTCCAGTTTCCTCCCACACCCCACCCTTTTGAGTCTCCAACATCATTCCACACGCTATGTCCATGTGTACACATTACTTAGCTCCCACTTATAAGTGAGGATGTATGGTATTGTCTTTCTGTGTCTGAGTTGTTTCACTTAAGATACTGGCCTCTAGATTCATCCATGTCACTGAAAATACATGATTTCATTTATTTTTATGGCTGAATAGTATTCCATTGTGTATATATACCCAGCTTTTTTTTCTTTTTTTTTCTTTTTTTTTTTTTCAGACAGAGTCTCACTCTGTCACCCAGGCTGAAGTGCAGTGGGGCGATCTGGGCTCACTGCCACCTCCACCTCCCGGGTTCAAGTGTATCTCATGTCTCAGCCACCCAAGTAATTGGAATTATACATGTGCTCAGCCATGCCCAGATAATTTTGGGGTTTTGTTTGTTTGTTTTTAGTAGAAACAGGGTTTTGCCATGTTGGCAAGGCTGGTCTCAAACTTCAGGCCTGAAATGATGTGCCCTCTGCAGCCTCCCAAAGTGTTGGGATTACAGGCATGAGCCACCGCACCCAACCAGCACATTTTCTTTCTTTTTATTATTATTATTATTATTATTATTATTATTATTATTATTATACTTTAAGTTCTAGGGTACATGTGCCCAACATGCAGGTTTGATACATAGGTATACAAGTGCCATATTTTGCTGCACCTGACAACTCATCATTTACATTAGAAACACTTTTACATTATTATTTAATTATTATTATTACATTACATTAGAAATATTCTCTCTACTAAAAAATGCTATCCCTCTCCCAGCCTCCCACCCCCCAACAGGCCCCCATGTGTGATGTTCCCTGCCCTGTGTCCAAGTGAATTCATTGTTCAGTTCCCACCTATGAGTAAGAACGTGCAGTGTTTGGTTTTCTGTCTTTGTGATAGTTTGCTGAGAATGATGGTTTCCAGCTTCATCCACATCCCTGCAAAAACACGAAATCATCCTTTTCTGTGACTGCATAGTATTCCGTGGTGTATATATGCCACATTTTCTTAATCCAATCTATCATTACTGGACATTTGGGTTGGTTCTAAGTCTTTGCTATTGTGAATAGTGCCACAATAAACATATGTGTGCATGTGTCTTTATAGCAGCATGATTTATAATCCTTTGGGTATATACCCAGTAATGGGATTGCTGCACCAAATGGTATTTCTAGTTCTAGATCCTTGAGGAGTCATCACACTGTCTTCCACAATGGTTGAACTAGTTTACATTCCCACCAACAGTGTAAAAGCATATCTATTTCTCCACATCCTCTCCAGCATCTGTTGTTTCCTGACTTTTTAATGATTGCTATTCTAACGGGTGTGAGATGGTATCTCACTGTGGTTTTGATTTGCCTTTCTCTGATGGCCAGTGATGATGAGCATTTTTTCATGTGTCTGTTGGCTGCATAGATGTCTTCTTTTGAGAAGTGTCTGTTCATATCCTTTGCCGCTCACTGCAAGCTCTGCCTCCCAGGTTCCCACCATTCTCCTGCCTCAGCCTCCCCAGTAGCTGGGACTACAGGCGCCACCATCATGCCCAGCTAATTTTTTGTATTTTTTTTTTAGCAGAGACAGGGTTTCACCGTGTTCGCCAGGATGGTCTCGATCTCCTGACCTCGTGATCCGCCCATCTCGGCCTCCCAAAGTGCTGGGATTACAGGCTTGAGCCACCGCGCTGGGCCCCTTTGCCCACTTTTTGATGAAGTTGTTTGTTTTTGTCTTGTAAGTTTGTTTGAGTTCTTTGTAGATTCTGGATATGAGCACTTTGTCAGATGAGTATATTGCAAAAATTTTCTCCCATTGTGTAGGCCCCCTGTTCACTCTGATCGTAGTTTCTTTGCTGTGCAGAAGCTCTTTAGTTTAATTAGATCCCATTTGTCAATTTTGGTTTTTGTTGCCATTGCTTTTGGTGTTTCAGTCATGAAGTCCTTGCTCATGCCTATGTCCTGAATGGTATTGCCTAGGTTTTCTTCTAGGGTTTTTATGGTTTTACGTCTTATGTTTAAGTCTTTAATCCATCTTGAATTGATTTTTTATAAGGTGCAAGGAAGAGATTCAGTTTCAGCTTTCTACATATGGCTAGCCAGTTTTCCTAGCACCATTTATTAAAAGGGAATCCTTTCCTCATTTCTTGTTTTTGTCAGGTTTGTCAAAGATCAGATGGTTGTAGATGTGTGGTGTTATTTCTGAGTCCTTTATTCTGTTCCATTGGTCTATATATCTGCACATTTTCTTTAGCCAACTATCCACTGATGGACACTTAGGTTGATTCCATTTCTTTCCTACTGCGAATAGTGCTGCAGTAAACAGATGAGTGCCGGTATCTTTTTTATCCCATGTATAATTTTTGACTCTCCAAAAACTTAACTACTAATGGCCTACTGTTGACTGGAAGCCTTACCAATAACAAATGGTTGATTAACACATATTTTGTATGTTATATGTATTACATACCATATTCTTATAATACAGTAAGAAGAGAAAATATTATTAAGAAAATCATAAGGAAAATATACTCATTATTCATTAAGTGGAAGTGGATTATCATAAAGGTCTTCATTCTTGTCCTTGACCTCACATTGAGTGGCTGAGAAGGAGAAGGCAGAGAGGTGCTACCTTAGGGGTGGCAGAGGCAGAGGAAAATCCATGTATAAGTAGACCCACGCAGGTCAAACCCATATTGTTGAAGTGTTAGCTGTATACACCCTTTGACGCAACAATCCTATTTCTATGAATATATACTACAGAAATAAAAGCATTAATATGTAATGCAACACGTAATAACAACTGCCTAAAGGTTTATCATCCAGGTGATAATTAAAGTCATTAAAATGAATGTCGTAGATTTTTTCCTGGTGTTCTTAAAATAAAGATAACTAGCTGATTTTATTTATATACATATTAGACATTTTGTAAAGGAATAGAAAAAATATTCAAAATAATTGACAATAGAAACGATTCATACAAAAACTGTTGACACTTATTCTATCATCTGCAAATGGAGTAAATGTAAAAATGTTAGGATTAGGTTAGAGAGAAAGAGGAGCAATCTATTAATTCTTAAGTTGCTGCAACTCCTTTAGTTTTGTAATTAAAAATAAGGTAAGATTAAGCAAGAACAAAACCTAGATCTCCTGGACAATAAAATGAGTAGTTTTAATAATCTCAAAAAAATCTAACTCAAAAATATTTACCACTCCACTAAGTTCAAAAAAATCATCCCAAGATTTGAGAGAAACCATATGATAAAACACAGTCCCTAACTTCCAATCATGTTGAAAAGCAAGACAGGTACATGAAAGAACTATTTTGCAAAGCTATTTAGTAATAAATGCAAATATAATGAAATAAAAATGTATTCATAAATTGCCACTGCAATGTAGTACTAATTTGGACTGAAGTTACTCAGAAAACTATTTCCCATGAAAAAAAAAAAAAAGCAATAGTTCAGAGTGTTTTGCAGAATCTTTCTCACATCCCCTCACCCTCACCTCTTCATCTTTCTTAAAATTAAGTTGTGACCGTGAAGGCTTCTCTGAGCTAATACTTCTGGTCTACATTTTCAACAAGTTCTTGGCACATCAGCCTCACTTTAATGTCAAAGTTCTTATATTGTAGTCTTAAATCGTTTCTTAACTTTTCTTCCATATATGAACTGGCTTGAAAACTCACAGAAGACAAAAGTTGGCAGTTAATCATTGCACCTCCAGAGTGTTTAACATATTTGTTTACTCAATAATTTGTATGAATGTAGAATTAACGCTTTGTCTTTTCTAACATTTTACTGTGGTTATTTGCTTCTCATGCTAGAATATGTTTTGGTATCTTCTCTGTAAGAACATCTCAAGATATTCTCAATACTTTCCTTTAATGTCAGCATTCTTAAACTGCATTCTTACATTGTTGCATCAGTTGTCCCCCAAAGAAACTCTTTACTCTTCCACGAACCTTTTACAGATCACCCTGTGAAGTAAAATGGAAAAAATACGCTAATGGAAATAAATATCCTTTTATTTATCTCCTAATGACCCTCAATAAAACAACTCTTCTAGGACTTGGATATGCCTTTCTTTTGTGTAAGCTGTGTCATGATAACAATAGGCACAAGATAAATATTTGTTGACTGTATGAAGGAAGAAAGGAAAGGAAGAGAGGAAGGGAGGACAACAGGGGGAAAGAAAGGGATTCACTGATACAGAAACCAATACAGAATTTTATTATTACTATTTTTTACTTAGCTGTCTCTCATCCTTCTTTAGGATTTAGATAATCTGCCAAATGTAGAAAACATAAATCCCCTGGATTCAGAAGGAAAATAATCTGTGCTTATCTAGCATGCTTGCAATAAATTGAAGCAGAGTTCGGTTCCTGAGATTTCTTTTTTTTTTTTTTTTTTTTTTTTTTTAAAGACAGAGTCTCACTCTGTCACCCAGGCTGGAGTACAGTGGCGTGATCTCAGCTCACTGCAACCTCTGCATCCCAGACTTTAGCGATTCCCCTGCCCCAACCCCCCAAGGAGCTGGGATCACAAGTACACAATACCAAGCCTGGCTAATTTTTGTAATTTTAGTAGAGATGAGGTATCACCATGTTGCCAAGGCTGGTCTTGAACTCCTGACCTCCAGTGATCTGTCCACCTTGGCCTCCCAAAGTGCTGGGATTACAGACATGAGCCACCATGTCTGGCCGGTTCCTGAGATTTCTATTCCAGCTGCCTACTGCTGCAAGCACTGGGTTTCAGAATCATGACCATACTCTGTGGCATCCACACAGAGCTCCTTTCCACCCTCGCAGGATCGAGTGTGGGGTAAAGATTCTTTAGTCACTGGACGCAAACAAAGCTAATTTGTCAGTTGCTTTCCCCAGCAGCCCTAATTTACCTTTACCCTGTCTTCATCTCCAAAGAGGAGGGAATCAGGAGCATATCCAGGTTTTGAGGCTTAAAGCTTACATAATTTGGGAAACTGTAGTTATGAAAAAGAATACAAAATTCCAAATTCAAAATTGAACATGCATTAAATATCTCCATGGAGAAACTGCAGCAACAACAATACAAGTGAGGGTATGCTATATTCAATCAGCCATGAATGAATATCCAGATCAACGAAAGAGAAGTGATCGGTGTGCAACTTTATCCAGATCAATGAAACAGAAGTGATCGGTGTGCACAACTACGTCAAATGGTGATTGTGGGCATTGCATGCACCTGCCACCTCAAACTACCTGAGGTCATGCTGCTGGCCCCACCAGCTGCAAGCTAGAAAGAGTGCCATAGTGGCTGTGCCAGCCAGGGAAGAGAGGCTACAAGACCTTAAAGCTAACCAGACTGACTGTCTGACATTTTGTAGAGATATCTTCAGGGCCATGAGAAGCAGCTCCAACTGAAGCTTATCTTCAGTTGTATCTCCTTTCAGATGCAAGAAATCTTTTCATTTGTTGGAAAAAAATGTTTGTTTCCTCCTGATAGCAGCAGTTGTTTCCTTTCTGTTAACCTGCTACACTGTAAACTCAAGAACTTCTGTTAGTTACTGTTTTCTTACTCTTTGAGGCATGGTTCCAGAGTCAACTTTTCAGCAAGTTGTTTCTTTTCTTATCTGCTATCCTGTAAGCTCAAGAATTTACTCTCTGGTTTCTTTGACTCTTTTAGGCGTAGTTTCAGTTTCCCCAGACTATGACTGAATGTTACATTCTACACACTGGGCAGGTCCACCGCCTCTTTCTCCTACTGCTTTTCTTCCCCATGACAAAGTGCCTGAACAATAGCGAAGGTAAGTCCAGCCCCCAGATTAAAATAAGACTCACATCCCCTCAGGATATTCAGGGAGGCAAGAGGAGCACAGTGGCATTTGTCAGCAATCAGAATAGGAAAAGTCACCATCTAGACTTAGCAATTCCACTTTTAGGTATATTCCCTGGAGAAACTCTCACATATAAATTTTAAACAATTATGAAAATGTGTGTATCAAAATTTATAAGAGCCAACACTGGAAATAGCCCCAATTATTCATCAACTAAAAAACTGATAAACTGTGGTGTGTAGTGGGATTCTGTACAACAGTAGTTATATAACCACTGCACAACAGTGGTTATATACATATAACCACAGCACAACAGTGGTTATATACATCGTCATGGAGGGATCTCACTGTTCAGTATAAAAAGCAAGTCACAGAGGAACCCCTGTGTTATATATATTTATAGAACAGTTCAAAAACAAAACCAAATTATTTAGGATATATATGTGGCAGAATTAGAGGGACACAGTTATCTCTAGGGCAAATAGAAGGGAGATGTCATCAGAATAGCATTATAACAGTTTCAGTAGTGCTAGGAATTGTTCTTGCTCATAAATGAGGTTGTGGGTACTCAAATATTTTGAATATTTTCACATTTTAACACATTTCTGAACTCAGGAGGATTTTAATCGATGTAGTTGTCATTGTCATAGAAATCTTAAACAGTTCCTTCTAGCAACATTTTACTTTATCTGTGTTCACAGTATGTCAAAAGCCTGAAAAATAATTTTTAGTAAATACAAAATAAAAATTCAAAATGACAAGAAAAGATGTGTTCATAGCTCATGGTCTTGAACTTTCATTTCAGCTTACCACATCTGCATTTTTACTATTAAACATGACACATCTCACATCAAAGGAGACCACCCATAGTGTTGTCTAAGTTGTCTATAGCCTTAAATAGAGGCTTAAAGGTAATCTTCAAAAAATTTTTTTGAGTGTTATTTTGGCATAAACAGACAAACAAGTAGTTGAAATATTGTTCACAGTTCTGTCAGACTTCCAAAAAATCTAAGTTTAATAAAAGAAGTCTGAGCATAGTGAGCAAGTGTTTACTAGAAAAATGCAAACTCAGCGACATCCTGCCGACGGTCACTCTTTTCTTTCAGAGCATCACACATTGCCCATCAAGTGTGAGTGAATCTCTTTTAGCATTCCTGAAAACCTTCATTTCTTTGACCACTACCCCAGTACTTAATAGAATTCTATAAAATGTGAACAAAACACTTCATCCAAGGGTTGTTCTGCACACCAGGATTAAGAAGAAAAGAAAAAGTGGGAGACCTTTTCCTTAGCTCCAACCCAATGTGTTGTTTAATATCAACAAGATAAGCCAAAATTTCATTCCATTTCATATCAGTTCAAGCATAAAGACTCACTCCCTGGTGTTTTTAAGTCTGCTTTTCGTTTAGTGGGAAGATTTCTAGAGTAGTCGAAAGTAATTGTGCACAAGAAAAACTGAAGAGAAGGTTAGAATTGACAAAGACAGGAGTGGAACTGGTAAAGTTCAAGTGGGAGAAAAGGGAGAAAAGGTATCTGAAGACTCTTTGTCCATGGATGCAAAGAAAAAGAAATGCACCCAAAGCAATACATATTGATAAATTTTTGTAAAATATGTTTGATTTCTAGTCAGAAGTAACCTGAATATAAATCTTGTGTCATTCATGTGACTCACATCTCTGTCGTCCTTGAATAAAGTTATACCAAGTAAATGGGTGAGCTACTAAATTTCATAACCGGTATGTTTTTGAAGTCAAAAGGGATATCATTGTTTTGTTTTGTTTTGTTTTGTTTAAAAAAAAAAAAGGAGAAGAAAAAAAAAACTGCTAGGCCTTGTTTATAAGGAACAGTGTGGTTGCCTGCAGGAAAAGAGTAAAGTCAAATAGAAATAAGGTAGACAGTGATGCCTGCCACATGACCAGCCTGTGTCATCCAGGAAAAGTCTGATCATCAGATTTTATCGGAAGAACTGGAACATAATATAGGAAGTGGATAGTCACTCAGAATCCAACACAGCTTCAGCAAAAGGGTTATCCCATCATCCCTAAGTAGGATGTATTTATTAATCTTTTTTTCTACGTTATATCCTTAATAAGACTCAAACACTCTCCTGGCCTCTGTTTTTCCTACTCCTACTGCTGTGCACTCTGTGCACTCTGTGTTGGCTTTCATCCCTTCGTAATATCTGCTTGGACTTACCTGTTTTTCTTACTGACTGCATTCTTTTCAGACATCAAGTCACACTATAAAACTGCTACAAAATCACCAATTGCCTTTCTGCATAAATAGCAAGCTTCTCAAAATTTTCACTGGCCAAAGATTCACACCAGGACATCTTATGGGGTTCTGGCCAGACTGTCAACTGGCTACCTTCACATCAAATGCCCTCTCTTGGTCAAATCAGTTGTACAGAGGACAATGTCACATGATGGAGGCTGTTAGTTCTACATATAAACAACCTTTCAGATTATATATATATATAATATCCTCCATCATGCAATTTCACACTCTGGTTTTCCCTGGATGTCAAAACGAAAAACCTCAATTAGCTTTTAAGGCATAATTGTAGAATAGATACTTTCTTCTTTCAACATTTTAACCCAGATCTAGTGAGTCTCTATGTTATATTAAGTAGTATGCTAGGTCTTGGGCAATGAAGGATGGGAAATAAAACATCCTAGCAAAAGAGATATTGCAACCAAACCAAAATCCTAAAAGGCATGAAGGAAAAAATGCCAAGCGTGGGAGGGGCAGCATAAGGTGACTGAGAAGAGGCCACACAATAGAGTCAGACAGACGCGGGCTCAAATTCCAGCTTTCACATTTCCCAACTGTGGATGTGGGACGAGTCGTTTAATGTTTCTAAACTTCGATATCCCTTCTATAAAACAAATGGAATAATCAAGCCTACTGCAGGAATCCCAGGATCTGTGTTTAAAGGCTTGAATGAAGACACACACACACACACACACACACACACACGCACGCACAGCCTTGACACTTGCCATTATGAGTTCATAATGATATTCCAGGAGTTCATATCCCAGGAGCTCAAATTTCATCTATAATTTATAAATGATGCTCTGTAATAAGGGGAAAAATGCCTTCATTCTCAGTAATATCCAGATAAATAATAGAGAAATATCTCAGCAAAACACAAAGACCCTATGTTTTCTTTGGACGGTATTTTATGCATTAACGTCTATAGCCTATGCCCACTTGTGATCCTATCAATGAGTGAGTGCCACAACCAATACCAACCCTTGTGTGTAGCCTGAAGTCCTGTCAGTAGCTGATTTCACCAATCTCTTCTTTCTTAGAAAAATGGCACAATCGTTCATAACAAATGCTTAGAACTGTAGACAATAAGTATCCAGAAGCCATTTGGAGTGTGTGGTAGAAAAGGGAATTCCTTTTTTTGCTCTACATTTCCTGGCCCTTTTATAGTCAAGTAAAAATCACATATTCTAGTTCTGGAAAATGCATGGGAATAAAAGTGACACATCACATTCAACTGAGGTAGGAAAAAGTTCATGTGCTTTTCCCTGTCTTGGTGACTTGCAATAATCAGTGGAATCGTTCTTGGGCAAATCCACAGCAATTTGGGGCTTGATTTGTTACCCAAGAATAATCTGTCTTCTACTGCCTAATATAGAGTGGCTTTAAATACTATAGCAAATTATTAAACTGACCCAAATAAAGAAACTCTTTGAATTCCAGGAGGTGGCAATTATAAATCTCTGTCGCCTCACATAAGAGCCCAATCTCGATTCCCTTTTTTAGCTGCTGCAATCCCAGGGGCTACAGGGACCAGACCGCAGATGGCAATGCAATGAGATGAGGGGCAGGCAGAGGACAGTGTGCAGCAGCTTCCACAGGCTATCAGATCTGATAACATACAGAAAATTATGTCACATTCCTTTTTGGCCTATATAAATGTTGCTTTTATGTTCAGCAGTCCCCCAATAGCCAACACTTGTAGAGCACTTGCCATATACTACTTACAGTTCTAAGCACTTTACATATAATAACTCATTTAATGCTCACAGCAATGCTGTAAGGTTGATACATTATTGCTCCCATTTTCAAGATCAAGAAACTGAGGTTCAGTGATCCCTTATGCTTTGGAGGAGAGAAAATGTTTAATAGCAAAGTCAGAACATAATTATTTAGCATCTGGTCCACAAGCAGATTCATGCGCTTCACAATGTGGATACCCATGTGTTCACTATGATCATTGATACGGTTTGGCTCTGTGTCCCCACCCAAATATCACCTTGATTCATAATCCCCATAATCCCCATGGGTGGGACTAGGTGGAGGAAATTAAATCATGGGGGTGGTTTCCCCCATGCTGTTCTAGAGATAATGAGGGAATCCCATGAGATCTGATGGTTTTATATGCATCTGGCATTTCCCCTGCTGGCACTCACTCTGTCCACCGCCCTGTGAAGAAGGTGCTTGCTTCTCCTTTGCCTTCTGCCATGATTGTAAGTTTCCTGAGGACGCCCCAGCAATGCAGAACTGTGATTCCATTAAACCTCTTTCAAATTACCCAGTCTGGGGTATTTCTTCATAGTAGTGTGAGAATGGACTAATACAATCATGATTATGTTGATGATAATAGGTGAAAATGGGATCAGCTGTCCTTGAGTTCCTCAGAGGGAAGTTCATTTATTTGCCACTTGGGCACTGTGGTTTGTGCCCAACTGAGATGAATGGATATCATTCCAAAGACAAGAACTAAACTTCCAATCAGGCTGAAAGAAAAGGCATCCAAGTAAGACTAAAAGTGCCCATACATTCTGCACTATGTTTCATTTAGGCAGTTGTTTCTTCATGCACTTCTCATCCTTCTGTCACTAAGATACACAATTTGCACTGATAATCACTAAATGATGTTGTTAATATCTTAAATGACGGCTAACCATATGGATGCAAGAAGTGTTTCCTGTGGAGGACTGCCTGGTGTCCTGAGCAATGAACACGCTGACATCACTTTGAAAGTGATGACACATAAAGTTAGGTTTTAATTATTTCGCTCAGTAACTGAAACATAACTTGTCAATCTTAGAGAATATGAATCCCCATCAACAAATAAGATGGAAGATATAAAATACAGGAAACATGCCAGGCATCACACAAGCTAATTAGAATGATGTTTATAATTTAGAAGTATATCACATAGAGTTTTATAAGCAGCATCACATAAATTCTCAAGTACAGTACTACATGTGGGAATAATTTAAGGGCTCCTATTTTGTGATTTCCCAGATGATTATTCTGTGATATCTTAGAAATGTTTCATAGACTGATGATTTCTGACACCTTCCACTTATACAGGGAATATGTTATACTCTGCCCCAAGTGCCAACACAAGAAACTAGTCAAAGAACCAGGAGAGTAACCAACTAGGCTTGCACATCTGTCTGTCTGACCATTCCACTATAATTTCTAAAGGAGGTGACTGACCTTCAATAAAGTTTTACCAGGCTACTTATGATGTATCATGTCATCTTAAAATGGAGATTTTCAGGTTTTTTTAGTTTTCAAATGTAAAAACAAACTGTACAACAATTTGCTTATCTATTCTCCTATTGAAAGACATCTCAGTTGATTCCAAGTTTTGACAATTATGAATAAAGTTACTATAAACATTTATGTTGAGGTTTTTGTGTGAACTTAAGGCTTCAACTCATTTGAGTATACACCATGGGATGCAATTGCTGAATCATGAAATAAAAGTATGTTTAATTTTATAAGAAATTGCCAAAGTGTCTTCCAAAGTGACTGCACTGTTTTGCCACTCATTGATTATCAATAATAATCTCATTGATTAATGATAATCAGATTATCAATGATAATCTCATTGATTTCCACCAGCAGTCAATGAGAGTTTCTGTTGCTCCACATCCTCACCACCATTTAGTGTTGTCAAAGCTTTGTAATTTAGCCATCCTTGTAGATGCGTAGTGGGATCTCCTTGTTTTAATTTGCAATTCTTTCGTGGCAAATGATGTTTAGCATCTTTCCATATGCTTATTTGACATCTGTCTATCCTCTTTGGTGAAGTGGCTGTTCAGATCTTTTGACCATTTTTTAATAGTTTTTTTGTTTCCTTGTTAGTGAATTTTAAGAGTTCTTTGTATATTTTAGGTACAACTACTTCATCAAATGTGTGTTTTACAAAAATTTTCTATCAGTCTGTGGCTTGTCACTTCACTCTTTTAAGTGTCTTATAGAGCAGAAGTTTTAAATTTTAATGAAGTCAAATTTATTTTTTTCTTCCATGGATTGTATTTTTGGTGTTTCATCTAAAAAGGTATCACCAAGTTAAAGGTCATCTGGTTTCCTCTTGTTATATTCTAGGAGTTTTTGGGTTTTATCTTTTACATTTAGATCTATGATCCATTTTGAGTTTATTTTTGTGAAAAGTGTAAGATCTGTGTCCAGATTCTTTTTTTAAAAATGTGGATGTTCAATTGTTCCAGCACCATTTGTTGAAAGAGTCCATTGATTTTTCTCAAACATAAAAAGACCATTCAATGGAAGAAAGATAGATAGTTTTTCAACAAATTATGTTGGAACAACTGACCAAGACTTTTAACCACATAAAAAATTAACTTCAAATGGATAATATAACTAAATGTAATATATAAATTTATAAAATATCTAGAACAAAACTTAGGGGCAAATCTTCAATCTTTAAAACCTTGGATTAGGCCAAGAGTTTCTTTGATATGACACAAAAGGCACAATCAGTAAAAGAAAAAACTTAATAACGTCACCTAAATGGAGAATGCTTGCTGTGCAAAAGTTACTGACAAAGGAATGAAACATAAGCCACAGACTGGGAGAAAATATTTACATATAACATGCCTGACAATGACCTTATATTCAGAAAATATGGAGAATTCTCAAAATTCAACACTAAGAATTATGGCAATAAATGGTTTGAATAGGCAGTTCACCAAAGAAGAAATATAGACGACAATATATTTTAAATGTTCAACATTACTATTCATCAGGAAAATGTAGATTTACCAAAATAAGAAATGCCACTAGTCAGGCATTAAAATGGTTAAAATAAAATTTAAGATGACAATACCAATGCTGGTGAGAACTTAGAGCAACTGGAATGCTGGTATAGTGCTGGCAGGAATGCAAAATGACATTATTTCTTTAGAAAACAATTTGGCCACTTCTTGTCATGTTAAAAATACACCAGGGCAGGATCTTTTCCAGGCCTCTCTCCTGGATTCTGGTAGCTCCTTGGCCTGTGGCAGCACAACTATAATCTTCACATGGTGTTCACCCTGTGTGTGTGTGTTTATGTCAGAATTTTCCACATTTATAAAGATGTAATCATATTGGATTAGAGGTCCACTCCACTTCAGTATGACTTCACATTCACTATTTACATCTGCCAACAATCCTATTTCTGAATAATGTCACATGCTGAGGTAAAGGGGTTAGGAATTCAACATATTAATGGTGGGAGGAAGGGATAAAGGATATAATTTAACCCATTGAAGTGCTATTAGAATGGCCAAAATCAAAAGACTGAAACATACTCAGAGAGGATGTGCTAGAGAGGATGTGGAACAACTAGAATTCTCATACACTGCTGGTGGGAATGTAAATTGTGCAACTACTTTGGAAAACAGCTTGGAAGTTTGTTTAAAAGTTATGCATGTTTCTACCATATAAACCAGCTGTTCAACTGCTAGGTGTTTACCTGAAATAAAAGCATTTGTCATATAAATAGATACATTTTGTTGTATCCTCTTTCGAACCAAGTGCATCATCCTGCTGGATCCCTCATTAGCAACTTAACTAAATTACTATATATTTGTAGAAAAAAATAAATAAGTAAATAAATAAAAGCATACACCCATGCAAAAATGTAGTCTTACTTGTCCACAACTGGAAACAACCCAAATGTTCATCAACAGGTGAATAGATAAACAAATTGTGATATATCCATACCATGGAATAAGACCTGGCAATAGAAAAACTGTACTGCTGATACACAACAATTTGAATGTATGTGGAAATAATTATACTGAGTGAAAGAAGCCAGACAGAAAAAGAGTCCATAATGTATGACTCCACACATGTGCAATTCTAGATAACAAAAATAAACCATGGTGGATTAAAAAAAAAAAAAGAAACAGGTGGGTGACTGACTACAGACAGGAGGAAGAGAGAGAGAAGTAGGAATCAGAGAAGCACACAAGAGAAATTTTGGGAGTGATGGACACGTTCATTATCCTGATCGAGGTGATAGTTTCACAGGTATATACATGTGTAAAAATTTATCAAGTTAAACACTTTGTTTTCTGTTTGTTTGTTTGTTTGTTTGTTTGTTTTCTGAGATGGAGTATCGCTGTGTTGCCCAGGCTGGAGTGCAGTGGCACAATCTCGGCTCACTGCAACCTCCACCTTCTGGGTTCATGCCATTGCCTCAGCCTCCTGAGTAGCTGGGACTACAGGCGCCCACCACCACACCCAGCTAATTTTTTTGTTTTTTTTTTTTTTTTTAAGTAGAGACGGGATTTCACCGTGTTAGCCAGGATGGTCTTGATCTCCTAACCTCGTGATCCGCCCACCTCGGCCTTCCAAAGTGCTGGGATTGTAGGGGTGAGCCACTGCGTCCGGCCCCTGAAGTTGAACACTTTAAAGATGTTCAGTCTACTTCATGTTAACTACACCTCAATAAAGCTGTTAAAAATCCTCTGACTTACCTGAAAGGTTATTATACTTTTTTCTTTTATTACACTTTAAGTTCTGGGATACATGTGCAGAACGAGCAGGTTTGATACATAGGTATACACATACCATGGTGGTTTGCTACCCCCATCAACCTGTCATCTACATTAGGTATTTCTCCTAATGCTATCCCTTCCCTAGCCCCCGAGACCCTGACAGGCCACTGTGTGTGATGTTCCCCTCCCTGTGTCCATGTGTTCTCATTGTTCAACTCCCACTTATGAGTGAGAACATGCAGTGTTTGGTTTTCTGTTCCTGTGTTAGTTTGCTGAGAATGGTGGTTGCCAGCTTCATCCTTGTCCCTGCAATGGACATGAATTCATCCTTTTTTATGGCTGCAAAGTATTCCATGGTGTATATGTGCCACATTTTCTTTATCCAGTCTATCATTGATGGACATTTGGGTTGGTTTCAAGTCTTTGCTATTGTGAACAGTGCTGCAGTAAACATATATGTGCATGTGTCTTTATAGCAGAATGATTTATAAACCTTTGGATATATACGCAGTAATGGGATTGCTGGGTCAAATGGTATTTCCAGTTCTAGATCCTTGAGGAATCGCCACACAGTCTTCCACAATGGTTGAACTAATTTACACTTCCACCAACAGTGTAAAAGTGTTCATATTTCTCCTCATCCTCTACAGCATCTATTGTTTCCTCACTTTTTAATGATCGCCTTTCTAATTTGATTTGCATTTCTCTAATGGCCAGTGATGATGAACATTTTTTCATATATTTGTTGGCCACATGAATGTCTTCTTTTGAGAAGTGTCTGTTCATATACTTCACCCACTTTTTGATGGTGTTGTTTGTTTTTTTCTTGTAAATTTGTTTAGGTTCCTTGTAGATTCTGTATATTAACCCTTTGTCAGATGGATAGATTGCAAAAATGTTCTCCCATTCTATAGGTTGCCTGTTGGCTCTGATGATAGTTTCTTTTGCTGTGTAGAAGCTCTTTAGTTTAATTAGATCCCATTTGTCAATTTTTGCTTTTGTTGCCACTGCTTTTGGTGTTTTAGTCATGAAGTCTTTGCCCATGCCTAAGTCCTGAATGGTATTGCCCAGGTTTTCTTCTAGGGTTTTTATGGTTTTAGATCTTAATGTTTAAGTCTTTAGTCCATCTTGAGTTAATTTTTGTATAAAGTGTAAGGAAGGGGTCCAGTTTCAGTTTTCTGCATATGGCTAGCCAGTTACCCAACACCATTTATTAAATAGGGAATCCTTTCACCATTTCCTGTTTCTGTCAGGTTTGTCAAAGATCAGATGGTTGTAGATGTGTGGTGTTATTTCTGAAGCCTCTGTTCTGTTCCATTGGTCTATATATCCATTTTGGTACCAGTACCATGCTGTTTTGGTTACTGTAGGCTTGTAGTATAGTTTGAAGTCAGGTAGCATGATGCCTCCAGCTTTGTTCTTTTTGTTTAGGATTGTCTTGGCTATACAGGCTCTTTTTTGGTTCCATGTGAACTTTAAAGTTTTTCCTGATTCTGTGAAGAAAGTCAATGATAGCTTGATGGGGATAACAGTGAATATATGAATTATTCTGGGCAGTATGGCCATTTTCACCACATTGATTCTTCCTATCCATGAGCATGGAATGTTTTTCCATTTGTTTGTGTCTTCTCTAACCTCCTTAAGCAGTGATTTGTAGTTTTCCTTGAAGAGGTCCTTCATATCTCTTGTAAGTTGTATTCTTAGGTATTTTATTCTCTTAATAGCAATTGTGAATGGTAGTTCACTCATGACTTGGCTCTCTGTTTGTCTATCATTGGTGTATAAGAATGCTTCTGATTTTTGCACATTGATTTTGTATCCTGAGACTTTGCTGAAACTGCTTATCAGCTTAAGGAGAGATTTTGGGCTGTGATGATGGGGTTTTCTAAATATGCAATCATGTCATCTGCAAACAGAGACAGTTTGACTTCTTCCATTCCTAATTGAATACCCTTTATTTCTTTCTCTTGCCTGAATGCCCTGGCCAGAACTTCCAATACTATTTTGAATAGGATTGGTGAGAGAGGGCATCCTTGTCTTGCGCCAGTTTTCAAAAGGAATGCTTCCACCTTTTGCCCATTCAGTATGACACTGGCTGTGGGTTTGTCATAAATAGCTGTATTATTTTGAGATACAGTCCATTAATACCTAGTTTATTGAGAGTTTCTAGCATGAAGGGCTGTTGAATTTTTTTTTGAAGGCCTTTTCTGCATCTGTTCAGATAATCATGTGGTGTTTGTCATTGGTTCCATTTATGCAATGGATTACGTTTATTGATTTGTGTATGTTGAACCAGCCTTGCATCCCAGCGATGAAGCCAACTTGATTCTGGTGGATAAGCTTTTTGATATGCTGCTGAATTCGATTTGCTGGTATTTTATTGAGGATTTTTGCATCAGTGTTCATCAGGGATATTGGCCTGAAATGTTCTTTTTTTGTTGTGTCTCTGCCAGGTTTTGATATCAGGATGAAGCTGGCCTCATAAAATGAGTTAGGGAGGAGTCCCTCTTTTTATATTGATTGGAATAGTTTTACCAGCTCCTCTTTGTGCCTCTGGTAGAATTTGGCTGTCTGGTACTACGCTGTTTTTGGTTGGTAGGATAGTAATTACCAGTAGGATATTAATCATTGGTCTATTCTGGGATTTAGCTTCTTCCTGGTTTAGTCTTGGGAGGCTGTATGTGTCCAGGAATTTATCCATTTCTTCTAGATTTTCTAGTTTATTTGTGTATAGGTGTTTATAGTATTCTCTGATGGTAGTTTGCACTTCTGGGAGATCAGTGGTTATATCCCCTTTATGATTTTTTATTGTGTCTTGTTGATTCTTCTCTCTTTTCTTCTTTTTTAGTCTGGCTGGTGGTCTATCTACTTTGTTAATCTTTTCAAAAACCCAGATCTTGGATTCATTGATTTTTTGAAGGGTTTTTCTTGTCTCTATCTCCTTCAGTTCTGCTCTGATCTTAGTAATTTCTTGTCTCCTGACAGCTTTTGAATTTGTTTGCTCTTGTTTCTCTAGCTCTTTCCATTTTGATGGGAGAGCGTTGATTTTAGATCTTTCTTGCTTTCTCCTGTGGACCTTTAGTGCTATAAATTTCCCTCTAAGCATTGTTTCAGCTGTGTCCCAGAGATTCTGGTATGTTGTGTCTTTGTTCTCATTGGTTTCAAATGACTTATTTATTTCTGCCTCAATTTTGTTATTTACCCAGTAATCACTCAGGAGCAGGTTGTTCAGTTTCCATGTAGTTGTGTGGTTTTGAATGAGTTTCCTAATCCTGAGTTCTAATTTGATTGCACTGTGGTCTCAGAGACTGTTTGTCATGATTTCCATTCTTTTACACTGGCTGAGGAGTATTTTACTTCCAATTATGTGGTCAATTGTAGAATAAGTGCAATGTGGTGCTGAGAAGAATGTATATTCTGTTGATTTGGGGTGGAGAATTCTGTAGATATCTACTATGTGTGCTTGCTCCAGAGCTGAATTCAAGTCCTACATATCTTTGTTAATTTTCCATCTCATTGATCATCTAATATTGACAGTAAGGTGTTAAAATCTTCCACTAATATTGTGTGGAGATCTAAGTCTCCTTGTATGTCTCTAAGAATTTGCTTTACGAATCTGGGTGCTCCTGTGTTGGGTACATATATATTTAGGACGGTTCACTCTTCTTGCTGCATTGACCCCTTTACCATTATGTAATGCATTTCTTTGTCTTTTTTGATCTTTGTTGGTTTAAAGTCAGTTTTATCAGAGACTAAGATTGCAACTCCTACTTTTTTTTTTTCTTTCCATCTGCTTGGTAAATATCCCCCCATCCCTTTATTTTGAGCCTATGTGTGTCTCTGCACGTGAGATGGGTCTCCTGAATACAGCACACCGATGGATCTTGACTCTTTTTATTATTATTATTATTATACTTTAAGTTCTAGGGTACATGTACACAATGTGCAGGTTTGTTACATATGTATATATGTGCCATGTTGGTGTGCTGCACCCATTAACTCATCATTTGCATTAGGTATATCTCCTAATGCTATCTCTC
Organism: Macaca fascicularis; assembly: GCF_037993035.2. Lineage (NCBI taxonomy): Eukaryota > Metazoa > Chordata > Mammalia > Primates > Cercopithecidae > Macaca > Macaca fascicularis. The sequence continues at coordinate 89,317,452 of NC_088382.1, forward strand.
CCTCCTCCCCCCACCCCTAAATAGCCTGTGTGATGTTCCCCTTCCTGTGCCCTGGTGTTCTCATTGTTCAGTTCCCACCTATGAGTGAGAACACGCAGTGTTTGGTTTTTGTCCTTGTGATAGTTTGCTGAGAATGATGGTTTCCAGCTTCACGCATGTCCCTACAAAGGACATGAACTCATCCTTTTTTATGACTGCATAGTATTCCATGGTGTATATGTGCCACATTTTCTTAATCTAGTCCATCATTGATGGACATTTGGGTTGGTTCCAAGTCTTGGCTATTGTGAATAGTGCCGCAATAAACATATGTGTGTATGTGTCTTCATAGCAGCATGATTTATAATCCTTTAGGTATATTCCCAGTAATGGGATTGCTGGGTCAAATGGTATTTCTAGTTCTAGATCCTTGAGGAATTGCCACACTGTCTTCCACAATGGTTGAACTAGTTTACAGTCCCACCAACAGTGTAAAAGCATTCCTATTTCTCCACATCCTCTCCAGTGCCTGTTGTTTCCTGACTTTTTTTTTATATATATACTTTAAGTTCTAGGGTACATAAGCACAATGTGCAGGTTTGTTACATATGTATACTTGCGCCATGTTGGTGTGCTGCACCCATCAACTCGTCAGCACCCATCAACTCGTCATTTACATCAGGTATAACTCCCAATGCCATCCCTCCCCCCCACCATAATAGGCCCCGGTGTGTGATGTTCCCCTTCCAGAGTCCAAGTGATCTCATTGTTCAATTCCCACCTATGAGTGAGAACATGCAGTGTTTGGTTTTCTGTTCTTGTGATAGTTTGCTGAGAATGATGGTTTCCAGCTGCATCCATGTCCCTACAAAGGACACAAACTCATCCTTTTTTATGACTGCATAGTATTCCATGGTGTATATGTGCCACATTTTCTTAATCCAGTCTGTCACTGATGGACATTTGGGTTGATTCCAAGTCTTTGTTATTGTGAATAGTGCCACAATAAACATAAGTGTGCATGTGTCTTTATAGCAACATGATTTATAATCCTTTGGGCATATACCCAGTAATGGGATGGCTGGGTCATATGGTATTTCTAGTTCTAGATCCTTGAGAAATCGCCATACTGTTTTCCACAATGGTTGAACCAGTTTACAATCCCACCAACAGTGTAAAAGTGTTCCTATTTCTCGACATCCTCTCCAGCACCTGTTGTTTCCTGACTTTTTAATGATTGCCATTCTAACTGGTGTGAGATAGTATCTCACTGTGGTTTTGATTTGCATTTCTCTGATGGCCAGTGATGATAAGAATTCTTTCATGTGTCTGTTGGCTGCATAAATGTCTTCTTTTGAGAAGTGTCTGTTCATATCCTTTGCCCACTTTTTGATGGGGTTGTTTGTTTTTTTTCTTGTAAATTTGTTTGAGTTCGTTGTAGATTCCAGATATGAGCCCTTTGTCAGATGAGTAGATTGCAAAAATTTTCTCCCATTCTGTAGGCCCCCTGTTCACTCTGATCATAGTTTCTTTTGCTGTGCAGAAGCTCTTTAGTTTAATTAGATCCCATTTGTCAATTTTGGCTTTCGTTACATTGATTTTGGTGTTTTAGACATGAAGTCCTTGCCCATGCCTATGTCCTCAATGGTATTGCCTAGGTTTTCTTCTAGGGTTTTTATGGTTTTAGGTCTTATGTTTAAGTATTTAATGCATCTTGAATTAATTTTTGCATAAGGTATACAGAAGGGATCCAGTTTCAGCTTTCTACATATGGCTAGCCAGTTTTCCCAGCACCATTTATTAAATAGGGAATCCTTTCCCCACTTCTTGTTTTTGTCAGGTTTATCAAAGATCAGATGGTTGTAGATGTGTGGTATTATTTCTGAGGGGTCTGTTCTGTTCCATTGGTCTATATCTCTGTTTTGGTATCAGTACCATACTGTTTTGGTTACTGTAGCCTTGTAGTATAGTTTGAAGTCAGGTCTTGACTCTTTATTCAATTTACCAGGCTGTGTCTTTTAATTGCGGCATTTAGCCCATTTACATTTAAGGTTAATATTGTTTTGTGTGAATTTGATCCTGTCATTATGATGTGAGCTGGTTATTTTGCCTGTTAGTTAATGCAGTTTCTTCATACTGTCGATGGTCTTTACAATTCGGTATGTTTTTGCAGTGGCTGATACCCGGTTTTCCCTTCTGTATTTAGAGCTTCCTTCAGGAGCTCTTGTAAGGCAGGCCTGGTGATGACATAATCTCTCAGCATTTGCTTTTTATCCTTCACTTATGAAGCTTAGTTTGCCTGGATATGAAATTCTTGGTTGAAAATGTCTTTTCTTTAAGAATGTTGGATATTGGCCCCCACTCTCTTCTGGCTTGTGGTTTCTGCAGAGAGATCTGCTGTTAGTCTGATGGGCTTCCCTTTGTGGGTAACCCAACCTTTCTCTCTGGCTGCCTTTCATATTTTTTCCTTCATTTCAACCTTAGTGAATCTGACAATTACGTGTCTTGGGGTTTCTCTTCTCGAGGAGTATCTTTGTGGTGTTCTCTGCATTTCCTGAATTTGATATTGGCTTGTCTTGCTAGGTTGGGGAAGTTCTCTGGATAACATCCTGAAGAGTGTTTTCCAACTTGGTTGCATTCTCCCCATCACTTTCAGGTACACCAATCAAACGTAGGTTTGGTCTTTTCACATAGTCCCATATTTCTTGGAGGTTTTGTTCATTCCTTTTCATTCTTTTTTCTCTAATCTTGTATTCATGCTTTATTTCATTAAGTTGATCTTCAATCTCTGAAATCCTTTTTTCCTCTTGATCGATTCTGCTATTGATACTTGTGTATGCTTCACAAAGTTCTCATGCTGTGTTTTTCAGCTCCATCAGGTCACTTCTCTAAACTGGTTATTCTAGTTAGCAATTCCTCTAACCTTTTTTCAAGGTTCTTAGTTTCCTTGCATTGAGTTAGAACATGTTCCTTTAGCTTGGAGGAGTTTGGTATTACTTACCTTATGAAGCCTATTCTGTCAATTTGTCAAATTTGTCAGTTCGTCAAACTCATTCTCCATCCAGTTTTGTTCCCTTGCTTTTGTTCGCTTGCTTTTGGAGGAGAAGAGGCATTCTGGTTTTTGGAATTTTAAGTTTGTTCGCTGGTTTTTCCTCATCTTCGTGGATTTATCTACCTTTGGTCTTTGATGTTGGTGACCTTTGGATGAGATTTCTGCATGGACATCATTTTTGTTAATGTCGATGCTATTTTTTTCTGTTTGTTAGTTTTTCTTCTAACAGGCCCCTCAGCTGCAGGTCTGCTGGAGTTTGCTGGAGGTCCACTCCAGACACTGTTTGCCTGGGTATCACCAGTGGAGGCTACAGAACAGCAAAGATGGCTACCTGTTCCTTCCCCTGGAAGCTTTGTCCAAGAGGGACTCCTGCCAGATGCCAGTCAGAGCTCTCCTGTATGAGGTTTTCGTCAACCCCTGCTGGGAGGTGTTTCCCAGTCAGGAGGCAGTCTGTCTTTTAGCAGAGCTCCAGTGCTGTGCTCGAGACCCACTGCTCTCTTCAGAGCCAGCAGACCGGAATGTTTAAGTCTGCTGAAGCTGCACCCACAGCTGCCCCTTCCCCCAGGTGCTCTGTCTTAGGGAGATGGGAGTTTTATCTATAAGCCCCTGACAGGGGCTGCTGCCTTTCATTCAGAAATGCCCTGCCCAGAGAGGAGGAATCTAGAGAGGCAGTCTGGCTACAGCAGCTTTGCCAAGCTGCAGTGGGTTCGTCTTCCCTGTGGTTTTGTTTACACTGTGAAGGGAAAACCGCCTACTCAAGCCTCAGTAATGGCAGATGCCCCTCCCGCCACCAAGCTCGAGTGTCCCAGGTAGACTTCACACTGTTGTGCTGGCAGCAAGAATTTCAAGCCAGTGGATCTTAGCTTGCTGGGCTCCATAGGGGTGGGATCCGCTGAGCTAGACCACTTGACTCCCTGGCTTCAGCCCCCTTTCCAGGGGAGTGAATGCTTCTGTCTTGCTGGTCTTCCAGGTGCCACTGGGGTATGAAAAAACTCCTGCCGCCAATTTGGTGTCTGTCCAAAGAGCCACCTAGTTTTGTGCTTGAAACCCAGGGCACTAGTGATATAGGCACCCAAGGGAATCTCCTGGTCTTCGCTTTGCAAAGACTGTGGGAAAAGCGTAGTACCTGGGCCAGAACACACCATCCCTCACGGCACAATCCCTCACAGCTTCCCTTGTCTAGGACAGGGAGTTCCCCAACCCTTTGCACTTCGCAGGTGAGGTGATGCCCTACCCTGCTTTGGCTCACCCTCTGTGGGCTGCACCTGCAGTCTAACCAGTCCCAGTGAGATAAGCCGGGTACCTCAGTTGGAAATAGAGAAATCACCCACCTTCTACGTTGATCTTGCTGGAAGCTGCAGACCGGAGCTGTTCCTATTTGGCCACCTTGCTAGTCACCCTCTGTTACACTTATTTTACGTCTCCAAAGTACGTATCACAAAGCTAGATGCAGAATATACTCACTGTAAACTTGTTGACTGAAAAGAATACAAATTAAAAACTATTAATAAATATTTTAATTGCCCCCCAAAACTACACATTTTAAGTATCTACTTGTCTGTTACATTCTGTAGCATAAACAGCAATGTAAGACAATACAACATTAAGAGTTTCTAAAGTCCCATTTACATAAAAATTACCTACTAAACACAATAGTTTTATCGTTTATTAAAATAGTATTTATTAAAATGGTTTCTCTGAATGTTCCTATTAAATGGTGCTGCTAATGTAATCTGATTTATTTAACTTTTTAAAAACATATTTCTGTAATCCACACCTGTATTATATGCTTAGTTTTTATAATTATTATTATTATTAGCTTAAACTAGCTATACTTTCTTCCTATTCCTTGTCTGAGGAAATCAAAAATAGCATAGTTCTTTTTTTGTCAACTGCAATATTTTAAAAGTCAGTTTCTAAAATTTTTACTTCTTATATGTAGCCTTATTGCACTAACCCAAAATAAGGACTTTCCTTCTTTCTTCCCCTTTCCATCTATCCCTAGACTACATTCCAGTATTTCCTTAGCACGTACATTAGTAATACAGTGTCAATTTTGGTCAGTCATCCTTTTAATAGGTGCAGTGAAAACTCAGTCTTTATTTTATTTCTAACAGCCTGTAATTTGTTTTAAAAGTACAGCTATATTCTCTACCCTGAGGATCTATTAATAAGATAGAAGATTGTATATCTCAGTTAGTATGCATATATTAGCTGTCTTCTTATTGCAATTATTCTTATGCAACAATAGCTTCCTTATTAAAAGTAATTTTAGTAAGTTGTATCTTGGGTCTTCCTGTGTGATTTATGTGGTAGATTTTATGACAGCATCTTTACCAAATCTCAGTTAGCAACAACACTGGAATGTGATACAGCATAATAAAACATTGACTTGAGATATTAATTAGGTGATAAAAATGCTACATAAGAGTCATTTGTAATATGTAAACTGCTAGTTCCAGCTTCATGCCCTGTAATTATAGGGAAATATAAAACTCATACCTACCCCCGAAGGGAAAATAATGCAGAAGAACAAAGAAATTTGCCTTTAATTATTCCAGCAGCCAAAATATGGTGACATAAGGTAGTGATCTTCTAAGTTCAAATCAACACAAAACCATTACTCCTCCCAGGGAATAGATCCAGATATTCTGTCAGGGACCAGCAATCCTGGGCAAGCACGAAAGATGCCAACGACTCTTGTCTACATCAGATCTGGATCAGACACAAAATTGCTATAAATTTCCCATCTGTAACTGTCCTTTCCCTTGTCAGTTCTTGTCCAGTACTCCTTTGCTGTCACATTTTTAAAAATATAAATGTATGGGGCACGAGTGTAATTTTGTTACATGGATCGATAGCATAATGGTGAAGTCCAGGCTTTCAGTGTATCTATCTCCAGAATAATATACATAGTACCCATTAAGTAATTTCTCGTTATCCAGTCTCTCCCACCTCCACCACCCTTCTGAGTCTCCAATGTCTATCATTCCACACTCTATGTCCATGTGTACACATTATTTTAGCTCCCACTTAGAAGTGAGAACCTGTAGTATTCGTCTTTCTGTGTCTGAGTTGTTTCACTTAAGATAATCATCTCCTGTTTCATCCATGTGGCTACAAAAGAAATGATTTCACTCTCTTTTATGGCTATATAGTAATTGATTGGGTATATTTACCATATTTTCTTTATTCAATGATAACTTGATGGACACTTACGTTGACACCTTATCTTTGCTATCTGCAGTAAATGTTAAAGTGCAGGTACCCTTTTTACATAGTTTTCTTACATAATAATTTATTTTTCTTGGGTAGATACCAAGCAGTGGGATTGCTGGATTAAATGGTAGTTTATTTTTAGTTCTTTGAGAAATCTCCATATTGTTTTCCATAGACGTTGTACTAATTTATATTCCTACCAACAGAGTATAAGCACTTCCTTTTCCCTGCATCCTCATCAACATCTGTTACTTTTTGTTTTTTTAATAGCCATTCTAACTAGTATAACATCATAACTCATTGTGGTTTTAATTTGCATTTCTCTGATGATTCGTGACGATGAGCATTTTCTCCTGTGCTTGTTCACCATCTATATGTCTTCTTTTGAAAAATATCTATTCCTGTCCTGTGCCCACTTTTTTTTTTTTTTTGAAACCAAGTCTCGCTGTGTCACCAGGCCGGGTCTTGGCTCACTGCAACCTTCTCCTCCATCCACCTCCCAGGTTCAAGCAATTCTCCTGCCTCAGCCTCCAGAGCAGCTGGGGCTACAGGCGTGCACCACCACACCCAGCTAATTTTTGTGTTTTTAGTAGAGACGGGTTTTCACCATGTTGGCCAGGATGATCTTGATCTCTTGACCTCGTGATCTGCCGGTCTTGGCCTCCCGAAGTTCTTGGATTACAGGTGTGAGCCACCTCACCCGGCCCTTTGCCCACTTTTTTAAAGGATTTTTGTATCTTTAGACATTGATGTGACCTCTCGTCTTAAATACTGATATGAGCAGCAGCTTCTTTTTAAGAGAGAGACTCCAAATAGAATGTTATCTTGCCCAAAGTAGTGGAAGTATGCAACTTTTGTATTCAATTATTCCATTTTTTTCCTAAAATAGATGAAGCAATCTTGGGAAGAATATTTACTTTTTCTTGCTATATCATCAGACTTTCATGGACCACTCACCAGGACAAATGTACACCCCCACTGAAAGTCTTTACTCCCTCCTTAAGCAAATTTGTAGTTGAATTACAATCTTTCCTTTGTTTTGCTAGCCTGGGAAATCTCCTATTTCATCACTGTCTGTGCCATAGAAATAATGCATATAGTGAACATGAGTAATATTTAAAAATAAGAACTAGACTATAAGTTATATTTTTCCATGTTTAGATTTATCTTAAAATGAGTCGTTCACCAGTGCAATATAGAGTATTTGATAACTCGTATTCACTAAAAAAGTCAAGATTTTCTCTAGACAACTAGACTGAATCTGTTATTTACTGCTTGCTAAAGTAGGTGAATATTCAAGTTCACTAAAATAAGTTCTAATATTATTCTTCATTAAAAACCCTCCACTTAAAGGAAAAACTGTACTTCTAGAGAGCTGAGGCTCTGTGCTTTAATTTTGCTATCTGTGAATGGACACAGGAACCCCAGATTATTTTTCACAGGTGCTGATTATAAATTAGGAAGTAGCAAAGATAAGCAGCCAGAGACACTCATATGCCTGCAAGAACTGCTCCCCACTAAAAAAAAAAAATCTTTCTGTCTCAGAACCAAATTCTTTAAGATCTGTTCTCTCAAGTTCAGTCTAATTCAAAGAATAACTAGGATTTTTTCCACTGCCTTATTGAAGTAAACGACTTGCACATTTTTAAGGAGAGGAAAACTTTTTAAAATTATAAACAAACTTGAAAGATAAGAGACTGATGAAAACCAAATGCAAAATACATGTGATAAGAAAGGCTGAATGTCTATATTATATAAAGAGTTCCTAGATATCATTAAGCAAAAGATAAACACTCCCATATTAAAAAGGTAATATGGGCTGGGCGCGGTGGTTCACGCCTGTAATCCCAGCACTTTGAGAAGCTGAGGCAGGAGGATTCTGACCAGCCTGAAAAACACAAGACTAGCCTGAAAAACACAATAAGACCCTGTCTCAAAAAACAAAATAGATAATATGTATGAATAGGCAACTGATCCTAAAATACAAATGATCAAGATATTAAAAAGAAATTTGACCACAATAATAATCAAAGGATTTCTAATTGAAATAATATATTTTTCTCACTTGTCAAAGTAGAAAATATTTGTCCAATTTTTTTTCAAAGATAATTTCCAGTATTGAACAGGGTTTAGGAAGTAAGGCATTCTCATATAGTACTGGTAGCAATGCACCTTGCTCTTTTGGGAAAGCAATGCATATTTATATGTAATATATATTCAGAGGAAGGCAGAGAAAGATGGTGGAATAGAAGGCTCCACCGATCTCACCCCAACCCCTGCAAGGACATCAATTTAACAACTATCTACACAGAAAAAAAGTCATCTTCATTAGGAATTAAAAATCAGGTGAGCAGTCATAATACCTGGTTTTATCTTCATATTGCTGAAAGAGGCACTAAAGAGATAGAAAAAACAGTCTTGAATTGCCAACACCACCACCACCATCTATAGCAATGGCCTGGTGCAGAGAGCATCTCTGGGCACTGGGGGAGGAAACACACAGCAACTGGGAAGCATTGAACTCAGTGCTGTCCTGGTAGAGCAGAAAGAAAAACCAGCTCAAACTCAGTTGACACCCATTTATGGAGGGAACATTTAAGCCAGCCCTAGCCAGAGGGGAATCATCAATCACAGCAGTCTGAACTTGAGTTGTCACAACACAGAGGGATACAGTGCTCTGTGTCCCTAAGTAAACTTGAAAGGCAGCCTAGGCTAAAAGAATTGCAACTCTTAGGTGAATCCTAGTGCTGAACTGGACCCAGAGTCAGGGAACTGGGGAAGCACATGACATAGTGAGACACCAGCAGGGGCAGTTAAGAGAGTGTTGGCATCACCCCTCCCTCAACCCCAGTCTGCACAGCTCATGACTCCAAAAGAGACTCCTTCCTTATGCTTGAGGAGAGGAGAGGGAAGAGAGGGGAAGAATTTGTCTTGCATCTTGGATACCCGCTCAGCCATAGCAGGATAGGGCATGGATCAGAGTTGGGAGGCTCCCATTTGAGGCCCTAGTTTTTGGACGACATTTCTAGACACACCCTGGGACAGAGGGGAACTCACTGCCTTGAAGGAAAGGACCCAGTCCTGGCAGCATTCATTACCCGCTAACCGAAGAGATCTCGGGGTCTGAATAATCAGCAGTGATACCCACATACTACACTGAAAGCCTTGGGTGAGCCTCTGAGACTTTCTGGCTTCAGATGAGACTCGACACATAACTGGCTGTGGTGGATATGGGGAAAAACTCCTTTTGTTTGAGAAAAGCAGAGGGAAAATTAAAGGAGACTTTGTCTTGCCCCTTAGGTACCAGCATAGCCACAGTGGGGTAGAGCAACAAGAGGGCTCTTGGTGTCCCCAATTCCAGGACTTGACACTTGTACAGCATTTCTGAACCTTCCCTAGGCCAGAGTGGAGTCCTCCGTCTTGAAGGATAAGTCCCAGGCCAGGCAGCATTCACAAGCTGACTTAAGAGACTTTGAGTCTTAAAGAAACATTGGCGGTAGACTGGCAGTACTCCTTACGACCTGTGTTGATGGTGGCTATGGAGTGAGGCTCCTCTGCCTTTGGAAAGGGGAAGGAAGAGAGGGAAGAACCATGTCTTGTGGTTTGAGTGCCAGCTCAGCTCCAATACAGTGGAACACTAGCTAGACCTCTACGGTTTTTGACTCTAGTCCCTGACTCCTGGATAGCACCTCCGGACCCACCCAGGGCCTGGGAGTCCTGGCTGCACTGAAGTGAGAGACACAAGCCTGGCTGGTTTTGCTACCTGATGATTGTAGAGCCCCAGGGCCTGGAGCAAACATAGGCTGTAGCCAGGGAGTTGTGACAGCAGGCCTTGGGTGAGACCCAGTTCTGTGCTGGCTTTAGGTTTGGACCAACATAGTCATAGTAGTGGTGGCCACAGGGAGGTTTGTGTCACTCCACCTCAAGCTTTAGGTAGCTTGAGAGAGAGAGAGAGACTCTGTATGTTTGAGAGAAAGTAAGGAAAGAGAACAAGAGTCTCTGCCTGATAATCCAGAGAAGTCTCCCAGATAGTGTCCAAGACCATAAGACCATCAAGGCATACCTCTACAAGTCTGCAAGAACCACAGTATTACTGGGCTTGGGGTGCCTCCTACAGAAAATACAGCTTAGATCACAACACCCAAGTCTTTTCAAATATCTGAAAGGAAAGCCTTCTGCATTAGCAGGTTCCCTCATTGCTATAAAGAACTACCAGAGACTGGGTAATTCACAAAGAAAAGAGGTTTAATTGAACTATAGTTCCACTGGTTATACAGGAAGCATGGCTGGGAAGACCTCAGGAAACTCAATCATGGCGGAAGGCAAAGGGGAATCAGACACATCTTAGATGGCCAGAGAAAGAGGAAGAGAGAGGGGAGAATGTGCCACACACGTTTAAACAACCAGATCTCATGAGAACTCACTCACTATCACAAGAACAGCAAGAGAGAAATCTGTCCCCATGATTCAGTCACCTCCTACCAGGCCCCTATAATATTGGGGATTATAATTTGACATGCGATTCACCTTCCCAAGAAAGATAGGTACAAACAAGCCCAGACTATACAGACTGCAATACTTAAGTCTTCAATCTTCAGACACCAAAGAATTCAATACAATCCAGGAAAGCATGACCCCACCAAATGAACTAGATAAGCCACAAGGGACCAATCCTGGAGAAATAGAGATACGTAATCTCTCAGACAGAAAACTCACAATAGCTGTGTTAAGGAAACTCAAAAAAATTCAAGATAACAGAGAAGAAATTCCAAATTCAATCACATAAATTTAACAAAGAGATTAAAATGATTAAGAAGAATCAAGCAGAAATTCTGGAGATGAAAAATGCAATTGGCATACGGAAGAATGCATGAGTCCTTTAATAGCAGAATTCATCAAGCAGAAAAAGCACAAAGAAGAAAAATAAAAAACAATGAAGCATGCCTACAGGATCTAGAAAGTAGCCTCAAAAAGACATCTAAAAGTTATTGGCCTTAAAGAGGAGGTAGAGAAAGACACATGGATAGAAAGTTTATTTAAAAGGATAACAACAGAGAACTTCCCAACCCTACAGAAAAATATCAATATCCAAGTACAAGAAGGTTAGAACACCAAGCAGATTTAACCCAAAGCAAATTATCTCAAGGGATTTAACAATCAAACTCCCAAAGGTCAAAGATAAAGAAAATATCCTAAAAGTAGTAATAGAAAAGAAACAAATAACATACAATGGCACTCCAATACCTCCGGCAGCAGACTTTTCAGTAGAAACCTTATAAGCCAGGAAAGAGTGGCATGACATAAAGTGCTGAAGGAAAAAAAAAAACTGTTACCTTAGTATAGTATATCCAGTGAAAATAGATTTCAAACATAAAGGAGAAGTCGACTTTCCCAGAAAAATAAAAGCTGAGGGATTTCATCAATATATCCCACAAGAAATGCTGAAAGGAGTACTTCAATCAGAAAGAAAAGGATGTTAATGAGCAATAAATAATCACCTGAAGTTATAAAACTTACTGGTAATAGTAAGTACACAGAAAAACACAAAATATTATAACACAGTAACTGTAATGTGTAAAGTACTCTTATGTTAAGTAGAAAGGCTCAGTGATGAACCAATCAGAAGTAATAACTGCAACAACTTCTCAAGACATAGGCAATACAGTAAGATGTAAATAGAAACAACAAAAAGTATAAAAGCCAGAGGAAACGAAGTTAATGTGCAGAGTTTTTATTAGTTTTCTTTTTGCTTGTTTATGCAAATAGTGTTAAGTTGTTCTCAGGTTAAAATAACAGATTATAAGATAGTATTTGCAAGGCTTATGGTAACTTCAAGTCAAAAAACATACCGTGGATACACAAAAAATAAAAAGCATGAAACTAAACCATATCATTAGAGAAAATCACCTTCACTAGAGCGAGACAGGAAGGAAAGCAAGAAGGAAGAGAAGGCCACAAAACAGAAAACAAATAACAAAATAACAAGAGTAAGAAGAGTAAGTCCTTTTTTGTCAATAATAACATTGAATGTAAGAGAACTAAATCCTCCAATTAAAAGACAGAGTGGCTGAGTGGATGAAAAAACAAGACTCACTGACCTTTTGCCTATATGAAACATACTTCACCTATAAAGACAGAGATAGACTGAAAATAAAGGGATGTAAAAAGATATTCCGTTCCAGTGGAAACCACAAAAGGACAGGAATTGCTATACTTATATCAGACAAAATGGATTTCAGGACCAAAACTATAAGAAAAGACAAAAGTTACAATATAATGATAAATGGGTCAATTCAGCAAAAGGATATAACAATTTTAAATATATATTCACCCAACACTGGAGCACTCAGATATACAAAGCAAATATTATTAAAGGCCCCAAAACAGTAGCTGGAGACTTCAACACCCAGCTACTTTCAGCACTGGACAGATCTTCCAGACAGAAAATCAACAAAAAATCAGGCTTAGTCTGTACTATAGACCAAATGTATCTAATAGATATTTACAGAACATTTCATCCAATGGCGGCAGAGTGGACATTCTTTTCCTCCAAACATGCATCATTCTCAAAGATAGACCACATGTTAGGTCACAAAACAAGTCTTAAAACATTTAAAAAATTAAATACATAATATATATGTAATGTATATTTAATAGTTTAGTGTATATGTTTATATTTATGAATACTTTTATATATTGTAAAGGCATATAACATACACATTTGTATGATAGGCCCATTAATTTTTATATTAAATATTTATTTATAAATGCATATATATTTTAAAGGCATATAGATTCAAAGACATGCCTATATTTATATCATGTATATTAATTTATGTATTATATATTATTTTCTATTTCTATACATTTCAAATTATATATTGGAAAATCATATTTCTTTATGTTATATACATTATATAATATGTATGCATATGAATTTATATATTACATGGTTAATTTTAAAGATATATTTGTATTCTGCTACCATTTTGTGACAAGCTAATTGCAGATATGTTGATTTGAGAATCTGGATTTTTTTTTAAGTGGTTGACTTTTATGCACATAGACAAAGACATCTTGGGATTCTTCCTAGAATCTTTGATGCCATGTACACTTGTGGAAATCACGATAAACACAATTCTTCAACTAATCAATAAAACCAGACGTATTCCAGGCATTACCGGTCCTCCCTTTACAGGCAAAATAAATGAGATTTTCTTCCAATTACATGTTTTCTTAGCAAAATAACTATTTTGAAGATGTCAACTTTACAATTTCCAAAAAAAAGTCTCCAAAATGCAAGTTGTTTTCTGACATCAGTACACGCATAATATATGAAAATCAAAAAACGAAGTCACTCAGACATCTGTACATTCACCCAACATACATTTTCCTTCCAGTTGTATGTTGAAGGAAAATGGAGTCGCTTCCAATTCCTTCATTACTCACTTCAAATTATTGAAGTAAATGTCACCAATTCTAGAGCATTTGACATCATTTAACAGAAACTACAGCCGGGTGCAGTGGCTCATGCCTGTAATCCCAGCACTGTGGGAAGCCGAGATGGGTGGATCACTTGAGGTCAGGAGTTCAAGACCAGCTTGGCAACTTGGTGAAACCCCATCTTTACTAAAGATACAAAAATTAGTTGGGCATGGTGGTGCATACTTGTAGTCCCAGCTACTCAGGAGGCTGAGACAGGAGAATCACCTGAACCCAGGAGGAGGAGATTGCAGTGAGCCAAGACATGTCACTGCACTCCAGCCAGCATGACAGAGCAAGACTCTGTCAAAAAAAAAAAGAAAAGAAAAGAAAGAAAGAAAGAAAGAAAGAAAGAAAGAAAGAAAGAAAGAAAGAAAGAAAGAAAGAAAGAAAGAAAGAAAGAAAGAAACTAATTCTTTTCTCACTCTGCTCCAAGCTACAAATAAGTTCCATGATTTCCAGAGCAAATGGATTCACCTGAATCACTGATTACATGTCTTCTTTTACTTGGCATTGCCGAAAGCAGTTATGTAGGAGACATCTAGAAAGCTAGAAATTAAAGGAAAGCTAAGTCTTGGTACAATTCTAGACTTCAATTTGAGTCTTTTTCAAATATCATTTTTTATCTGGTTTTGATTGACCAATATAATGGGCTCATTGGTTCTGAGGGCTTTATGCTTCCATTATATGTCTTTCCATAAAAGAAATACTTAAGCTTTTATGTCTCATCATAATTGTGGTAAAAGTAAAATGAATGAATGCATCGGCTAAATTATACTTTCTTTTCTTTAACATCTTAAACTTCACCTTAAGCCTAATACCAACAGAGATAGGTCTCCATAATGTAATACCCAAATTACATTTTAAATAATATCAGTGGAAAGTAATCATAGACATAACTTATCAAAGTTGGTGACTGTTAGTACAAAATAATTTAATAACATTTGTTTAAACTATAACTTAAATAGCATAACATTAAAAATAATTCTAATGAAGAAAATATTCAAAATTCCAGAATGGGAGCATTGTTTCACCCAGCTCATTGTGAATCTCAACATATCCTGGAACGAACAGGAATTCACAAAAGTGTATAAACTGAAACCCAAACTCCTCATCACTTTATAACGACCCAAAGCAGCAAACACTTACTGAACAGTTGTTGAATGCCTTTGCCATCCCCGTAGTTACAAAATTGAGTAAGATACCACTTTTATCCTTGAAAAATTTATAGTCCACTAGGAGATACATGTACTTAAAGTGATCATTTTGATATAGTATAATCAGTAAAATTAAGGTAAGTAAAAATTAGGCTATAGAAGCCTAGAAGAGGAGCATTGAGCCTTCAAGGAAAAATTCCCAGAGAAGATGATGCCCCAACCAAGACTTAGAAATGAAAATAACGAAGAAAGAAAATATGAGGAGGGCATTCTAGCTAGGGCAAACTTCAAGAACATAAGCATCCAAGTATGAAATAGCAGAATATATACAAGAAATAATTAACATCTCAAAGAAAAAGAGTGGGGAGAATGGTACAAATGAAACATTTTTGGAATCTAAAATATTTAAAACCTAACAATTAATTGGATGTGAGTACTGAGAGAGAGGAATTAGTCTAAGGTGACTTCCAGGTTTCTGTCTTAACTAAGGCTGATAGCTTACCTACCTCTTTATCTTCCATTTCTGCCCCAACTCCCGCCACAGAAAACCTAATGTGTAATGAAGAGTAGATTTGCAGACAGAGTACGCCCACTCTGGAAAACCAGACCCACTATTTTTCGTCTATCCAAATGATACCCACTTTTCAGGGCCCAGCTTAAGTGCTGACTTCCTCACTGAGGACTTTTCTATCTATCGCCACCTTCAAGACTTCTTTGTTCTCTCCTTACTCTGACCAAGCAAATTATCTGATGTCTAAAATCACACATTTGGGGATTCATCATAAATTCCTCTTTCAGTATATTAGGCCATTTTTTGCTTTTCAAAATAAAAGTAGCCTAATGATCAGGGTTAGTTGAATTTTTAAAATAATCTTTTATGAATTAAATTCTTCAGATGTGAAGGGTATAAATGAAATAAAAAAAATAACTTCAAATACCATCACCAGAGACAAACATCATTCAGAGTTTGCTATGTATACTTCTAGACATATCCTAATGAGTATATGATTTTACATAAGCAGACTGAAAAGTCTAATACTCTTCACAAACAGCTTTTTTCTCTCCATGACATGTTAATTGCTTTAGATACATACCACTTATTTAAAAGCTGCAGAGTGTTCCATTTTATAGATGTGCCCTGTTTCTTCTTTGCCATTTTTTCTCTAATGTCTAAAGCTTAGATTCTTAACATTTAATATTACTTATTTAGTAATACATGTATTTAAGGCTGTAAATTTCTCTTTAAGCGCTGCTTTAGCTGCATCACAAATTTTGGTATGTTGTGCTTCCATATTACTTATTCCAAAATAAAATTCATTTGGATTTCTTCTTTGACTAATAGTTTACTCACAAGTGTATTGATTAAATTCCAGACACAGGAATTTTATAAATTATCTTTTAGCTATTTATATCTAGTTAATTCTGCTGAGGTTCAAAAACATGCTGTTTATGATTTTAAATTTTTGAAATGTGTTAAAACTTGCTTTATGGCCAGTATGCTAAATTTTGATAAATTGTCTATATATACTATAAAGAATGTGTATTTTTTTAATTAGTAGATAAAATGTTCAATAAATGTTAATTAGGTCAATTAGATTTGTAACCCATGTCACTGAAATCTTCTATACCCTTATGGATATTTATCTTATTTGTTCTATCAGTTATCAAGGCAGTTGTTTAAAATTTCCTACTATGACATTGGATTTATCTATTTGGGTTTTAAATTCTGTCAAATTTTGTGTTCTTTATATTCTTTTCTCTGCTGCCTGAATCAGCAATGTGTTCTATATTTTGAGGTTGTTCTTAGGTGCACACAAGTTTAGAATAGCTACACTTTTCTGTCAAGTTGAAGCTTTTATCACTATTAAATGTTTTTGGGTTTTTTTTGTTTTTGTTTTTTGAGACGGAGTCTCGCTCTGTCGCCCAGGCTGGAGTGCAGTGGCGCGATCTCGGCTCACTGCAAGCTCCGCCTCCTGGGTTTACGCCATTCTCCTGCCTCAGCCTCCTGAGTAGCTGGGACTACAGGCGCCCGCCACCGCGCCCGGCTAATTTTTTGTATTTTTAGTAGAGACGGGGTTTCACCGTGGTCTCGATCTCCTGACCTTGTGATCCGCCCGCCTCGGCCTCCCAAAGTGCTGGGATTACAGGCGTGAGCCACCGCGCCCGGCCTACTATTACTATTAAATGTATCTTACGTCTCTAGTAGTTCTTTTTTCATTGCTGTCTAATTTGCTTGATAACAATATAGACACAGTATCTTTCTTTTACTTAGTATTTATTGCATAATATATGTTTTTTCATCTTATTATTTTCAATCTTTGCTATATCCTCATATTTGTTTCTTATAAATAAGTAGGTAATTAGGTTTGGAATTTACCTAGTATGTTATGCTTTGCCTTTTATTATTTAGTCCACTTACACTTGATGTTAATATATTTGATTTACACATAATGTAACTTACATGTATTAGTATATTTGACTTTAAACCTACTATGCTGTTGTTTTTTCTGTTTCTGCTTCTTTACTTTCTTGCCTGATTTAGGGTTGATTATACATATTTATAATTCTATTATTCTCTTTTATTAGCTTGGTGCTTATGCATTGTCTTAATGATCTTTTAGTGGTCACCTTAGAAATTAAAGCTTGCATCCTTGACTCATCAAAGTCTAATATAAATTAATACTTTTGCCACTTCCCAGACTGTAAAACTTTAGAACATTTCAACTCCATTTACCCTTCTGCATTTTGTGTTACTGTTATCTTTTAACTTTGAGACTTCACGATCCATTATTGTCATTGTTATTTGATGTCAAATTTTATACTTATGCCCATATTTACACTTTGCTTGCTCTTTACTTTCTTTACTTCTCTGATGTTCTATCTAGGATAATTTACTTTCTTTCTGAAAAGTATTTTCCCTTAGAATATATTTGGTTTTCTCCAGCATGGGTTTATCTAAACATATATTCATTTTTCCATGAGTATGGAATTCTATTTGGAAGTTGTATTCTTTCGGGAGTTTGAAGATTACATTCCATTATCTTCTGGGTCCCACTGTTTCTGTTGAGAAGTCAGTTTTCCTTGTTGCTTCCTTGATGGTAATATGCTTTTAAACTTTTAATAACAAAGTTAAAATATTGTCTTTATATTATTTTCTTTGGCTTTTAGTAGATCTGTTATAAAACATCCTGCTTATCCTTCATCAGTTTTGAAAAACTTTCAGCATTATATCTTCAAATATTGCTTCTATGCCATTCTCTTTCTCATTACACCTATGTTAAACCATTTGATTATATCCTATAGGCTTGTAGAATTAGATAGATAGATAGATAGATAGATAGATAGATAGATAGATAGATAGATAGATAGACAGATATAAGACATATATCCAATATATCTTACGTATTTTACTATTGTTATATTTATAGTATTCATCTTTGTTAATTTTATCCTGAATGCACACACAAGGTGTTATCCTTCCTGAAAGAGAATTTACATTTTCTTCTGGATATTTGCACAATAAAGGCATGAGCAATTTGAGGTTATTTTAATCCAATGAGCAATTAAGCTTATTGAAGCTGGGATTTAATCATCCTGAGGAATGTCTATTGAAATTTTCCCTTACTCCTAAGGTGTCGCCCTTCTAATTCTCAACCAAAGACCAAGAGTTTTCACCAGAACCCAGCCTTCCCTCTCAAGTACTGGGTCCAATTTTTGCCCCTTCAAATTCAAAAGAATAAAATTAGACCTTATTTTAAACCATCAGCTCAAAATGGATTAAAGACCTGAAACTATAAAACTCCTAGGAAAAGACATTGATTGGTCTAGGCAACAATTTATTGGATATAATACAACATGCACAGTCAACAGAAGAAGTGGAAATAGACAAATGGGGCTACAACAAACATTAAAAAATCTACAAAGCACAGGAAACAATGAACAGAGTGAAAATACATCTATAAGATGAAAGAATATAACTGTAAAAACCATATATTTGAAGTTAGTATCCAGAATATATAAAGAACTCCTATAACTAAACAACAACAACAACAAATTCAATTTTAAAATGGGCAAAGGACTTGAAGGCAAGAGAAAGAATAAATTGCATCCAAATTGGAAAATAAAAAGTCAAACTATTGGTGTTAGCCAATGGTAGAAAACCCTAAATATGCCTCCAAAAGACTCCTAGATTTAATAAACAATTTAGTAAAGTGTCAGGTTACAAAATCAATGTATACAAATCATTAGAACCACTGCACACCAACAACAACCAAACTGATAATCAAATCAAGAACTCAACTCCTTTAACAACAGCTGAAAAAAATAATAAAATAAAAAAAACAAGAATATACTTAACCAAGGAAGTGAAAGATCTCTACAAGGACAACCACAAAACACTGCTACAAGGAAACATAGATAACACAAACAAATGGAAACATATCCAATGCTCATGGATTGGAAGAATTGATATTGTGAAAATGACCATACTGCCCAAAGCTATCTACAGATTCAGTGCAATTCTTATCAAAATGTCAATATCATTTTTCATAGAATTAGAAAAAAATCCTAAAATTCGTATGTAACCAAAAAAGAACCCAAATAGCCAAAGCAATTCTAAATAAGAAGAACAAATCTGGAGGCATAACATTACCAGACTTCAAATTATACTAAAGGCTATAGTTACCAAAACAGAATGATACTGGCATAAAAGTAGGCACATAGGCCAGTGGAATAGAGTGGAGAATGCAGAATTAAAGCAAAATACTTAAAATTAACTAATCTTTGACAAAGCATATAAAAATATAAATTGGGGAAAAGAAACCCTATTTAATAAATGGTGCTGGGAAAACTGGCTTATATGCTGCTGGTAGGAATGTAAATTAGTACAACCACTAAGGAAAACAGTACGGGTATTCCTTAAAGAACTAACAGTAGATCTACCATTCAATCCAGCAATCCCACTGCTGGGTATCAATCTAAAGGAAAATAAGTCATTATATGAAAAAGACACATGAATATGTGTGTTTATTGAAGCACAATTCACAATTACAAAGATATGCAACAAATCTAAGAGCCCATTAACCAACGAATGGATAAAGAAAATGTGGTATATATACACCATGGAATAATACTTGGCCATAAAAAGAAACAGGATAATGTTTTTGCAACAACTGGGATGGATCTGAAGGCCATTAATCTAAATGAAGTAACTCAGGAATGGAAAACCAAACAGCATATGTTCTCACTTATAAGTGGGAGCTAAGCTCTGAGTACATAAAGGCATACAGAGTGATATAATGGACTTTAGAGACTCAGAAAAGAAAGGGTGGAAGGGAGGTAAGGAATAAAAAGCTACACATTGGGTACAAGGTACACCACTCAGGTGAAAGGTGCACCAAAATCTCAAAGTTCACTGTTGTATAATTCATCCATGAACCAAAAACCACTAATACCCCAAAGCTACTGAAATTTTAAAATCTATTTAATTATAAGATAATTATAAGATGTTAAAATAAAGATAAGATAAAATAAATAATATGAAATAAGATAAGATGATAAGATAAAACGAATGTTTTTGCTTTTAACTTTTATACTAGAGCTAAAAGTGATTTATACATCACCATTTCAGTGTTACAGTATTCTGTATATGTCTATATATATTTACCTTTGCCAGTGATTTGTATATGTGTGTGTTGCTGTTTCATTTCAAATTGCCTTTCATTCAACTTGAAGCATTTATTGAAGTACCATTAGCATTTCATGTAAGATAGGTCTAGTAGTGATGCTTATTTATTTAAATACATTTTTTCCTTTTTTTCTTTCTCGTCTTTCTGGTAACCCCAGCACATTCTGAAGGACAGATTTCCCATGCATAGTATTCTTGGCTGGCAGGGTTTTTTTTCTTTCAAGACTTTGAATGTATCATTCTACTCACTTCTGGCCTTCAAAATTTTCTGCTGAGAGATAATGAATAGCATTACGAAGTCTCCCTTGTATGTGACAAGTTATTTTACCCTTTATGCTCCCAAATAATTATTTGTCATTATCTTTTGATAACTTAATAATAATGTGTCTCCATTGCTGTTCTTTGTACCTTTGTATTAGTGGCTGCAAATCTGAAGAAATGCAGCCACCTCTACCAATCTTTATGGACTGGTTTCACAGGGCAAGATCTTCACCAATCAGCCTAGCTAGAGACTCTGGAAGCTGGTTAAACCTTTTCTATGTGTCTTCTCTTTACTTGTGCACTTAGAATTTACCAATTTCTTTTTTTTAAGAGCCCATCGTATCTTGCTTCCTCTGGTATCTGACTTCAATATCAATATCAGGGTCAGGACTTACAGGCACACTTCACTCATCTCCCTCTTTCCCTGTGGAGAAGCCATTGAGTTCTATGCTTTCTCCCTATCTTGCAAAGCCATTCTTGGCATAGTAAGCTACCAGCCCCTTTTCCTTTGTTTTTAGCTGCCCCTACCAAACTAAGCTACTTCTGTCAACACTCTGGGTAAAGTGAGACAGAAACCAGTCCCTCAGGCCATATATTGAAAGTCCAAGATGCTGAAAACACACTCCATCCTCTTCCTCCCTTCTGAGGGAGAAGTCACAGGGCTGTGTGCCTTCTCTCAGTCTTACAGAGCCATGTCAGCAGCAGTACGCTATCAACCCCTTTCCTTTGTTCTTAGTTTACTGCAAGTTATCTGAAATATGCCAGTTTTGTCCATGCTTCATGTGAGGCAAGACAAAAAACAGCCCTACGGAAACATACTGAAAAGTCTGGGACATGGATGCACATGCTGCTCTCTCTTTCCCCCAAGGGAGAAATCATGGGCTGAGGCAATCTCTCTTAGTGGTGAGTGTGCTGGGTTGAGCAGGAGCTGACACAGGTAAAGAAATATTGTTCTTCATACCTGTTTCATTGTAGCTGTTCTTGGTCTTTTGCTCACCTAGGGTGTTTAACTTTGCAATTGAATTCTAGACTTCTCATAAAGGTATTATGGTGCATAAATCACTGTTAAATCCAATCTACAGGAGGGCAAGGACTGAGACGTCCTATTCTACCATCCTCCTTACATCACTCTCCAAGGCAGGTATTTCAAAATCTTTAAAGCCCCATTTTGTAAATGGCAAAATTGACATCCAGAGAGGCTAGATAATTTAGCTATGTCAAACAAACAGAAGTAATGGAGCCAAAATTTTAATTCATGTAACTTGACTAAAACGTCAACAGCTTAACAACTCTTCACCACTGCTTGCTATTTACCAATTTTTTCCTATTTATTAAAAAATATGCTTTCTTACACAGAAATCATTATTCATTTTTAACCTTTAATAATATATTTTTAGAAATGAAATCACCAAGTGAATGGCACAACCATTAGGAACATTGATAAATATTAACATACAGCCTTTCATTTTGGCTAAATAAAATTTTCAAACTAAGTATCAATTAATAGCATAACTATTTTCCATACTTTTCAATCTAAGAACTTAAAAATGATACTCAATTTTTTATTTGCTCCTCTGGTTATTAGATTGAAAATCTTTATATGTGTTAACATGCCACTTTTTGGTTTGGTTTGTTTTGTCTTTAACTTTTATTTTAAGTTCAGGGGTACATGTGCAAGTTTGTTATAAAGGTAAGCTCATGTCATGGGAGTTTGTTGTACAGATTATTTTGTCAGCCAGGTATTAATCCCAGTAGCCATTAGTTATTTTTCCTGATCCCTCCCTCCTCTCTCTTTTATTTTTTCTTTTCTTTCTTTTTATTTTAAATTATACTTTAAGTTCTGGGGTACATGTTCAGAAGATACAGGTTTGTTACATAGGTATACAAGGGCCATGGTGGTTTGCTGCACCCATCAACCCATTATCAACATTAGGTATTTCTCCTAATGCTATCACCTCCTAGACCCCCACCCCCTGACAGGCCCCAGTGTGTGATGTTAGCCTCCATGTGTCCTTGTGCTCTCATTGTTCAACTCCCACTTATGAGTGAGAACATGCAGTGTTTGGTTTTCTGTTCTTATGTTAGTTTGCTGAGAATGATGGTTTGTAGCTTCATCCATGTCCCTGCAAAGGACATGAACTCATCCTTTTTTATGGCTGCATAGTATTCCATGGTGTGTATGTGCTACACTTTTTTATCCAGTCTATCGTTGATGGGAATTTGGGTTGGTTCCAAGTCTTTGCTATTGTGAACAGGGCCACAATAAACATACATGTGCATGTGGCTTTATAGTAGAATGATTTATAATCCTTTGGGTATATACCCAGTAATGGGGTTGCTGGGTCAAATGCTATTTCTAGTTCTAGATCCCTGAGGAATCACCACACTATCTTGCGCAATGGTTGAACTAATTTACACTCCCACCAACAGTGTAAAAGTGTTCCTATTCCTCTGCATCCTCTCCAGCATCTGTTGTTTCCTGACTTTTTAATGATTGCCATTCTAACTGGTGTGAGATGGTATCTCATTGTGGGTTTGATTTGCATTTCTCTAATGATCAGTGATGATGAGCTTTTTTTTGTATGTTTGTTGTCCACATAAATGTCTTCTTTTGAGAAGTGCCTGTTCATACCCTTTGCCCACTTTTTGAAAGGGTTGTTTTTTTCTTGTAAACTTGTTTAAGTGCTTTGTAGATTCTGGATATTAGCCCTTTGTCAGATGGATAGATTGCAAAAATTTTCTCCCATTCTGTAGGTTGCCTTCTCACTCTGATGATAGTTTATTTTGTAGGGCAGAAGCTCTTTAGTTTAATTTGATCCCGTTTGTCAATGCTGACTTTTACTGCCATTGCTTTTGGTGTTTTAGTCATGAAGTCTTTGCTGATATCTACATCCTGAATGGTATTGCCTAGGTTTTCTTCTAGGGTTTTTATGATTTTAGGTCTTACGTTTAAGTTTTTAATCCACCTTGAGTTAATTTTTGTACAAGGTGTAAGGAAGGGTCCAGTTTCAGTTTTCTGTGTATGACTAGCCAAATTTTCCCACACCATTTATTAAATAGGGAATCCTTTCCCCATGCTTGTTTTTGTCAGGTTTATCAAAGACCAGATGGTTGCAGATGTGTGGTGTTATGTCTGTGGCCTCTGTTCTGTTCCGTTGATCTATATATCTGTTCTGGTACCAGTACCATGCTGTTTTGGTTACTGTAGCCTTGCAGTATAGTTTGAAGTCAGGTAGCATGATGCCTCCAGCTTTGTTCCTTTTGCTTAGGATTATCTTAGCTATGTGGGCTCCTTTTTGGTTCCATATGAACTTTAAAGTGGTTTTTTTCCAATTCAGTGAAAAAAGTCAACAGTAGCTTGATGGGGATAGCATTGAAGCTATAAATTACTTTGAGGAATTATGGCCATTTTCAAGATATTGATTCTTCCTATCCATGAGCATGGAATGTTTTTCCATTTGTTTTGTGCCCTCTCATTTCCTTGAGCAGTGGTTTGTTGTTCTCCTTGAAGAGGTTCTTTACATCCCTTGTAAGTTGGATTCCTAGGCATTTTATTCTCTTTATAGAAAGTGTGAATGGGATTTCACTCATGATTTGGTTCTCTGTTTATCTGTTATTGGTATATAGGAATGCTTGTGATGTTTGCACATTGATTTTGTATCCTGAGATTTGCTGAAGTTACTTATCAACTTAAGGAGATTTTGGGCTGAGACGATGGGGTTTTCCAAATCTACAATCATGTCACCTGAAAACAGAGACAATTTGACTTCTTCTCTCCCTATTTGAATAACCTTTATTTCTTTCTGTTGCCTGATTGCCCTGGCCTGAACTTCCAATACTATGTTGAATAGGAATGGAGAGAGGGCATCCTTGTCTTGTGCCAGTTTTCAAAGGGAATGCTTCCAGCTTTTGCCCATTCAATATGATACCGGCTGTGGGTTTGTCACAGACAGCTCTTGTTATTTTGAGATACGTTCCATCAATACCTAGTTTATTGAGAATGTTTAGCATGAAGTGGTGTTGAATTTTCTTGAAGGCTTTTATGCATCTATTGAGATAATCATGTGCTTTGGTCATTGGTTATGTTTATGTGATGGATTGCATTTATTGATTTGCATATGTTGAACCAGACTTGCATCCCAGGGATGAAACCAACTTGATCATGGTGGATAAGCTTTTTGATGTGCCGCTGGATTTGGTTTGCCAGTATTTTATTGAGAATTTTCTTTTCTTTTTTTTTTTATAGTAGAATGATTTATTTTTATTTATTTATTTATTTTTATTATTATACTTTAAGTTCTAGGGTACATGTGCATAACGTGCAGGTTTGTTACATATGTATACTTGTGCCATGTTGGCGTGCTGCACCCATCAACTCGTCAGCACCCATCAACTCGTCATTTACATCAGGTATAACTCCCAATGCAATCCCTCCCCCCCTCCCCCTCCCCCTCCCCATGATAGGCCCCGGTGTATGATGTTCCCCTTCCCAAGTCCAAGTGATCTCATTGTTCAGTTCCCACCTATGAGTGAGAACATGCAGTGTTTGGTTTTCTGTTCTTGCGATAGTTTCGCATCAATGTTCATCAGAGATATTGGCCTGGAATTTTCTTTTTTTGTTTTGTCACTGCCAGGTTTTGGTATCAGGATGATGCTGGCCTCATAAAATGAGTTAGGGAGAATTCCCTCTTTTTCTATTGATTGAAATAGTTTAAGAAGGAATGGTACCAGCTCCTCTTTGTACCTCTGGTAGAATTTGGCTGTAAGTCTGTCTGGTCCTGGACATTTTTTGGTTTGTAGGCTATTAATTACTGCCTCAATTTCAGAACTTGTTATTGGTCTATGCAGGGATTCAACTTCTTCCTTGTTTAATCTTGGGAGGCTGTATGTGTCCAGAAGTTTATCCATTTCGTCTAGATTTTCTAGTTTAGCATAGAAGTGTTTATAGTATTCTCTGATGGTAGTTTGTATTACTCTGAGATCAGTGGTGATATCCCCTTTATCATTTTTTATCGTGTCTATTTGATTTTTCTCTCTTGTCTTCTTCATTAGTCTGGCTAGCAGTCTATCTGTTTGGTTGATTTTTTCAAAAAACCAACTCCTGGATTCATTGATTTTTTTAAGGTTTTTTCATGTCTCTCTCTCCTTCAGTTCTACTCTTAGTTATTTCTTGTGTTCTGCTAGCTTTTGAATTTGTTTGCTCTTGCTTCTCTAGTTCTTTTAATTGTGATGTTGTTTATTTTAGATCTTTTCTCCTTTCTCTTGTGGGCAGTTAGTGCTATAAATTTCCCTCCACACACTGCTTTCAATGTGTCCCACAGATTCTGGCATGTTGTGTCTTTGTTCTCATTGGTTTTAAACAACATCTTCATTTCTGCCTTAATTTCATTATTTACCCAGTAGTCATTCAGTAGCAGGTTGTCCAGTTTCCAAGTAATTGTTCAGTTTGAGTGTGCTTCTTAATCCTGAATTCTAATTTGATTGCACTGTGGTCTGAGAGACTGTTTGTTATGATTTCCATTCTTTTGCATGTGCTGAGGCATGTTTTATTTCCAATTATGTGGTCAATTTTAGAATAAGTGTGATGTGGTGCTTAGAAGAATGTATATTCTGTTGATTTGAGGTAGAGAGTTCTGTAGATGTCTATTAGGTCCATTTGGTCCAGAGCTGAGCTCAAGTCCTGGCTTTCCTTGTTAATTTTCTGTCTCATTGATCTGTCTAATATTGACGGTAGGGTGTTAAAGTCTCCCACTACTATTGTGTGGGAGTCTAAGTTTCTTTGTAGGGCTCTAAGAACTTGGTTTATGAATCTTGGTTGCTCATGTATTGAGTGCATATATATTTAGGATAGTTAGCTCTTCTTTTGCATTGATCCATTTACCATTATGTAGTGCCCTTCTTTGTCTCTTTTGATCTTTGTAGGTTTGAAGTCTGTTTTATCAGACACTAGGATTGCAATCCCTGCTTTTTTTTTCTTTCCATTTGCTTGGTAAATATTCCTCCATCCCTTTATTTTGAACCTACGTGTGTCTTTGCACATCAGATGGGTCTCCTGAATACAGCACACCAATGAGTCTTGACTCTTTATCCAAGTGGAAGAAAGGATGTTAGAGATTGAAGAGCAACTCAATGAAATAAAGTGAGAAGACAAGATTAGAGATACCACACTGCACCCGTTAGGATGGCTACTATCAGAAAAATAGAAAATAGCACATGTTGGTGAGGTTGAAGAGAAACTGGAACACTTGTGTACCATTAGTGGAAATGTAAAATGGTGTAACTGCTATGGAAAACAATATGAAAATAATTGAAAGTAGCATCTAAAAAGATATATGTACACCTAAGTTCATGGCAACGTTATTCACAATAGCAAACAGGTAGAAGCAACCCAAGTACTCATCAATGAATGAATGTATAAACAAAACGTTTTATATATATATATATAAAAAACATTGCGTATGTATATATATAATATGCATATATATACAATAAAATATTATTCAACCCTTAAAAGGGGGGAACTTTAAACTAAACAGTTTCTGCTCAACAAAAGAAAATATCATCAGGGTGAACAGGCAACCTACAGAATGGGAGAAAATTTTTGCAATCAATCCATCTGTCAAAAAGCTAATATACAGAACCTTCAAGGAACTTAAACATATTTACAAGAAAAAAAAATCCCATCGAAAAGTGGGCAAAGGATATGAACAGATACTTCTCAAAAGAAGACATTTATGTGGCCAACAAACATATGAAAAAACGTTCATCATCACTGGTCATTAGAGAAATACAAATCAAAACCACAATGAGATACCATCTCATGCCAGTTAGAATGGCAATCATTAAAAAGTCAGGAAACAACAGATGCTGGCAAGGATGCAGAGAAACAGGAACCCTTTTACACTGTTGGTGGAATTGTAAAGTAGTTCAATCATTGTGGAAGACAGTGTGGTGATCCCTCAAGGATCTAGAACCAGAAATAACAATCCCATTACTGGGTATATACCAAAGGATTATAAATCATCCTACTATAAAGACACATGCACACATATATTTATTGCAGCACTATTTACAATAGCAAAGACTGGGAACCAACCCAAATGCCCATCAATGATAGACTGGATATAGAAAATGTGGCACCTATATGCCATGGAATATTATGCAGCCATAAAAAAGAATGAGTTCATGTCCCTTGCAGGAACATGGATGAAGCTGGAAACCATCATTCTCAGCAAACTAACACGGGAACAGAAAACCAAACACTGCACATTCTCACTCATAAGTGGGAGCTGAACAATAAGAACATATGGATAGAGGGAGGGGAACATCACACACTGGGGCCCATGAGAGTGTGGGGGGCAAGGGGAGGGAGAGCATTAGGACAAATACCTAATGCATGTGGGGCTTAAAACCTAGATGACAGGTTGATAGGTGCAGCAAACCACATAGTACATGTAAAACTATGTAAAACAAACCTGCATGTTCAGCACATATATCCCAGAACTTAAAGTAAAATAAATAAATAACAAAAATAAAAAATAAAAAGGGGGAATTTCAGCATATGCTACAACATGGATGAACATATGGACATTATGTGAAGTTAAATGGACCAATCATAAAGAAAAATACCATGTGAATCTACTTTTATTAAGTGCCTGGAGCAGTCAAATTAATAGGGAAAGTAGACTGGTGGTTGTTAGGAGCTGAGGGGAGGAGAGGAAGGGGTGATATTGTTTAATGAGTGTGGAGTTTCAGATGGTGATGATGGTTGCACAACAACGTGAATGTACTTAATAATACTACTGCTTGCACTTTGCAATGGTTAAGATGTGTACTTTATCACAATTTAAAAAATGTTTTAAAGCAAGCAAAGAACTCTAATTTGCCTCTATAATCTACTTGGAAAGAAAAAGTGATGATACACTGTTAATTAAAAACAGAGATCCATGGTGAAAACATAGCTATCTTTGGGAAAAGCTGCTAAGTTCAGTCAAACCACTTAAGTTGTCCCGAATGAACTGGGGGAGGAGGGTAAGACTGACATTTGAGAGAGAAGGATGACAACTCAGGGAGAATGGTTTATGAAACAAACAAGAGAAGAAAGAAAGGATTACCCAGCGCCCATGAAAGGCCAGTTGAAATTAAGTACTATTGATGTAGAGTGGAATAAATTACTTCCCCATTCAATGACTTTCCTTAGCAACACTCTGTGACCCAAAAACAAAAGCAAAGAAAACAGATACTGATGGGAGATCCTGCACTGAGAACTTGAGAAATGGCACTACAGAAAGGCATTGAGGTAAAGAAATATATGTGCCCAACCGTTTTCCAAATAGTAACTCATTTGCTACTCATTAAGGTTCATATAGAAGACTCTAGCCAAGCCTGCACTGGTCCGACCTCCTAGAACTTTCCACATGCTCACAAGCTGGTCACCATTTTACAGTTGCAATATGACTGAGCATGCTTGTGGTTTATTCATTATGATACTTTGTTAAAAATGTTTCTTTTGTTCTTATAACAGCAAACCATAACTTCAGTAAGATTATGTGCAATAATTTTCACCAGAACTTCAATTCAGTCCTTTGGGAATTTACTTCATCTTTTGAAACAGGTTGTTATTTTGCTCCCATTGTACAAAAAAAGGAAGCTGAGGCCCAAAGAAACTAGTGAAAGTCATTCAGCTACCATGTAGTAATGAAAGATTAAGATTCAGACCTTCTGACTGAAAAATAAAACAGTAAAATAAGACCGCAAACTCTCCACATGAGATGAACTCCTTTTGGTTGGTGGAAATACTCTAAATTTGGAAGTGGAGCCATGTAGCCAAAGCAGGGTGGGAAGGAGTGGTCACACACCCTAGGTTTTTGGAGACAGAAGCTCTTCACAATCATCCTGCTTTGCACCCCTGCGCCAGAACAGTTTCTGTGACCGGAGCTGGGATAGCCTGTGGCTGGAAACCCCTCACTGGCTATTTGAAAGAAACATCTGACAGAGACTTCTGGTTGGATGCTTGGAAACCATCCAATCAGGGTTTGCCTATTTGGACCAATCAGAGCTGAACAAGTTTGAATCCTTAATTTGCATAAATAAACCAGATTGAAAACCTGAGCAAGACCTTTCCCAATTTAAGCCAGACTCTTTATTTGTTGTTTGTGGCTTTTGTTTTACACTGATGGCTATGTCTCCCCGCTCTGCATTTTGTTTTTTAATAGAAAATAAAGTTCTCCCTTTGCCTCTGCAGATCTCCTTGCTCTTGTTCTTTCCATTGCACTAAGCTGCCCAAGTAAACAAAGGAGAAGAGAGAAAATGCCCATTCATAAAGAGGGTAGGAACAAGATTTAGCAGATGTAAAGAAAGCACAGGTAAGTGACAGATAAAAATCAGTTAGCAATCTGTAAAACAGAGCAAGGTTATTAACAGCAAAATCCAGGATATGAGGGTGATAATGGGTAGTAACAAGGACCAGAAGTTAGGGCCACTGGCAATGTGTTGAGTGAGGAACCTTGATTCAGTATCTCCAGTATCAACATGGATTTTAAAGGTGCCAACGATTTAGTGGAAGATAAGAAATATGAAGAGTGTGATGTGAGTAGTAGCATGAACACGATGTCCAAGTGAAGAAATGGCAGGAGGTGACCGGGCACGGTAGCTCACGCCTGTAATCCCAGCACTTTGGCAGGCGGAGGCAGGCGGATCACGAGGTCAGGAGACCGAGACCATCCTGGCTAACACGGTGAAACCCCATCTCTACGAAAAATACAAAAAATTAGTCGGGCATTGTGGCGAGCGCCTGTAGTCCCAGCTACTCAGGAGGCTGAGGCAGGAGAATGGCGTGAGCCCGGGAGGCGGAGCTTGCAGTGAGCCGAGATCGTGCCACTGCACTCCAGCCTGGGCAACAGGGCGAGACTCTGTCTCAAAAAAAAAAAAAGAAATGGCAGGTGATTGAAATACAAAAGACATTCAGATGCTGAGCCTTTCTGAGTTCACATAAATCACAAAAGGCAAAATATATACATATATGTTTTTAATATATGTGTTTAATATATAATTATTAATATATAATTATATAAATTATATATAATATAATGCAAATATAATATAAATTTATATTATATAATATATAAATTTATAATATATAATATAATTATATAAATATAATATAGAAATAATATATATGTTTAATATATGTTGTTTAATATATGTATACACACACACACACATATGTAGCATTTTTTGAAGAAACCACATTTCCACTGAAGGAGTAAAAGAAGTCTAAAGATGGAAAGTTTCTAGTAGCAAACTAAAGGTTACATTAAAAAAAAAAATAGACTAGTTGAAGTGTAAGTATGGGTGTCCTGTGGGTGGAAGTAGTGGATAAGGTGAACTGGAATGAGTTTTGAGGTGTGGAGGAAGCAGGAGAGAGGAAGACAAATCAGAGAAACAGAAGTGAACGATGTGAGAGTTTGGGAAGTGTAATGAAAGAAAGGAGTAACTTTTGCAGTATTTTAATTCTAAAATCAGTAGACTGTCATGAGAGTAGAGTCAGGCAGAGACTCCCATAAAATTTCACGTAAGGTGTTTTCTGACTGTAAGGAGCTCTCTGGTCATGCACTTTGTACTTCAGAGCAAGATCAAGCATTTTCCCTGCCTGTTTTGTTCTTAAATATACCTCAAATTAGAAGCAAGGTGTGTGCTTACCAGAAACATGGGACACATCAAACCCTAGTCCATGAATGTTTTATAAGCAGAGGAGAATTAAAAGATCAGATTAAATTCAGAGCAATAACTGAAACCCTGCTCAGAATTCATGTGCCTCATTACCTGAGTGAAGTTTTCAAGAGTAAATACTGCTCATTTCACAGTCAGAGCACCGACGTGGTGACGTTTCTCACTCACTCAAGCAATTCACTCATAATTTAATATGATATTTTATAATTGTGATAAAATATTCTAGGATAGAAATTATGCAGTCCTTAATTTTGCACAAATTAATACAATTCATGTCCTGTATGCTTCAGAGCTTAAATATTTAAATGAAGTTTAATATAATCTTCGCCAATGAAACTGTTTTGGAAAAAAAGCAAGATTTGAATATTGCAATGTGCAATATGTGCAATGTGCAACATTAAGAAAATGTTTACTTAAATTTGTATTTGCTCAATACTTAGAATAAATGTTTCAGTTAATTTTTGGCTGTTTTATTCTGTTTCTCTGTGTTATATTTTATTCTTAGGATATTTGTCACTTGAATTTGTCTGTGTTTTAAATAACCATCCATCAGTTTTTATTATCTGTGATAAGTCATTTGTAGAGATGACCTAAATCTCACCCATTCCTATACACTCACCCCTTTTCTCTCCTCCCATCTAGAAGTGAAGGTTTTTTCTTTACTCTTTGAATTTGGGTTTGGCCTTTTAATTGACTCTGGCCAATGAAATATTAGCAGCATAAGATGAGCAAAGATTTTTAAAAATATTTGCACATTGGGGCTTTCTCTCTTTGACTCCAAATGAAACCTTGAGACCACAAAGTGATGAGCCTAAATTAACCTACTGGATAGATCCTTTGAAGTAAAGCAGAGCACCACTTGCCAGTCTGCTAACCACTTCACTTGAGGCAATCTTAGACAATCCAGTCCCCATTAGGCCACCAGAAGAGTGCAGCCAAGTGAATCCAGGAAAAAAAGATCAGAAGAATGTCCCAGCTGAGCTCAGCTCAAATTGCTGACTCACAGACTCATAAGCAAATAAAACTGTTGTTAAGTCAATACATTTTTTATAATTTGTTACACAGCAAGAGGTAACTGATACAATAATCAACTATTATCCTCTGAAATCAGTGGCATTCATCCATTTAAAGAGGAGAGGTAGGCTAGGTGCAGTGGCTCATGCCTGTAAACCCAGTACTACCAGAGGCCATGACAGGAGGATCACTTGAGGACAGGAGTTTGAGACCAGCCTGGGCAACATAGACCCAATCTCTACAAAAAAAAATTTTTTTAATTATCTAAGTATGATGGTGTGTACCTGTGGTCCCAGCTACTTGGGTGGCTCAGGTGGGAAGGTTGCTGGAGCCCAGGAGTTTGAGTCTGCAGTGAGCTGTGACTGCAGCACTGAACTCCAGCTTGAGCAGTAGAGCAAGATCCTGTCTCTAAAGAGAAAAAATGAAAGAAAAGAAAAGAGACAGAAAGAAAGAAAGAAAGAAAGAAAGAAAGAAAGAAAGAAAGAAAGAAAGAAAGAAAGAAAGAAAGAAAGAAAGAGAGAGAGAGAGAGAGAAAGGAAAGGAATAAAAGAAGGAAGGAAGGAAGGAAGGAGAAAGGAAGAAAAAGAAAGAAAGAAAGAAAGAAAGAAAGAAAGAAAGAAAGAAAGAAAGAAAGAAAGAAAGAAAGAAAGAAAGAAAGAAAGAAAGAAGGAAGGAAGGAAGGAAGGAAGGAAGGAAGGAAGGAAGGAAGGAAGGAAGGAAGGAAGGAAGGAAGGAAAGAAGGAGAGGAGAGGAGAAGGGAGGGGAAGGGTAACTAAAGCTATGTTTTGATCAAGAGGAAAACGAGGAAATAAAAGTATGTCTTACATTCTCAGTTTCATCCAATCACAACTTATACCACTAATGACCCTAATAATCCTTGATCTTCTAAATTAGCTCAGTGTTTCAGAACTGTAAAAATAAGTAGCTTCCAAACAGTTTTCTTCAAGCTCTTCTGTTATTCTAACAATCCATATGCCAAACCCCACTTTCTAATTTGGTAATAGTGGAATGCCGGGAAGAAGCCCCAGTGTTGGACGGGCATTTTGGTGCATGACTGAGTTGATCACAGCAAGGCAGTTGTTCCATGTCATTCATGTTACATCACGCATGTAACATGATGTAACATGATGGAAACGTTGCTGGGGGAGATGGCTCAAGCTTGAGTTAGACTGAGTTTAAGATAAGATTGTCACTTAATCCTAAACCACAAGATGAGACAAAAAATAAGTGCTATTCAGACTCTGTACTAATGATTTTTAACCGGGGATGGGCATCACAGTCACCAGTAGACTTTTACACTACCGATTTTTCCTCATCTAATTTCGGTTTTGCTTTAAAACAAGAAAAAGCATCTGTTTTGCTTGTTTTAACATCACAGGTGACAGTCATGCACAGTGTTAAATAAGAATAACCAATATATGCACAGTATAACATTAATAATGTGATATTATCTGAGGGGACTATAATAAGAGGACTTTCCAACAATACAACTCTCACTGGACTAATACGGTGCCTAAAATTACAGTAGTCTCTTATTGGCTGAAAATATATTACATGTCCAGGGCAGTCTTAGCATAAGGGAAAGGCTAGAATCAAAAGACCAGGATTCTCTCTCATTTGTTTAACCTTAGTGAAGTTGTTTAACTTCTCAGTTTTTTCCTCTGCAAAATAGGGAATGGAATATATGCTTGCGAGATTACTGGTGTGCTTGGGGACATATTCTGCAAACTCTAAACTGCCATTTAAAATAAAGAGTTACTATCTTTCAGTAGGAAAAAAAAACATTAATTTCTCAGAACCAACTGACTAATTTGAATTCTAGCCTATTACCTAATAAAATGCTGAGAAAACAAGGCACAGGTAACTTTGAATTGGGATGGAGGAGATCTCCGAAGTGGGATAATATTTAAGAAGGGAGAACTAGGTATTTCACTCCAATGGGAGCCCCTCAAGTGGAATGGATCAAAATAAGGTGGCTACAAACGACGCTAGATGCAAGCATTGCCAACTTCTCAGTTTAGCCTCAGATCACCTCAATAAATGGCCCCAAATCAGAATGACTTACAACTCCCAATAGGTTCATTTATTCTTAAATTATGAGACAGGTACGGAGAGAAAGAGTGAAAATAAGATGCATCTTGGAATAATGCATTTGATTTGAGATATTTAAATTTTGTAAGCAGCCCTTCTCTATCAATCTCCATTTGAAATCAGGTTATTTCTATTTTTCATATTTGGAAGCATACAGCTATAATACCAGAGTCAGAGGAGGAATTTTGCAGATGCAGGAAAAATAATACTGAATTGCTGTTCTAATTGCCCTATAGACTTAGCCTATATAAATAATTATTCATAATCTTCTTTTATTCTGTAGTGTAATAATTTATTTTTCTTTTGATGGCAATGAAATAGGTTCATTTATTGAGGCCGTAAAGATGAAAATGAGAAACTGAAAAAAGATGAAGTTAAGCACTAGAGAAAAAAAGCATTTGAGTAGTTAAAATACTAAGCAGTAGAAGTAAAGGTTTTTGTTTTTGTTTTTTTCATTTCAAGCTTTCAAAAATGTTATGTGAAGGTGAATCTTATGCACTTAGACTCAAGAGAAAGAATGAAAATGTTGATTTGAGGAAATCTCACAATTCTTTTATATTTTCTACTACACAAAGCTAAAACCTGTATGCCTTCTTACTAAAATAACTTTATGGCAATGTTGAACATTTTTTAAATAATTAAAATATTATTTACTAACCTCATGAAGCAGTATTTTTTTCCTCTATACATTTCTTTACCCTACAAATCACTAAAATATGCTTTTTATCCTTTTTTTCATTTCCTACAATAAACATAATGGCATGTATTTGTTTCTTATTTAGTACACTTAAGGATAATGATAAAAGATACCTGACCAGGTATATTGTCCAGCTATTCTGAATTGAACAGACTGAGACTTGGAGCTGTTATCTAGCCAAGTGGTTTTTTTGTTTGTTTGTTTTCAGTGGAAAATAATTTTTATTGAGACCCCACCAGCTGCAAAATCTGTCCCTGACATTAGCTCCTTCTTCCTTTGCAATTTGGCCTTTCTTGAGTGGTCCCATGAATGCTTTCTTCTCCTCCATGGTCTGGAAGCGGTCATGTACAAACTTGGAGGTGGTGTCAATGAACTTAAGGTCAGTCTTCTCCAGAGCCTGCCATTTGGTCTGCACCAGCAAGGACTTGCAGAGGGTGGACACTCGCTTCTTAGTTCCCAC
The DNA here is from genome assembly GCF_037993035.2 of Macaca fascicularis. Classification (NCBI taxonomy): domain Eukaryota; kingdom Metazoa; phylum Chordata; class Mammalia; order Primates; family Cercopithecidae; genus Macaca; species Macaca fascicularis. The sequence continues at coordinate 89,353,281 of NC_088382.1, forward strand.
CACACGGCCTTTCAGCATGAGAAAGTCACTGGTCACTGCACCATAGTGGACAAAGCCACACAGAGGATTGATGCTCTTATCAGACAGGTCACAGTCAGCGGAGGCATTATTCTTGATCAGTTTGCCGCCCTTGATAAGGTAGCTCTGGCTGATCTCATAGATCTTTTTGTTGATCTCAGTGCAGTGATGGTACTCTTTCTGCCCAGTGCGTGCCCCAGAGAAGTCCACACGGGCAGGATGCCATGCCCCAGTACAGGCTACCTTGCACAAGCCTCAGCAGATCTTGCGGGACAGCTTCTTGGTGTGCCAACGACTGGTGACCCCTTTGTAGCCTTTGTTCTTGGTCACCCCAATGGCATCAATCATCTCGTCCTGCCCAAACACCTGGTTCACAGGTACCTGCTGCTCAAGCCTGTCGCGGGCCCAGTCCAGCTTCTCAGCCACAGTGCCTCTGTTCACCTGGATCTCCATCAGGTGGGCCTTCCTGTGGTGCAGAGGAAGCAGGCGCATCTGGTTGTGGGTAATGATATGGATGACTTGGCAGTACTTCTTCATGCTGCTGAAGTCTTTCTCCAGCTGCTTCTTGCCATCCTCATCCCGCCATTTCTTGCAGTACTTGGTAAAGGCCTTCTTCTTAGATTTATGCCAGTTCTTATAGAAATGACTCTTGCACTCATCACTGATGTGCTCAGCGAAGACGGTCTTGAAGGTCCAGAGGTCTCAAGGGGTTCCTACGTAGCCCACAATGCCCACAACCACCATGGATGTCTCCACAATGGTCACAGCCTCTACCACCTCCTTCTTGTTCACCTTGGATCCTGGCCTGTCGACTTCCCACATGATGTGGGTCATGCCAGCCTTGTATCCCAGGAAGGCTGTGAGGTGGACCGGCTTGGAAGGGTCATCTTTAGGGAAGCTCATCGCCTCCTTGTGATGCCTGCTGCTGCACTTCCAAGGCAGGAAGCTGAGGGACCCCAGTCTGGGACCAGGTCTTGAGACGGAGTCTTGCTATGTTGCCCAGGCTAGAGAGCAGTGGCGTGATCTTGGCTCACTGCAACCTCTGCCTCCCAGGTTCAAGTGATTCTCCTTCCTCAGCCTCCTGAGGAACTGGGATTACAGGCTCCCACAACCACGCCTGGCTAGTTTTTTTTATATTTGTAGTAGAGACAGGATTTCACTATGTTGGCCAGGCTGGTTTTGAACGCCTGACCTCAAGTGATCTGCCCACCTCAGCCTCCCAAAGCACTAGGATTACAGGAGTGAGCCACTGCACCCAGCCAGCCAAGTGGTTGTCTTACCTTCTGGGGATGTTCTGCAAATGTGCATTGTTTTACTTGCCTTTATTCTCTGCCTAGATGTTTATAAATAACCCAGGATCATTAAACCAAACACAATAAACAGACAAATGAATAATCAATAACAATATAGTATGATAGATAATGTAATAAAAGTGCTGCAAGATTAAACAATATTGTCACATCACATTGTGAGGGCCATCAGGGACTTGCTTGTGTACTATGTGCAATGAAGCAGATGCATATTACTTTTCTGTTGCTGTGTAGCAAATTACCACAAGCTTAGCAGCTTAAAAAAATACCCACTTGTTGATTTCACAGTTTCTATGGGTCATGCATCCAGGCCTGACTTAACTGGGTCCTCTGCTCAGGGTCTTAACCCAGATGTTGGCTGGGCTGCATTCTCATCAGGAGCTTGAGATGCTCTTCCAAGCTCATGTAGGTGTTGGCAGAATTCCATTTCTTGCAGCTGTAGGGTTGAGGTCCCCATTTTCTCGCAGGCTGTCAGCCAGCAGGTACTCTCAGTTCCTAGAGGCTGCCCACAGTTCTTTGCTACACAATCCTCTCATCGGGTGTCTCACAAAATGGATGTTTACCTCTTCAAGACCATCAGGAATATTTCTTTTACCAGTCTGTTAGAACAGAGTTTTACAAAACTTGACATAACCACAGAGGTAACTCTCTCACCACCTCGGCTTCCTACCAAGAAAGAAAGTGAAATGAAAGTCAAAGATTGCAAGATGGTAATAGTGGTGTCAGGAAGAAATACGGATGTAAAGAAAGAAATCAAGTTAAAAGATAATGGGATTTTACCAAAGAAAGGAGTTTTCCATTAGAAAGACCGAAAGTAGAATAAAAAGAGCTAATCTATACATCAACAGAGTGAGAGATTTGCATGAAGCAGACTTCTAAAAGCTTAGAAAAGAAGAAAATAATGAGAACTTGGGGGAAAGTGTCCTTTATCTGAGGATTATTTTTCATTTTCTATAAAGTGGACATTTTCTTCAGGCATTTGTAAGTGTAAACACTGGGGTTTGTTTCAAAACCAAGTTAAGAATAATATATTTCAATATTCATTCACTAAAAGTAACTTTAGATCTAACTTTATACATGATATTAAACATTATGTACATTTTTATTTTCCCAAAATAATGATAGCTACTTATCAAGTACCTACCATACAGTATGCACTGAGCTTTGTAAAGATTGCCTCAATTCTTACAGCCCTGAAAAATATTAATATACATATTTTACAGGTAAGAAAGTTGAGATGCCAGGATATGAGGTCAAACTCCACAGGAGCTCAATTCCCATTGTATTCCAAGTGAGCTACACATCCAGGATTTGAACAACCTGGTCATATCAAATGACTTGTCCACATTCTCCCACCTAATAAGAAGAGGAAGCTCAGGCCTTCTGGCTCCAAAGCCTTCTCTCTCTTTATACTGCACCAAAAAGTAAATTTCCATTGATTCATAATTCCAGGAAATTCCACATTTCTGATTTGAGCTGCAGTTTTGTAGAGTTACTTCTTTACTGGGTATTTATTAAGCCTTTACTATCTGCCAAACATGGTATTTGGTGTTCCACATGTTATTTCCTTAATCGTCACAGCTTTCTGATGTACTTACTATCATTACTTCCATTTCACATACAAGAAAACTGAGGTGAACTCAGTTGTCCCTGACTCATTGTGCATAGCTAATCTGAGGAACCATGGGAGACAACACACACTGCTCAGTTGATTTCCCTACAACAGTTAATCTGAAATTATCTTCACATTTATCTCTTTCCTATTAAAAACTATCATGATACTTTGCAATGATTTATCATCACTCATCAGATTTTATAGTTACCTCCACAGAAATCTGTGGTTGATTAAGTAACTAAATTTGGAAGACATTTCAGTGATGAAAAGTGCTAAGTGTTTCTGTGAATAATAATTAGCATGGTACTTCAACTAAATTATGTATGTGAGTATTGGGAATCAATCAGCAGAGGCGAGTCAGCTTTTGATGACCAGAACCTGATAAGATGGATTAGTCAGGGCAGCAAAGATGACTAAAGCAGACATTAGCTGCAGCAAATGAATAAATAAATAAAAACGTATTGAGCACCTAGCTTGTACTAAGCACCATGAAAGATCCTGAAAACACAATGCTGAATAACACAGACATAATCTCTGCCCTCATGGATCTTACACTCTAGAACACAACATCATCAGAAGTCACCCCAGCCTGATGGAGTATGGCGCCATGGAACTCTTGTAATAGGCAAGCAGATCAGTGGAATGCAAGTACATGGCCATGGTGCCTGTGATCCAGAGCCTGCCCTCAAGCCCCTGGTAGCATTGAGACTGGGCGAAGCAGGGTTGCAGTACTGGAAAAGAACCACAACAAAGGCACATGGGAATATTTCAGGGATTCAGATACTGAAATAAGACAGTGACCTGCCCACAAGAATTAGGCAAGAGTTTGGTACTGCAAGTAAATCAGGGCCTGATCATCAAGAAGGTTAAGGTAAGCTTGGTCTTCAGGACTACTTTTATTTATTTATTTGTTTGTTTGTTTATTTGTTTTATTTTATTTATTTATTTATTTTGAGACAGAGTCTCACTCTGTTGCCCAGGCTGGAGTCCAGTGGTGCAATCTCGGCTTACTGCAACCACCGCTTTCTGAGCGCAAGTAATTCTCCCTGCCTCAGCCTCCTGGGTAACCAGGATTACAGGCGCCTGCCACCACGCCTGGCTAGTTTTTGTGTTTTTAGTAGAGCCGGTGTTTTGCCATGTTGGCTAGGCTGGTCTTGAACTCCTGATCTCAGGTGATCCACCCGCCTCAGCCTCCCAAAGTGCTGGGATTACAGGCGTGAGTCACCGCGCCTGGCCAGGAGTGGGTTTCTTAAAGCCCCATGCAGTCTACTAGAAACAGAAATGACCCCAGAGCCTAAGGGATGTGTAAGCCTGTATTCTCCCATCCTGTAGCTTCTGCTATGGGAACTGGAGAGGAAGTCAGATCAGCCATCTCACTTTCCCAGGCTGTTTTCTCTGTAAGATGACTCACTACATCTGCATAGCCATACTGAGATCCTGCCGCCACCTTACGTCCCCAACCAAAAGTTATCCAAACAATAGTCTCACATAGAACATTCCCCTGTCCTTACCAAAGAGAGATTTTTTTTTCATGTGTCTGTTGGTTGTATGCATGTCTTCTTTTGAGAAATGTCTGTTCATATCCTTTGCCCACTTTTTGATGGGGTTGTTTGTTTTTTTCTTGTAAATTTGTTTGAGTTCTTTGTAGGTTCTGGATATTAGCCCTTTGTCAGATGAGTAGATTGCAAAAATGTTCTCCCATTCTGTAGGTTGCCTGTTCACTCTGATGGTAGTTTCTTTTGCTGTGCAGAAGCTCTTTAGTTCAATTAGATCCCATTTGTCGATTTTGGCTTTTGTTGCCATTGCTTTTGGTGTTTTAGACATGAAGTCTTTGCCCATGCCTATGTCCTGAATGGTATTACCTAGGTTTTCTTCTAGGGCTTTTATGGTATTAGGTCTAACATTTAAGTCTCTAATCGATCTTGAATTAATTTTCGTATAAGGAGTAAGGAAAGGATCCAGTTTCAGCTTTCTACTTATGGTTAGCCAATTTTCCCAGCACCATTTATTAAATAGGGAATCCTTTCCCCATTTCTTGTTTTTGTCAGGTTTGTCAAAGACCAGATGGCTGTAGATGTGTGGTATTATTTCCGAGGGGTCTGTTCTGTTCCATTGGTCTATATTTCTGTTTTGGTACCAGTACCATGCTGTTTTGGTTATTGTAGCCTTGTAGTATAGTTTGAAGTCAGGTAGCGTGATGCCTCCAGCTTTGTTCTTTTGACTTAGGATTGTCTTGGCAATGTGGGCTCTTTTTTGGTTCCATATGAACTTTAAAGCAGTTTTTTCCAATTCTGTGAAGAAACACATTGGTAGCTTGATGGGGATAGCATTAAATCTATAAATTACCTTGGGCAGTATGGCCACTTTCACTGGGCCTCAGAGAAATGCAAATCAAAACCACAATGAAATACCATCTCACACCAGTTAGAATGGCAATCATTAAAAAGTCAGGAAACAACAGGTGCTGGAGAGGATGTCAAGAAATAGGAACACTTTTACACTGCTGGTGGGATTGTAAACTAGTTCAACCATTATGGAAAACAGGATGGCAATTCCTCAAGGATCTAGAACTAGAAGTACCATATGACCCAGCCATCCCATTACTGGGTGTATACCCAAAGGATTATAAGTCATGCTGCTATAAAGACACATGCACACGTATGTTTATTGCAGCACTATTCACAATAACAAAGACTTGGAATCAACCCAAATGTCCATCAGTGACAGACTGGATTAAGAAAATGTGGCATGACAGATTGGATTAAGAAAATGTGGCACATATACACCATGGAATACTATGCAGCCATAAAAAAGGATGAGTTTGTGTCCTTTTTAGGGACATGGATGCAGCTGGAAACCATCATTCTTAGCAAACTATCACAAGAACAGAAAACCAAACACCGCATGTTCTCACTCATAGGTGGGAACTGAACAATAAGATCACTTGGACTCGGGAAGGGGAACATCACACACCGGGGCCTATCATGGGGAGTGGGGAGGGGGGAGGGATTGCATTGGGAGTTATACCTGACGTAAATGACGAGTTGATGGGTGCTGACGAGTTGATGGATGCAGCACACCAACATGGCACAAGTATACATATGTAACAAACCTGCACGTTATGTACATGTACCCTAGAACTTAAAGTATAATAATAATAAATAAATTTAAAAAAAAAAATAAGAAAAAATAAATAAATAAATAAAAAAAAAGAAAGAAAATGTGGCACATATACACCATGGAATACTATGCAGCCATTAAAAAGGATGAGTTTGTGTCCTTTGTAGGGACATGGATGCAGCTGGAAACCATCATTCTCAGCAAACTATCACAAGAACAGAAAACCAAACACCGCATGTTCTCACTCATAGGTGGGAACTGAACAATGAGATCACTTGGACTCGGGAAGGGGAACATCACACACCGGGGCCTATCATGGGGAGGGGGGAGGGGGGAGGGATTGCATTGGGAGTTATACCTGATGTAAAGGACGAGTTGATGGGTGCTGACGAGTTGATGGGTGCAGCACACCAACATGGCACATGTATACATATGTAACAAACCTGTACGTTATGCACATGTACCTTAGAACTCAAAGTATAAAAAAAAAATAATAATAATAATAAAAGAAAAAAGAAGAAATATAAAAAGGAAAAAAAAGAGATTTTTTTTCTCTAAGCACAAATTAGACTGGTATTTCACAAGTTCTCTTGCCCAATAATGCTGTTTGGGAACAATTGCTGCCTTTTTTCCTGAAATCTGGACTCCCAATCTTTGCTTTAAGTGGTGAACTTGCTTTTAAAAATAAAACAATCCTGACAAAGGTGCCCACACAGCTGTGTGCTGCCTTGGATTGCAGGGGGCCTTCATCACCTGCTCAGTTCTCTGACTTGCATTCTTATCAGAGAGTCAATTTCTTCAAAGGTCCAAATTCATTTCCTTCTAATTCTGTGATCAATCCCTTTTATTCTGTAGAAGGCAATGGCTTTTTTTTTCTTTTGACATGCTTTCATTAGTTTTTCAGGACATAATCAGGGAGTCATTTTCCTTCGGTGATGCTATGTATATGCCTGTAGGCTATAATACCCTATGGTGAAAGGCACAAATTGCATGTATTTGATCAAACAAATTAGAACTACTGTCTCTTGCAGAGAGACGTGATATTTTTCCAAATGATAAAATTTTAGAACAGGATGCCTCTGGTGTCATCTACTGCAGTTTTTTTAATGACATTTCTTCTCAAGATAGTAATTACAAACTCATTTGCATGTAAGCTTGGACCTATACAATGCCAATGCTGCTAAATATTTAACAATAAGCATCTGTAAATATTTGAAGTTAAGCTATGTACAAAAAGTAAATGACTTACCTGTGAGCCTGTGGTAAATATTCAACAATCAAAATAGTCTACACAACTCCTAATGATTTAAACAATAGCTTACAAAGTTCTTTCCAATATTTCACAGTATTTTAACCTCAAAACAGAGTAGAGTTATTGATATAGTTTGGATGTTTGTCCCTTTCAAATCTCATATTGCAAGGTAATCCCCCAGTGTCAGAAGTAGGGTGTGGAGGGAGGGGTTTAGGTCATGGGGGCAGATCCCTCGTGAATGACTTGGTGTCCTCCCTGCAGTAATGAGTTCACATGAGATCTGTTTGTTTAAATGAGCTGCCACTTCACCCTTCTCTTTCTTGTTCCCACTCTCACCATCTGACACACTGGCTTCCCTTCACCTTCTGCCATGATTGTAAGCTTCCTGAGGCCCTCATCAGAAGCAGATACCGGCACCATGCTTCATGTACAGCCTGCAAAATCATGAGCCAATTAAACTTCTTTTCTTTTAAATTACTCAGTCTCGGATATTTCCTTATAGAAACACAAATGGACTAACAGAGTTATGATGCCCATTTGTCAGCAACATGCTCATGTATATACATATGGACCCTGACTATAACCCACATCTTCTAACCTCAAGTTCAATTTTCCTCTCCCCAATGGTCCATAGTCAAAAGCTGTCATCTATTTTATTCCTCAATATGTTTCTGTCCTGTATGGAAACTATGTTATATTCTACATTTTTAAATATCTTTTTCTTTGGAAGGTTTGTTCACAAAAGAAAAGCCTCTTCCAAGTGGCAGCTTAGTTATCACTTTAGTGACATGCATACCAGTGAAGATGCAATCTACAGTCCTTTGCAATCTTCTTGCTAGGCTCTTTAACATTTTCCATATGTGGACCTCCTTATTACTATAAAAGAATTTCAGAGAAATTCAGACTTACAGAGATAGGTAAGAATGTAGATTAGAATGGGAAGTTACCTACATGAAAACAGAAATAAAGCATGGCAGTGTGGTAAATTACTGTTATTCTGAGAGTGGCTGAGAAAGTTAAGGTAATTTAGGACAAAATCATGACCCAACGGACCATGAAAATATTGAATCCTTTATAAGAATACTCAGATGATTACCTCTGTTCAAAGTTGAAAATTTTTATATGAAAATAGATGCTTAAGTGTACCCAAATTTTACCTGTTTAATGATATTAAGAAGTAATATCTATCAAGCACTTAAACATACCAGGTACTACTGTTCCATGAGTTTTACTCTGAATTATCCAATTTAATCCTCAAAATATCTTTAAGGCTGAGTGCATGGTGGCTCACGCCTGTAATCCAGGCACTTTGGGTGGCCAAGGCAGGCGGATCATGAAGTCAGAGGTTTGAGACCAGCCTGGCCAACATGGTGAAACCCTGTCTCTACTAAAAATACAAAAATTAGCTGGGGGTGGGTGCACATGCCTGTAGTCTCAGCTACCCGGGAGGCTAAGGCAGGAGAATCACTTGAACCCAGGAGGCGGAGGTTGCAGTGAGCCTAGACTACCTAGACTGGGCCATTGCACTCCAGTCTGGGCGACACAGCAAAACTCCGTTTCAAAAAAAAAAAAAAAAAATCCTTTAAGGTAGGTACTGTTAGCCCAATTGTGTATTAGTAGATGAGGAAATTAAGACATAGAGTAATTAAGAACGTTGTTGAAAGTCATATTGTTAATGAGTGGCATTGCCTGGACTTGATCCAGGGTGTTATACATTGAGTAGATAATCAGGCATTTTGAAAGAATTAAAAGTGAAATTGCCCAAGTGAATTAAAATAGAAAAGAATATAAACTTCATAAAAAAGAAACTTGTGTACATCTTAACTCAATACCTGAATAGGAGGAATTTAAGACACTGGAAAGATAAAGACATATAGGTGGTTTCTAACAGGAGATTAAAGAATAGACAGACAACACTGCAAAAGGTTTTGCGTAAACTACAGAGAAAATAAGTCTATAAATAGGTTCATTTCTTATGCTTTTGAGTATGAATAATTGGGAGAACAACATTGCTGAATTCCTATTAGAAATCACATACAGACAACCTAGGATGATGACGAATGACCATCAATGGGAGCCTCAGCTTTGTAATTCTGAACAGGGATTTTTAAAAAATCATTATTCTCCCCTTTCCCCATGTTTTCCTCTCCCCATCCCCAACCTCTGATAATCACTTGCTTGATTGAATCTTTGTACAATCGATACATAAAGAAAAACGTCACATCGTACTCCATAAATATACACAATTATTATTTGTCAATGTAAAATAAAGAATAAATAATTTTTAAAAATTTTAAAAAGTATTGTCTCACACACACATACATGTGCACACACACATAATGCAGTTTGCATTTTTATTCTAACTGCCAATATTCATAACTTTATCAATGGTCAAATACTTGTCCCTCCACCTCTTCTATTTTCTCTCTATTCCCTTCTCTATTCGTATCAGCATAAGGCCTTGCAGCCATGAAAATCAGGTACGTTAACTTTAGTACGTTTCAACATAAATACATTGAAAAACTTCTTTTAAACAATGCCAGTATGCCATACTCACACAAAAAATAAATATATGATGAGAAACTTTATTATGTATGATTTACCAAAGGCCTCTATTTGCTGGGCCCTTTATAAGCATTATTTCAAATACTACATGTAACTTACATATATATGCACTTTACCTTGAGGAAGCCAAGAATCGAAGAAGTTAAAAGACTTGACCAAGGCCCCCGAGCTAGAACTATCTGAGCTAGAATTTAAACCCCTTCCAACTGACCCCAAAGACCCAACTCTTGCTGTGGTATCATTCTGTCTTGTCAGTGCTTGAAACTCAGCAAAACACAGCCACCATCTCTAGGGATTTTTATGACTAGAAAAAAAAGTCACATAAAATGATTGAGGATACCAAGACAAATTTAGAATTGGAGAAAGAATAAAGATAAAATGTATCACAGGCTACCCAAGATATATTAATCCACAGAAAATTTTGTCAAACAAATGTCACAAACAAGTTACATGAGGATATCGTTTGAACACACATAGAAAACAAAGACTAAAATGGCTATCCAGACCCTGAGAGGCACTAAATTGTTGTGGACACCTTTTGAGACATAGATAAGCCAATGCCTTCCTACTACATGCAAATAACTTAGAACAGTGTCTGGCTTATAGCAAATACTACATAAATGTTTGTTGTTGTTTAGTAACTTATTAAAATTGCCTCATTGCAGCTTTCAGTAATGGATTCTTGCAGCCATCATTCTACCTCTTCTGGCCACAGAGAATGGAAAACTAACTCAAACGAGGCCAACTGGATTTTCTCTACCAGAGGCTTTTTTGTTTTGTTTTGTTTTGTTTTGTTTTGTTTTGTTTTGTTTTGAGACGGAGTCTTGCTCTGTCACCCAGGCTGGAGTGCAGTGGCCGGATCTCAGCTCACTGCAAGCTCCGCCTCCCGGGTTTACGCCATTCTCCTACCTCAGCCTCCCGAGTAGCTGGGACTACAGGCGCCCGCCACCTCGCCCGGCTAGTTTTTTTTCTATTTTTTAGTAGAGACGGGGTTTCACCGTGTTAGCCGGGATCGTCTCTCGATCTCCTGACCTCGTGATCCGCCCGTCTCGGCCTCCCAAAGTGCTGGGATTACAGGCTTGAGCCACCGCGCCCGGCCTCTACCAGAGGTTTATCTGGAGATTGTTCATTGTCTCTGTTAGCATCAAACTGAGTAGAAAATTAGGGGTCTGAGAAGGTCATTTTCTACTATGTGTACAAAAACGTCAAACTGCTGAGAGAGAAGAAAATGAAGGAGCAGAGAGAGGGAGAGAGAGAGAGATCATGTGAGACCCGAAACACCATATGGGCCCAGAGGGAGAAAGACAGACAGGGAGGCTGCAGTGGAGCACAATGACCTCCCACTTCTTCTTCCAGCTCTCTGTAAGGTCTGACTTCACTTCTCTCATTGGGTCATTGTACCTTTCGACATGTTTTCATTTTTGCTTAAATTCTTTGAGTGGGTTTTGGTAAGTGACAATCAAATGATTGCTGATTGGAACAAAAATATATTCCAAAAGAATGGGAATACTAAGAAAACTTGTGAGAAACTCACATACCCATGTTCTAATTTATTTACTTCAGAAGAACCCTCAAGGATAACTTTAGATTGAAGTCGTTCTTGTAATACCCTGGGTAGAAATGAATTGACTGTGAGGGCCATTGAGTACACTTCAGTAGTTTGAGATTTAGACCTGTGCACTTTCTGAAAGGCTGTCTGGAACATTTTTCTGTAAGCAGTGCTACTGTAATGCACAAGATTGTATCTTGGTCAACTGAAAGGATTAAAGAGTTTCTTTTATTAACAAGCTTTCTACTAATAAATGAATTGGTCCAAAAAGAGGATTCTAACAAAGACTGCAGTACCCGGATGCTGTTGATGCAACAGCAGAGGAATATTAATACAAATTTTAGAGAACTTAAGCCCTCAGGGAAACATATGTGAACTGAGAGGAAGGAAATATTTTCCATTTCTTCCAAAGATTTTATATATTTTAGGTCAATACTGATAATGCAAAAAGAAATTTCAGCCTACCTCTAAGCACTCTCATGCAGATAATCTGTTTCTTTGGACTTCTTTTGCCTCACAGTCATCATTGTCTTATATGGAGCTCTTCTTTTTTTTTTTTTTTTTTTTTTTTTTTTTTTTTTTTTTTTTGAGACGGAGCCTCACTGTGTCTCCCAGGCTGGAGTGCAGTGGCGTGATCTCGGCTCACTGCAAGCTCCGCCTCCCGGGTTCACGCCATTCTCCGGCCTCAGCCTCCCAAGTAGCTGAGACTACAGGCGCTCGCCACCACGCCCGGCTAGTTTTTTGTATTTTTAGTAGAGACGGGGTTTCACCATGTTAGCCAGGATAGTCTCGATCTCCTGACCTCGTGATCCACCTGCCTCGGCCTCCCAAAGTGCTGGGATTACAGGCTTGAGCCACCGCGCCCGGCCAATATGGAGCTCTTCTAAAGGAATATGCAGGAATCAAAAATAAACTAAGAGCTATATTTTCTTCAGTTTTATGTTCAATGAATTTGCCTAACTCACAAATCCTGTTAGTCTAGTATAGATGAATCTTCTGTCTCTTTTGAGGATTGCTTCTAATGAATGGGCTGTGCTATGAAGTTTGAGTGCACATGCTTGTGCTGTGGCTATAAAATGGTCAGAGTGATTTCTATTATCTACAACAAAAAACAGTCTTTCCATTACACACACACACACACACACGCACACACCATAGTAATTTACATATAATTTTAATACGCTGAGGGCTACCTCAGCCAGGCTGCAGGAGTTTTTCTAGATTCTAGCTCATCATCAGTAAAGATTTCTTTACCTCCCTCCTTTCCATGCACTTATCTGTTCCACATTTCCACACTACACTACTGCACCTTTCCATGGTCCTCTTCCTAGAAACTCTACTCCCAAATCCCAGAATCCCCTTCTTATCCCTTCATACCAGTACAATGATTTCTGGCTTGCAGGGCACCACTTCCTAAATTGTGAAAAATAAACTAGTAGCCCGATGAAGAGTCTCCACTCACACCTTTGTGTATTTAGGCAAGCAAGGAGGAAAGGTAAGTTACTGACATCCCAAGTTAGAATTCCAAATGTAATTTTTCAATAGAAGCAATAATATAAATAAAAATAGATATTTAATGTTATTCGTATTGTTCTTCAGTTTCTTTCACTCATTTTATTCATTTATTTATTTAACAAAACATTTTATTGTCTTCTGCATTCTAGGCACCACTCATGAATCTGGAGATATGATCATAAGCAGATAAAATTATGAATGTTTTATGGATTGGTTTTAATACATAAGCATGATATATAACATTGATTCTATAGGAAATTGTGTACTGAGTTCCTGATAACCAACTTATAGCATACAAAAATCCTATCAATTAGTTGAGGAATTCATAGATATGTCTGTATCTGTGCATATATAAATGTTAATTTCTCAGTCAACAATGTAATAGTCCATTCATTCATTCATAGACACACAGATAAATATGCATCTATCTATATAGTACGCCATAGGAACTGGTGTCCAGACCTCAAATCACTGGTCATAACCTCTTCTCATTTTTCTCCAAGACACCATATCAAATTTATAATATATATTTTAAGTCTAAAACAAAGTTCCAAATCTAAATACTTTTTAGGTTTCTCTATGAATAATGCATGGTTACTAAAGGCATGTGCTTTAGAATCAGACAGATCTGGGTCCAAATCTTAGTATTTTTGTTACTTTGCACAGGTTATTAGACTCTCCCAAGCCCTAAGTTTCCACCTGTTAGTATTATCTATTAATGTTTGCCTTTTAATATTAAGTATTCACCTATTAATATTAAATGGGAACAACAGTACCTATCTCATAAGGTTGACATGACAATTAAATCAAACCAAATATAAGCATTACAAATATATCTTAAGCCACTAGTACAAGGTAAATATTTTTTAAAATTATACCTATTTATATGAAATGGTTATACTTCACCTATTTGTGAGCCAAACATCAGAAAAAATTAAATGATTTGGAATCCAGTTAGGAACAATAGGCTCTGCATCCTCTTCTAATGAAAGTACATAGGAACATGAAAGTAGATAAGTCCTATTTTGTAGTTAGGTAATTTTATTTTTCTTTCCATCTCTAATTCTTATGATTTTATCATGCTTCATAATATGTGTTTAAATATTCCCTTTTACAAGACTCAAAGGAGGCAAATATAGTAATTCCATGAATACACTGATATGGTTTGGCTCTGTGTCCCCACCCAAATCCCACCTTGAATTGTAATTATCCCTATGTGTCAAGGGCGGGACCAGGTGGAGGTAATTGGATCATGGGGGCAGGTTTCCTCATTCTGTTCTCATGATAAGTGAGTTCTCACAAGATGTGATGGTTTTATAAGCATCTGGCATTTTTCCTGCTTGTACTTACTCCATCCTGCTGTGCTGCGAAGACAGTGCCCCCTTCTCTTTTGCCTTCTGCCATGATTGTAATTTTCCTGAGACCTCCCCAGTAATGTGGAACTGTGAGTCAATTAAACCTTTTTCCTTTATAAATTACCCAGTCTCAGATATTTCTTCATAGCAGTGTGAGAACAGACTATTTCAGTATGTTGGTACCAGGAGTGGGATGCTGCTATAAGGATACCAGAAAATGCAGAAGCAACTTTGGAACTGGGTAACAGGCAGAGGTTGGAAAAGTTTGGAGAGCTCAGAAGAAGACAGGAAAATATGAGAAAGTTAGAACTTCCAAAGACTTGGTGAGCTCAGGAGACAGGAAGATGTGGGAAAGTTTGGAACTTCTTGGAAACTTGTTGAATGGTTTTGACCAAAATTTATCAAAACCAATGGTTTTGATAGTTATATGGGCAATGAAGACCACAAGGCTGAGGTGGTCTCAGATGGAGACGATGAACTTCTTGGGAACTGGAGTAAAAGTGACTCTTGCTATGCTTTAGCAAAGAGACTGGCAGCATTTTGCCCCTGCCTTAGCAATCTGTGGAACTTTGTACTTGAGAGAGATGATTTACGATATCTGGCAGAAGAAATTTCTAAGCAGTAAAACATTCAAGAAGAAGCAGAACAGAAAAGTTTGAAAAAATTTGCAGCCTGACAATATAAAAGAAAAGATAAATCCATTTTCTGGGGAGAAATTCAAGCCCATTGCAGAAATTTGCATAAGTAATGAGAAAACAAATGTTAATCAACAAGATGATGGAGAAAATGTCTCCAGGGCATGTCAGAGAACTTCATGGCAGCCTGGAGGCCTGGAAGGAAGGAGAGAAAAATGGAAGGATGCCTAGAAAAATGGTTTCCTAGGCCTGGTCCAGGGCCCACCTGCTCTGTGCGGCCTTGGAACATGGTGCCATGCATCCCAGCTGCTTCAGCTCCAGCTGTGGCTACAAGAGGCCAGTGTACAAATGGAGCCATCACTTCAGGGGGTGCAGACCCCAACCTTGGCAGCTTACATGTGGTGTTGAGCCTGGATGTCCAGGCAAATGTTTGCTGCTGGGGCGAAGTCCTCATAGAGAACCTCTGCTAGGGCAGTGCAGAAGGAAAATGTGGGGTTGGAGTCCCCACACAGATTCCCCACTGGGGCACTGTCTAGTGGAGCTGTGAGAATAGGGCCATCATCATCCAGATCCCAGAATGGTAGGTCCACTTACCGCTTGTATTGTGAACCTGAAAAAGCTGCAGACACTCGACTCCAGCCCATGGAAGCAGCTGGGAGGGATCCTGGACCCTGCAAAGCCACAGGGCCGGAGCTGTCCAAGGTTGTGGGAGTCCTCCTAGCATCAGCATGACCTGAATGTAAGACATGGAATCAAAGGAGATCATTTAGGAATTTTAAGGTTTAATGATGGCCCTATTGGATTCCAGACTTTCATGGGACCTGTAGCCCCTTCATTTTGGCCAATTTCTCCAATTTGGAATGGGTATATTTACCCAATGCCTGTACTCCCATCGTATCTAGGAAGTAACTAACTTGCTTTTGATTTTACAGGCTAAAAGGCAGAAGGGACTTGTCTTTTCTCAGATAAGACTTTGGACTTGGAGTTTGGGGTTAATGCTGGAATGTTAAGACTTTGGGGGACTGTCGGAAGGGCATGATTGTGTTTTGAAATGTGTGGACATAGATTTGGGAGGGGCCAAAAGTGGAGTGATATGATTTGGTTCTGTGTTCCCACCCAAATCTCACCTTGAATTGTAATAATCCCCACAGGGAGCAGGTGGAGATAATTGAATTATGGGCGCAGTTTCCTCTATGCTGTTCTTGTGATAATGAGTGAGTCTCAAGAGACCTAGTGGTTTTATAAGCATCTGGCATTTCCCCTGCTTGCACTCATTTCATCCTGCTGCCCTGTGAAAAAGGTGCCTGCTTCTCCTTCCCCTTCCACCTGATTGTAAGTTTTCTGAGGCTTCCCCAGCAATGTGAAAATGTGAGTCAATTAAACCTCTTTTCTTTATAATTACTCAGTCTCTGGTATTTCTTCATAGCAGTGGGAGAACAGACTAATACATACACAGACCTGAGAATTCATATGAACACTCCATTCAAACTCCAAAAAAACAGCTAAAAGTCATATTTTTTCTTAATTAAATATTTAAATCCATTCGACCAAACCTAGGGGTCAGAAATGGATCAAAATGATATATGAATTGTCAAATAATCACTCCCACAAATGATTTCCTTACAGGACTTAGAAATTACATTGATTGAAAAATGGCATGCTATTTATCACATAAGGCTGTTAGCTAAGACATCTCCTTGTAACACAGCTTTCTATCACCTCTCTCCCCAGGATAGTATTGCAACATACACCACTGGCCTAGGATTGAGATTGTTCTGAAGGAGAAATACGTTTGCCTGCCACTCTTCCTGAAAAGCTTCTGTGGTGAGGACACAGGTTTGTATGTCTTTGTCCCAGGAATCCATCCTCTAGTTCATTTCCTCAGCCTTTGACATTTGAGGAAAAGTTCTTGTCACTCAAACACCAAGCAGGAAAGAACCAAAACTGATGTTTAATTAACCTTCTTAGTGGAAAATTAAAACCACTATTTTCCCAGTAATAAAAGTCTTTTTAAACCCTGAGAGAGGGAGCAGTGGAGTCAATTAAAATTAAAAACCTTAGGCAGAAGCAAGAATACCTGACCCCAGGGTTGAAAGTGTTCTATCTAATCTGGCATTGTCAATGCTGGAGGATGAAACCTCTTCCTAAGTGGTTAAACTTTTAGACACCAAATATAAAGAGAATTTGAAGTTTCTCTGATTTCACACAGTACCCTGGCCTTAAATGTGAAGGGCAGAATTCCTTCTTCACCAGAATTTTAAGAATTTATTATCCTCATGCCCTGCCTTCTGCACAAGTGATTTTCCCCCTCCTTATTTGTATGTTGTGCTTAATCTGCTCATTTGATTTGCTAGTCTTTTAGGTCTATCTTGAAAATAAGAATTAGGACAACACTAATAATATCAAAGAATAGACATAAAAGAAACACAATCATTTTGTTTTACCTGCATAGTTTCTTCCATCTTGTTTTTGAAGAATCCATGTCCATACATATATCTTTGCAGATTCTGTGCATAATCAATAATAACTTGTATATTGAAAAATACATTGAAATAATTTCATTGTATATCTCATTCTCTCATTAAGCTATAAGATCCTAATTACAGAGTCTATGTCTTATACATCTTTGTAGCATGGCATATGATAGTATCTGGAAATTTTACTCCTGTTTTTAATATATTTGCACTTAAATAAGAGCTACCATGAAATATTTATAGAAAATTCAACGACGAGTTTGGGTTGACATTATTTAAAAAGAAGGCAGTTTGTGTCTGTCAAATATTGAAAACAACATCTAGTTCTGATAACAGAAATGTTTGTATGAACTTTTGAACTAGAAAAGTATATCATTTTCTATGGCAAAAGTGACATTGTAAATCAGTGAGGGAAACATAGGCACAGTGGCATGCACCTGTAGTCCCAGCTACTCAGGAGCCTGAGGTAGGAGAATTCCTTCAGCCCAAGAACTTAAGGCCAGCCTGGGCAACACAGTGGAACCCCATCTCAAAACAAAACAAGACAAAAATCAGTGAGGAAAAGATAGATGCTTTAAAATGATGCTTGAGAAAAAAAAAGATAAAACTAAATCTTCATTTCAAACTGAAAGCAAACAGATCAAAATGGAACCAAAAAAGACCCCGCATTGCCAAGACAATCCTAAGTCAAAAGAACAAAGCTGGAGGCATCATGCTACCTGACTTCAAACCATACTGCAAGGCTACAGTAACCAAAACAGCGTGGTACTGGTACCAAAACAGAGATATGGACCAATGGAACAGAACAGACCCCTCAGAAGTAATACCACACATCTACAGCCATCTGATCTTTGACAAACCTGACAAAAACAAGAAATGGGGAAAGGATTCCCTATTTAATAAATGGTGCTGGAAATTTTGGCTAACCATAAGTAGAAAACTGAAACTGGATCCTTTCCTTACTCCTTATACGAAAATTAATTGAAGATGGATTACAGACTTAAATGTTAGGCCTAAAACCATAAAAACCCTAGAAGAAAACCTAGGTGATACCATTCAGGACATAGGCATGGGCAAGGACTTCATGTCTAAAACACCAAAAGCAATGGCAACAAAAGCCAAAATTGACAAATGGGATCTAATTGAACTAAAGAGCTTCTGCACAGCAAAAGAAACTACCATCAGAGTGAACAGGCAACCTACAGAATGGGAGAAAATTTTTGCAATCTACTTATCTGACAAAGGGCTAATATCTAGAACCTATAAAGAACTCAATCAAATTTACAAGAAAAAAACAAACAACTGCATCAGAAAGTGGGCAAAGGATGTGAACAGACACTTCTCAAAAGAAGACATGCATACAACCAACAGACACATGAAAAAATGCTCATCATCACTCACCGTCAGACAAATGCTAATAAAAACTACATTGAGATACCATCTCACACCAGTTAGAATGGCAATCATTAAAAAGTCAGGAAACAACAGGTGCTGGAGAGGATGTGGAGAAATAGGAACACTTTTACACTCTTGGTGAGACTGTAAACTAGTTCAACCATTGTGGAAAACAGTATGGCGATTCCTCAAGGATCTAGAATTAGAAATACTATTTGACCCAGCCATCCCATTACTGGGGCTATACCCAAAGGATTATAAGTCATGCTGCTATAAAGACACATGTACAAGTATGTTTATTGCAGCACTATTCACAATAGCAAAGACTTGGAATCAACCCAAATGTCCATCAGTGACAGACTGGATTAAGAAAATGTGGCACATACACACCATGGAATAGTATACAGCCATAAAAAAGGATGAGTTCATGTCCTTTGTAGGGACATGGATGCAGCTGGAAACCATCATTCTCAGCAAACTGTTGCAAGAACAGAAAACCAAATACCACATGTTCTTACTCATAGGTGGGAACCGAACAATGAGATCACTTGGACACAGGAAGGGGAGCATCACACACCAGGTCTTATTATGTGGAGTGGGGAGTGGGGAGGGATAGCATTAGGAGATATACCTAATGTAAATGACTAGTTAATGGGTGCAGCACACCAACATGGCACATGTATACATATGTAACAGACCTGCACGTTGTGCACATGTACCCTAGAACTTAAAGTATAATTAAAAAATAAAAATAAAAAATAAAGATCAAAAATGTAAAAATTTTTAAAGCCATATAATAGAAAAATAAATGAGGATAAATCTTTTTATAACCTGTGAGTTGGAAATACATTCCTAGTTCAAAATTTAGAAGCAATAAAAGAAGTAAAATCTGACTACACTAAACAAGAAATTAAAAATTTGTATACAAAAAGATTAGAAACAAAGACAAAGGACAAACTAAGAAAAAAATACAAGCAATTTATGTCACAGACAAAGGGATATTTCTATGGTACGTAGAAACATGGGCAAAAGATGTGAACAAACAGAACACAGAAGAAATGAAACACATGAGAAGATAATCAACCTAACTCACAAATTAAAATTTAATTAAGATATCACTTCACACCTATAAGACTGGCAAAAATCCAAAAATTAGACAATACATTATTTAATTGTCATGGAGCAACCACATAAAAGTTGGAAATGCAAAAAAGTATAATACAGAGGGGGATTTGACAGTATCTAGAAAAATTACTTATACATTCTTTTTGACTCAGCAATTTCAGTTCTAGGAATCTGCCCCAAAAAAAGCAAAATTATGAAATGTTTTATGCAAAAGATTATTCACTATAGAATAATTTTAATACTTAACTGGAAATAACTCAAATATCTGTTAATAGAGACTGGCTAAATAAATTACGGTAAATTAATACTATATAGCCATAAAAAGGAATAAAGAAGATTGCTATACACTGATATGAAATATTCTCTAGGATATAGTATTAAGTGAAAAAAATGCAGAATAACATATATAATGTGCTATTTTTATATAAGAAAAAGAATTTGCATTTATTTAGCAAATTACATTTATAAAGGGAATTTTTTGTACTAACCAACAACTTGTTATAAAAAATGAGTAGGAGTAGCGGCCGGGTGTGGTGGCTCATGCCTGTAATCCCAACACTTTGGGAGACCGAGGCAGGCGGATCACGAGGTCAGGAGATCAAGACCATCCTGGCTAACATGGTGAAACCCTGTCTCTAATAAAAATACAAAAAAATTAGCCGGGCGTGGTGGCAGGCACCTGTAGTCCCAACTACTCGGGAGGGTGAGGCAGGAGAATGGCATGAACCCAGGAGGTGGAGCTTGTAGTGAGCCGAGATTGCACCACTGTACTCTAGCCTGGGGGACAGAAGAAGACTCTGTCTCAAAAAATAAATAAATAAATAAAAGAGTAACTACAAAAAAAGAAAGAGAATACAAGGAATTGCAATTGAACCAAAAGCCCTAAAATGTGAAAATAAAGCAAAAACAAGCTAATTGTGTATCAAATTAGAGATATAAACACAAAAAAATTCTTTATATAGTATTTTGATTTTTCATATTTAGTGGAATATAATTTGTTTCATAGACAGAGTCTGAAAGAAATCTTAACAGCAACCTAATCATTAATAATAACAATGTTAATTTTATTTTGCTATTCTATACGTATTAGAATAATGCAAATATATAATTAAAGTTAATGTTAAGTAAAATTCGATCTCACCTAAAATTTAATCATTGAATAATTTAATATTTGATTTCACTTAAATTTAATATTGCATTAAAAATAATATTTTAATGTTATTACATAATTTAATATTACAAGTAAAATTTAATATTATTGAGCAATAAAATACCCATGTAAGAGAAAAGCAATAAAAGTATATATTCAAAAAGTTGAATTAATCATATTACCAAACCAGCATTATCCTAATATCAAAGCCAGAGACAGACAGAAAAGAAAATTACAGACCAATATTCCTGATGAGTATAGATGCAAACATCCTCAACAAAATACTAGCAAACCAAATTCAACAGCCCATAAAAGGATTATACACTCTGACCAAGTGGGACTTATTTCTGGGGTACAAGAATGGTACAATGCATGCAAATCAATATATGTGATACACTACATTAATAGGATAAAGGACAAAAATCATATGATTATCTCAACAGATGCAGGAAAAGCATTTGACAAAATTCAGCATCCTTTCATAATGTAAACTGTCAACAAATTAGATATAGAAGGAGTGTTCCTGAATATATTAAAGCTACATATGACAAGCTCATAACTATCATCAGAATCAGTGGCACAAAGCGGAAAGATTTTCCTCTGATATCAGGAACAAGACAAAGATACTCACTCTCACCACTTCTATTTAACATAGTAGTGGAAGTCTTGGCCAGAATAAGCAAGCAATAAAAAGATAAAATGCATCTAAATTGAAAGGAAATAAATAAAATTGTCTCTGTTTGGAAATGACACTATTTTATATATAGAAAATCCTAAAGACTTCACTGGAAAATTATTGGAACTAATAAACTAATTGTGTAAAGTTGTAATATACAAAATCAACACACAAAAATTAGTAACATTTCTGTATATTAACAAGTATCCAAAAAAGAAATCAATAAAACAATTCAGTTTACAATAGCATCAAAAATAAAACAAAATACTTACAAATGAATTTAACCATGTAGATGAAAGAGCTATACACTGAAAACTATAAAACATTGATGAGAGAAATTGAAGATGTAATAAATAAAGGGAAAGTTATTTTATGTTCATGGATTAGAATATTTAATATTGTTAAAATTTCTATACTGTAATTTTGATGTACAGATTCAATGCACTCCCTATCAAAAATTTTAATGACATTTTTCACAGAAATAGAAAAAAAATTCTAATATTCATAGGGAGCCACAAAAGACTCTAAATAGTCAAAACAAACTTCAGCAAAAATAACAAAGCCAAAGACATCACATTACCTGATTTCAAAGTATACTTCAAAGCTGTAGTAATCAAAACAGCATGATACTGGCCTAAAAACAGACATACAGACCAATGGAACAACTGAAACAAATAGAGACCCCAAAAATAAACCCAGGCATTAATGTTCAATTGATCTTGAACCAAGCTGCCACATACCAAAGCTTTATGGGAAAGGGACACACAATGGGGAAAGGATACTCTCTTCCAAAAGATGTTGGGAAAAGTTAATATTCACATGCAGAAGAATGAACTTGGACCTTTATCTCACATCCTCCACAAAAGTCAACTCAAAATGAATTAAAGATCTAAATATAAGACCCAAAACGGTAAAACTACTGAAAGAAAACACAGGGGAAAAATTCCTTGACACCAGCCTAGTCAATGATTTTTATAATATGACTGCAAAAACAAAGGCAACAAAACAAAAATAGGCAAATAAGATTGCATCAAACTAAAATCCTGCAAAGCAAAGGAAATAATCAAGAGTAAAGCCAATGGAAGAAAATATTGGCTTTCCTATGGAATGAGAGAAAATATTACACACTATATATCTGGTAACAGGTAAATACACAGAATACATAAATAACTCAACCAACTCAATAGTGAAAAAACAAATAACATGATTTTTAAATGGGCAAGGAACCTTAAAAGGCATTTCTCAAAAAAAAGACATACAAATGAACAGGAATACGGAAAAATTGTCAATATCTCTAAATACCAGGCAAATTATATCGAAAAACTATGAGATATCATTTCACACCTGTTAGAATAGCTGTTATAAAAAAGATAAAAGATAACAAATATTGGCGAGCATGTGGAGAAAAGAGACCCCTTTTACACAGTTAGTGGAAATGTAAAATAGTACAGTCACTAAGGAAAATAATGATCCAGCAATCCCACTACTGGGTATATATTCAAAGGAAATGGAATTAGTATATCAAACAAGTATCTGCACCCTCATGTTCATTATAACATTATTCACTATAGCCAAAATATTGAATCAATCCAAGGGTACATAGATAAATGGATATGGAAAATATATTGTATATATACAATGGAATATTATTCAACCTTAGAAAAGAAATCTTGTCATTTGTGACAACATGGAGGAACCTAGACACCTTATGTCACCTGATATAAGCCAGGTACAGAAAAACAAATACTGCATGATCTCAATTATATGTGGAATGTAAAAAAGTTGAATTCGCAGAATCAGAAAGTATTGGTGACTTTATCAAAATTGTTGCCAGGGGCAGGAGGTGGAGGGTTGGAATAGAGAGATGGTCAGATGGTACAAAGTTTCAGTTAGAATGAATAAGTTCTGGAGACCTATTGTACAGCATGGTGATGATAGTTAATAATACTATATTATACACTTGAAAATTGCTAAGAGAGTAGATATTAAGTGTTCTCACCACAAAAAAAAAGATAAGTATGTTAGGTGATGGATACGTTAAGTCACTTGATTTAATAATTTTCTAATATTCTTGGAATCTTCAAAAATTTCATGGAAATGTGTGTTACAGAAAAAGCTAAGCATGAATTTCAAAATGTTTATGTACCAAAATAAATTCATACAAACTTGTTATAACTTGTCTGAATAAGCTCTAGTTCGAGGCAGTAAGAATAATTCATCAGTCTGAAAAGAGCCCCTATCACAGCAATATGGATCCTGCTAAAATTAAAGTAAGAACAAACACCAAATTTGTGGTGTAGCTTGGGTGGGAGAATGATGAAATCACTGATGCTTTACAAAAAGTTTATGGAGACAATGCCTCAAAGAAATCAGCAGTTTACAAATGAATAACTTGTTTTAAGAAGAGACAAGATGATGAGGATGAAATCCGCAGTCGCAGAACATCCACATCCATTTGTGAGGAAAAACTTAATCTTGCTCATGCCCTAATTGAAAAGAACTGATGATTAATGGCCAACACCATAGACATACCAACTGGTTCAGCTTACACAATTCTGACTGAAAAATTAAAGTTCAGCAACATTTTCTTCACTGGATGCCAAAACTGTTGCACCCAGACAGTTGCAGACAAGAACAGAACTTTCTATGGAAATTTTAAACAAGTGGGATTAAGATCCTGAAGCATTTCGTTGAAGAATTGTAGCAGGAGATTAAACACTGCTTTACCAGTATGATCCTGAAGACAAAGCACAATCAAAGCAATGGCTACTAACTGGTGGAAGTGGTCTAGTCAAAGCCAAAGTGGACCAGTCAAAAGCAAAGGCCATGGCAACAGTTTTTTGGAATGCTCAAGGCATTTTGCTTGCAGACTTTCTGGAGAGCTAAAGAATGATAACATCTGCTTATTATGAAAGTGTTTTGAGAAAGTTAGCCAAAGCTTTAGCTGAAAAATGCCTAGGAAATCTCCACCAGAGAGTTCTCCACCATGACAGTGCTCCTGCTCATTTTTCTCATCAAACGAGGGGGCTGTGTTGCAAGAGTTTCGTTGGGAAATTATTAGGCATCCACTTCACAGTCCTGATTTGGCTCCTTCTAAATTATTTTTGTTTCCTAATCTTAAAAAAATCTTCAACTGGCATCCATTTTCTGCAGTAAATAATGTAAAAAGACTGCATTGATAATGCCAACTTCCCAGGACTCTCAATTCTGTAGGAATGGACTACATAGCTGTTATCATTGCTTACAAAAGTGTGTTGAATTTGATAGAGCTTATGTTAAGGAGTAAGGTTTGCACTTTTTATATTTATCTTTTAATTTCATTTTCCACAAACTTTTAAAGTCCCCTCATACATTAATCAAAACATCACATTGTACACCATAAATATATACAATGTTTATTTATCAATTATAATTTAATAAAGCTGAGAATTTTTTAATTTTAGTTAAAATATTTTAATATTAATTCTGAATTTTCATTAATATTGAATTAATATTTGAATTTGAAATATCATTATAAACCCATGATTTTTTTCTTTTTTTAGAAAATACAAATTTCCTAGCTCTGTCCACTGAAGAGGTCTAGAAGCCTCTTGAATGACAACCAAATAGCACTAATACTTTAAATGCCATTCCCTACTAAAAGAATTCAGGGCCTTCAAAAAAATAGTAAATTCTAAGTGTGTATCTGGAAATATACTAGATGAACATTTTGCTATCCCAAAAATCAAGTAAGTTATGAAGGTCAAAGTGTCATTTTCAAAGGGCACACAAGTCAACATGAAAGAATGCCCCCTGGCCAAATTTGAAATGATTTGAATATCAGAAATAATAATGAATGTAATAGTTTAAAACACATCGAATATAGATATGTTAAATGAGTAAATAATAATAATAATAAAGAGAGAAAGTAAAAAAACCAAAACCTATTTACTAAACAGCATTTTTAAATTTCTACTTAAAAAATATCAATCAGAAGGATGAAATTAAGGGTCCATTCTTACTCTATTAACTATATTTCAGAGTAACAAAATAACTCTGCTTCATGAAGGAAAATTCTTCTTTACAGAATGATGTGGGTGAAATTGTAGAATTCTTAAAACCACATTTTATTACTCCAAATAAAGTAACCAATTCAATCATCATCAATAGATGAATCATTAGATTGTGGGGAACTTTACAACGGAGGGATCAGGACATCACCACCCATAACCCTCTGATCATTCTTAGCGTCACAAAAATATGGACAATTCATGATTCTTAATTTGTTAATTTTGCCAAGATTTATGAAGGAATTATAATTAAGGGTATGATATATTCCTGGCTTAACTAGAAAGGAGACACCAAAAGCCACACTCCAGTAGCCACTATCTAGAAATTCATATACCACACACGTTCTACAGGATTATGAAGATCCCATAAATAACTGAAAATGCCTTCTCTGGTAATTCCCAGTCAACTCCCAGACAGATAGCTCTCCCTGAGATTTTCAGCTAAGAAGAAGAAGGGAAATTTTTTCACCAAAGAGTCTATACTGCCCAAAGCAATCTATAGATTCAACACAATTCTTATCAAAATACCATCATCATTCTTCACAGAACTAGAAAACAACAATACTAAAATTCATACAGAACCAAAAAAGAGCACACACAGCCAAACCAAACCTAAGCAAAAAGAACAAATCTGGAGGCATCACATTACCCAACTTCAAATTATACTACCAGGTGGCCGGGCGCAGTGGTTCATGCCTGTAATCTCAGCACTTTGGGAGGTCGAGGCGGGCGGATCACGAGGTCAGGAGATCGATACCATCCTGGCTAACACGGTGAAACCCTGTCTCTACTAAAAATACAAAAAATTAGCCGGGCATGGTGGCGGGTGCCTGTAGTCCCAGCTACTCGGGAGGCTGAATCAGGAGAATGGCGTCAACCTGGCAGGCAGAGCTGGCAGTGAGCCGAGATCGCGCCACTGCACTCCAGCCTGGGCCACAGAGCGAGACTCCATCTCAAAAAAAATAAAATCAATCAGTCAATAAATCAATAAATCTACCAGGCTATTGTTACCAAAACAACATGGTACTGGTATAAAAATAGGCACACAGACTAATGGAACAAGATAAAGAACCCAGTAAAGTCAAACACATCCAACTGATCTTCGACAAAGCAAACAAAAACATAAGGTTACCCTATTCAGAAAACGGTCCTGGGCAAACTGGCAAGCCATATGTAAAAGAATGAAACTGGATCCTCATCTCCTTATACAAAAATCAGCTCAAGATGGATCAAAGACTTAAATCTAACACCTGAAACCAAAAAAGTATAGAAGATAACATTGGAAAAACTCTTCTAGACATTGTCTTAGGCAAAGAATTCATGACTAAGACGCCAAAAGCAAATGCAACAAAAGCAAAAATGAATAAATGGGGCCTAATTAAACTGAAAAGCTTCTGCACAGCAAAAGAAATAATCAGCAGAGTAAATAGACATCCCACAGAGTGGGAGAAAATATTTGCAAGCTATGCATTCAATAAAGGACTAATATCCAGAATCTACAAGGAACTCAAGCAAATCATCAAGTAAAAAACAAATAACTGCATCAAAAAGAGGTCAAAGGGCATGAATAGACAATTCTCAAAATAAGATATACAGACAGCCAACAAACATACGAAAAAATGCTCAGCATCACTAATTATCAGGGAAATCCAAATTAAAACCACAATGAGATACTACCTTATTCCTGCAAGAATAGTCATAATTAAAAAGTTAAAAAACAATAGATGTTGGCATGAATGTGGTGGAAAGGGTACACTTTTACACTGTTGGAATATAAATTAGTACAACTACTATGGAAAACAGTATGGAAATTCCTTAAAGAACGAAAATGGTCTACTATTCGATCCAGCAATCCCACTACCGGGTATCTACCCAAAGGAAAGAAGTCATTATATTAAAAACACACAGACACATGCATGTTTATAGCAGCACAATTTGCAATTGCAAAGGTATTGAACCAACCTAAGCGCCTATCAACCAATGAGTAGATAAAGAAAATGTGGTATATATACACCATGGAATACTACAAAGCTAAAAAAAGGAACAAAATATTGTCTTTTGCAGCAGCTTGGATGGAGCTGGAGGCCATTATTCTAAGTGAAGTAACTAGGGAATGGAAAACTAAATATCGTATATCCTCACTTATAAGCGGGAGCTAAGCTATGAGAATGCAAAAACATAGGAATGATATAATAGACTTTGGGGACTCAAGGGGGGAAGGTTAGGAGTGGAGAGAGGGATTCAAGACTACATATTGGGTACAGTGTACACTACTTGGGTGACAGGTGCACTAAAATCTCAGGAATCACTACTAAAGAGCTTATACCCCAAAAACTATTGAAATAAAAGTAAAATTTTCTAAAATAAAAAGATAATTAAAAATAAAAAAGAGCAAAAAGCAGTAAAATGTGATACAGAAAAGCAAGAGGGAAAACCAACAAAACCAAAAGCAAGAACTGTCAAGAAAAAGAGAACAGACAAAAGGTACCAATGTCAAGAATGAAAGAGGAAACACAAATAGAAATCCTCTTACAGATATTACAAGGATAATAAGGAAGTGATATAAACATGTGTATCCTTGAAAAACAAATAACTCTGTTTGTATGATAATTGTATGATTATGCTGGAAAGGGAATGCAGATGGAATATAACTAATTGGTTCTGGCTTGTCTGAAGCTTCATGATCTCTCATGAAATTTGCACATTTTTACTGCATGATTTTTCTCCTGTTTTCAGGAAAGAAATAGGGAGTTCCATAGAAATACACAAAATAAGCCAAATTAAGGCATAAGGAAAGCTTTTAGTGTCAACAAAAATTTAAAGTTGAGCCCCTAGCTTGACTTAGGGAAGGAAGTCTACTGGAAAATTACTAGAAAACAGCATATAATGAAAGAGGGGGAAATCTCAATGTTTCTGCAGTGTGATAAGGTTCTTCAACAGAGTGAGAAATGAGATAGGTTTCAACAAACATATTGCCATACCTTTGTCTATTCCAGAGAACACTAGTAAATTATAAATTATCTCAAGTTGAGAGGAGCTCCTATTATATGATTGGCTTCTAAAGCCCTTATGTAAACTAGCCTAGAGAAACAAAAACTCCAAGAAAGCAAAGTAGAAAATACTTTTTAAATCCTGGTTATTTAAGAACCACACGAACTAAAATTCATAGGAAGAAAAAGGAGTTTGAGTTTAACTGTGAATCACACTAATGGGAATTTAGTTGCTAAGTCGCAATATAAAAAGAAAATAAATACCAGTTTATGTCAGGCTAACAAATAGTGTATCCTTTTTTCTAAGTAGAACTTTAGTTTTTTTAAACATAATTTAAATAACTTTTATTTTTGGACATATAAATACAGAAAATTCCATTAGGATATATTTGGGTAATATTCAAGCAAAAGTAAGTACCACTAAAGTAATAAATAGTGTATAGTAGTTCTCAATTATCTATTTTCCAGTTTTCTTTGTAAGTGGAAAGGATCAAAATTTACTTTTTAAAAAAGTAGATATTAATATAGGTGATACAGTAGTTGCAAAGAATACCATAGTTGCATACTGTTACGTTAAATGGTGGATGGGTTTTATCATCTTATCAAGGGAATAGATGCAAGTTTATTAGGATGGCAAACTCAGTGAGGGTATCAGTTGCCCTGGACATACCGATAAGGCTGCCATTTTTTTAAAGTTCAAGTTAAATGCATAAGCAACTTTATGTAAATTTGTATATGCTTAATTTACTACAGAAATCCACATATAATTGAAGAGGGAGAAATCCTACATTTTACATGTTGTTTATGCTTAAATGCATACATAAAAGCTTATCTTAATTATTAAAGAAAGCTTTATATGTTAGTTCAGAAAAAGATTGATCTTAAGTATAACTTTCGTTATAATTCCAAATTGCTTTTTAAATTTTTCTCTTATTTTCAATTGTGGCAAAATACACATAACAAATCAATTTTATTTTAAAATATTTAATTGACAAATAAAATTATATATATTCAAAGTATACAATATGATATATTGATATAGGTATACATTGTATAATGATTACCACAAACTAATGAATACATCCATCACTTCCCATAGTTACCACTTTGTGTGTGTGTGAGGTGAGGACACTTAACATCTTTCCTCTTATCATATTTCAAGTAAACAATATAGTAGTATTAACTATAGTCACCGTGGTGTACATTAGATCCTCAGAACACATTCATTTTATAACTGAAAGTTTGTACCTTCTGACTGACATTCCCCACTTCCCCCACGTGTCTTCCCCTGAAAACAGCCATTCTACTCCCTGATTCTACGAATTCAGTATTTTTGATTCCACATATAAGTAAGATCATACAGTATTTGTCTTTCTATGTCTGGTTTATTTCACTTACCGTAATGTCCTCCAGGATCATAGATATTTTCACAAATGGCAGGATTTCATTTTTTATGGCTAATTAATACATTCTAGTGTGCGTGTATATATATAGAGAGAGAGAGACAGAGAGAGAGATTTTTCAAAAGAAGACATACAAATGGTCAACAGGTATATGAAAATGTGCTCAGTATCACTAATCATCAGTGAAATAAAAATCAAAACCACAATGAGATATCACCTTACACCTGTTAAGATGGTTATTATCAAAAAGATGAGAGACAAATTCTCAAAAAGGCAAGGATGTGGAGAAAAGGGAACCGTTGTGCACTGTTAATGGGAGTGTAGGTTGGTACAGTCATTGTGGAAAACAGTATGAAGGTTCCTCCAAAACTGAAAAATAGAAGTATCATGTAAAAAATATATGCACATATATCACTTCTGTGTATATATCCAAAGGAAATAAAATCAGCATCTCAAATAGATATCTGCACCCCCATGTTCACTGCAGCATTATTCACAATAGGCAAGGTATGGAAACAACCTGTGTCCACCAATGGATGAATGGATACCTTAAGTAATTTTTAATGAAAACTCTCTTTGTTTCTGAAAATGCTATTATTTCTAATATATGTTTGTACTTGTTATTGTGTTCGTTTTTAAAATTTTGCCTTTCCAAAACAAGGTAATAATTTCCTAGCTTCAGGCACCTCTGGCCTGTGCTAATATAATGATGTAATGATCAGTTCTCTCTGAGAGATTTTTCTGATACTGTCTTTCCTAAATGTAGTCTCCAAACTCTGAACAATAAAACTCTTAAGATGTAGTTTTCACTCAAGTAATCCTTGGTGCTTCTCAAATGGCCCACTCAGTTTACTTTTATACATTATAAGGGATGCATGCTGGAAATAATTAATATATTATATTCTTCATATATTAGTTATCTCACCATGAAGGGTACTAAAATAAATAATCCAGAGACACCTGTTGGGCTCTAGTACCAAAAAAGTCCTCTCCTTTCTTAAGCAGGAATTACAATTCCTGAATTCCCTAACTGTGTAAAACCCTTCTCATTATAGGTAAAAGAAAAAGCTATGATTTGTGGTGCTTATCCCCTAAAGTGGAACCCTGTCATAAGCCCATTGCTTTTCTTAGCATGTCTCTTGACTCTGTTAATTCATGTTTGTTTGCACGTGATAGTGGCAGCAGCTTAACTACTTGAAGCCTCAATAGAAAGTGTTCTGGCCTCACCTCTCATACCATGACTCCCTAAGAGAGTGCAAGCCTCATTACTTTAAAATAACATCCAACACCTCCTAGCCAAACTTATTCCCACTTATAAATTTTTACTTTGCTGATTCCCATATAATAGTCAACTGTTGCTCCAATCTAAGAGCAGCTACCTTACTTTCTCTTCCTGGTAAAGATAAACTTCATGACTATTTAACTGTTTTTGATAATGCCCTATCCTGACTTGACTAATGTTTTCCTAAAAACTTCAGTATGTTTTTGTTGATGACTCATGTCTTTACAATGGTCTCTGTATATTTTGTGGTAGGCACTCTGTTACAGAAGCTCCCTTATTTAAAATTTTAAGTTAACATGCCTTAGAAGTTGTTCATGATTTCAGCTTTGTTGCAGGTTGGGTTCCTGAGAAACAAAATCTAAGACAGAGATTAGTTTGTGTAAGACATTTATCAGAGTGTACACTTGGGTTCAGCACCTCTGGAAGGGAAATGGAAAAAAGGCAAGATTGGACAGAGGATAAGATTGGGCTGTGATGCATTCTTAACCAAGACCTCAGGCAACCCTA
Organism: Macaca fascicularis; assembly: GCF_037993035.2. Taxonomy (NCBI): domain Eukaryota; kingdom Metazoa; phylum Chordata; class Mammalia; order Primates; family Cercopithecidae; genus Macaca; species Macaca fascicularis. Next base: position 89,385,266 of record NC_088382.1, read on the forward strand.
TGGAAAGCTCTGAAGCTGGGATGACCTTTCAGAATTATTCCCCATTACAACAAGAAAATCAGGCATTTTACTCCAAATCAATCAGTCACTGGAGGTAGGCTTCCCCTGAAAAGAGAGCATGACCTTGGACAAAACAAGTGGAGAGAGCAATTTCTAGGAAAAGTTGATGGCTGAGGGCCTAGGTCCTTCCGTCCTAATGAGGAATGCAGCTGCCACATTGCAGTTTCTCCTATAGGCATGACATAAAAACAGAGGTTTTCTAACTTCTTGAGATACCCCAATCAAACATAAGGAAAGAAATGACTTATTAGAGGCAGTTCTACATACAAAGGAAGTCTTAAATATGAATTAAAGCCCACACTTCTGATACTAAAAGGATTACTTTATCCATAACAAACTACAATGCACAAAGCAGTTCTGTGAGGGTCAATTTTATGTGTCAACTTGACTGGGATACAGGGTCCCCAGATGCTTGGCTAAACATTATTCTGGATGTGTCTGTGAGGGTGTTTCTGGATAAGTATAACATTTTAATCTGTGGATTCCCACCAAAGAGGGTGGGAATCATCCAATCACTTGAAGGCCTAAATAGAACAAAAGGCTGAGCCCTCTCTGCCTTATGGTCTTCAAGCTGGGATGTCAGCCTTCTGTCTTCAAACTTGAACTAGAACTTATACCATCAGCTCTCTTGGTTTTCAGGCTTTTGGATTCAGACTGAAACTTACACCACTGACTCTCCTGCTTCTTAGGTCTTTGAACTGCAGAGCTTGGGTCCTCAGTCTCCATCATCATATGAGCCAATTTCTTATCATAAATGAATGAATTAATTAATTAATCATATTTTTAGATATGGAAATATATGTATAATATATATGTGGTATTGGTTCTATTTCTCTAGAGAACTCTAACATAACTCCCTATTGATTTGTATATTCTTGGTGTTAAAAGAAAGCTTCTCCTCTAATTTCGTGACTCCAAAAGTACTTATTCAAAAATAACAGTCTTTCCCTCCAGAAAAGAAATCTCAGCATTGTCTAATGAACAGTGATGTATTTGGACATTCCCAAGACATTTACTCAATGGCACCCAAGTATATGTCCAGTCCTTCGGTGCACATGCTACATGAAATACCCACAATGGCAAAGGCAAATTGGTTCAAACTTTTCAAAAATATTTATAAAGACATTTCCCTTGAAAGATTCATAGGCGACCAAATCTTGCCTTTTCTGTAATTATAACACAGGAAAAATTGTAAAGGTAGAACAAAACTCACAACTCCACTTCAAGGATAATTTGAGTAGTTACAAATGGATTTATTTACTTACCCAAATCACAAAGCCTTTAAGCAGGCTTTAAGTTTTATGGTTAGATTGAAGCTTTCCCTTGCTGAAAGTCTAACATTTAAACTTTGCAGAGAGAGAAAGGGAGTTGTGTACAGCTGTGTACTTTATTTCCGTCTTTACAGGTGAAATGCTTAAGGGGCTACATAAAGCTTTTCCTTTAAAACAGTACCTTCATTGATTTCACTCTCAAAGTCCTTAAAGTGTAAAATGATATTTTATTTTTTATATAAACATTAAATAAATGTTAATGATTTCTATATTTCTATTTTGAAAAAATCCAAATTTATAGGAAATTTATATGAGCAGTTTAATGAATTCCTATATGACCTTCACCTACATCACATTTGCACATTACTTTATATTTCTCCTTCTTTCTGTCTTTCTTTTATATACATTCATATATTCATATAAATAATAAAGTTATTATTGCTAATGTTCATTGCTATTACCAATGGTTGCAAACGTCCCAGCCTTTATTCCTAAGTACTTCAGTGTTTATCTTCTGTAAGAATAGCAACATTTTCTTACATAAACCAACATACAGTTATCAAGTTCAGAAAATCTAATATTGATATAATATCATAATATAATACACAGTTAGCATCCCAATTTCACCAATCATCCCCAATCTTTATGTGGTTTCTTTTTCTTGATCCAGAATCCAATCCAGGATCATCTATTGCAATTAGTTATCATCTCTCTTTAGTTTCCTTTAATCTGTAATAGTTACTCACCTTTCTTTGCTTTTATGACATTGATATATTTGAAGAGTACAGGCTAGTTGTTTTGTGGACCTTCTCTCAATGTGAACTTCTCTGCTGTCCTGTAACAATTTGTTTTTGCAAGTTTGGCAGGAATACCACACAAGTAATATTGCTTCCTACTTGGTGCACCTTAATGCCGAGAGGCACATGATGTTAGTTTATCACATTACTAGTGATGCTAACTTCAATCACCTGGCTCAGATGGCATCCACAAGATTTCTCCATGTAGAATCATCAATATTTTCTTTGTGATTGATAAGCAATCTCTGGGGAAGTCCTCTGAGACAATGTAATTATCTGTTTCCCATCAAACTTTCACACAGTAGTTTTAGCATTTGTTAATGATTCTTTCCTGAGTCAATTATAACTATAATAGTTGCATAATTTTTTAACTATCTTTTCTTCTATGTTTATTACGTAACGTTATATCATAATGAAGAATTTTTCCTTCTCTCCCATTTATTTATTTAGCTTCAGCATAAAGCCATAGATTCTTATTTTATTCAGTGGGTTACCAGACATTAGTTATATTTCTGTTGATGGTTAGACTGTCCTATAATAGATTTAGCCATCAAGAGACCTTCAAGCTGGTTCTTGTGACCTTTAAACAATCTCCATTGTTCTAGAAATTCCATACTTTTGGGCACAGTAAAATGCTTCAGACTCAGGTTGAGCTTTCTGTCTTAGCTCTGGATTCGGCTATGGCTTCAAACTATTCAGAAACCATTATGTGGTTTATTTAAGTCTACCCAGAGTGTTTGTTCTCTACAGTTATATCAATAACTTTTGTCCCTTCAATATGCTCCCTTAGGAACTCTTTTTCCTATGTAATTAGATGGCCTTCCCATGTTGATCACATGAAAATGTGACCTATACTTTGACAAGATCATCCTGCCTTTCCAACATTCATCTTGCCCTAGTTTCTTTTAGTGGAGAATGGTATTTCAAAAACAAAATCTGGATGCCAGTTGTGCTCATTGTACCAAGGTGTAATTGTTTCTAAGCTCATTCAGTGAATAGAGCTAAGAAATATAGACTTTTATTATAAATGGGATATCCTTCAAATCATGAATTAAGAAATATATTTATTATTAAGAAATATATGTGTGTGTATGATTCTATCTCTAACTCCAATCTAATGCCACAAGATTCTTTCCTGCTTTCCCCAATTCCATATATGTACCTTCTTCTTCCCCAGTGAGAACACTGGCTCCCAACAATGAGATTATGTTTACCCACTTTCTTAATCCCACTAGATATATAAAATAGTTCTAGAATTTCCACAGCCATACTATACACACAAGAAACTATTAAAGAGTGTTCAAGATTTTTTTGCAGTTTTTTTTTGTCTTTAAGGGTATGTAGCAAAGCACTGTTTAAAAGTATAAACTAATAATATTTAAAATCATAACAATTAATATTTACAGAAGAATTCAATATATCTTATCTAAAATTTCCACCCTAGCCTTAATGATAATGTAATCTACATCACAAAATCCCCCTAAATTCTCACTTTCCTTCTGACCACATTACCTTATTACGTTCTGATCTTGTCAGGTGTTTTCAAAATCTAATGTCATACACAAGAGTCATACCTAAGAGTTACAAACTGAATTTCCTAAAGAGACACCAATGAATACACCCCTACAGAACATACAACCAGTAGACATTATATAGGGAAAGACACCAGTGAGAGTCAGCCTTAGAATTATATTGAAAAGGGCCATTTCAAGTGTTTCAAGCCACTACTGCTGCTTGTAAACTCCAGAATACAGGACCCATGGACTTACACTTCTTAATGCAAACATATTAAGGATCTTACAACATGAATATTCAGCCCCACTGGAGATCTAACCCTGAGCTCACTAAAAGGTCTCCAAAGTAAGAAACTTACAGAGGTAGGTCATTCAAACAGACAGTTTCCACCACTGCCAACACTGCCAATTGCACAATTTTTTATATGGCTCAGGCACTTCTAAAAAGTGTTAACTCAAACACATCTATTCCACATGCCTCAACTCTAGGTCCCTCACAGTTGCTGTTACTTGTATATCCAGAGCCTCAAAGTCACCTATGGGATGTCAGGATAGCAAGGAACAGGTGACTAATAATGCAACTTATCATTGAACTGTTTTTTCATGAATTAATTCAGAAACTTCACAACTTGTTTAAATTTACCTAGAATGTTTGTTCTTTGCAATTAGACCAAATGCATTAAGGTGGCAACTGATAACAACTGATTATTTTTATGTCCCTTCTATATGCACCCAAAAGATTATTTTTCCTATTTAATTAGATAGGTCTTTCATGCTAATGACATTGAAATGTGGCCTATTCTTTGTCAAGATCATCTTTGTAAGGACTAAAAAAAATTCTACTATTTCTCACATTTTGTGGGGAGCCTGACATGGTAACTTACCAGAAAATATACAAGACACCAAATATCACTAGCATTTTTTCCTTAGACTGAAATGTGTGATCCGCATTTATAACTAGAACCAAAAAACAAATAATGCAGCTCAAGTTTGAGAAGTCCAACCAACCAGCATAAATGTATTGGCTAGACTAATCTAACTAATAAAATTCTTCCTAACTATTTACAGGTCAACCATCTATTGAGTCAATACAGTAACCAATACCTGGATAAACACTTCAGGAAAAGTGGAGGCATTAATTTGATTTTTAAAAAAAGAAACATAAATAAGGTTGCCCAAACTAATCCATGGGACTTGTTCTTCTAGTTGGTTATAGGCCATTTTAAAACTAAATACAAGACAGGATTTCGAATGTTTCTCTTGACATTTATGATGGTCCTCATACCTTTTGCATTTTCTTCTGAATGAGATGCAATTACTTAAAAATTACTATACTGCCATTATGCTAGGCTGACACTCAGCTATATCTGAATCTATGTAGGCTGCTATGACAAAAATACCATAAACTTTATAGCTTTTAGACAACAGAAATATACTTCTCACAGTTCCCGAAGGCTAAGAATTCCAAGATCAAGGTGCTGGCAGATTTGATTGCTGGCAAGGGCTTGTATTCTGGCTCATACATGGCATCTTCTAGCTGTATCCTCACTTGTGAAAGGAGCCAAGGAAGCTTTCTGGGGTCTTTTGCATAAGGTTATTAATCCCACTCATGGGGCACCCCTGCTTATGACCTTATCACCTACCAAAGGTGCCACCTCCTAGTACTATCACCTTGGAGGTTAGGATTTCAACATATGAATTTGAGGGGGGTCATAAATATTCAGTTCATTGCAATTCTGCGTCAAAAAGACTGAAGCTATCACAGCTCACTAAGCAGACTTTAACTAAAAGAGGAACAACGTTACTATAGTAGAGAAATGGTACACTCCTAGCTTAACTAAGGTGAAGGGCTCAGCAGAAGTCCAGCAGAGTTCAACAGCAGCCACACCCAGAAATAAAACATCACTTTCTGTCACTTTTAGTAACAAGATTTCTCCAAAAACTCATATAAATAAAGTTCCCTTCTCTGATAAATGCCAGTCTGCTTTGGGAAAATGCTCTCCTTGATAGGTTTTCATTAATCAGCTTGCCCATGGACAAAAAACAATATTTCACTGTTCCTCAGGTTGCTGTAGGTTTTGTTTTTATAACTCCCCCCTTGCCTTGGTTTTATGACTGATCTCCAGCACATGTGAATAAATATCAGCCATGCTTTTAATTAAACTGAGTTATTCTTTGGTGAGATTATCCTGAATTTAATCAAGCTTCAAAATTGGCTTTCGTTTGCAGAGGGCAGGAATAAGTGACTACATCGGAAGTAGAGAGTCACATCCAAAATGTAGGAAAGTTTATAGGACAATTGACCCAGTTTCTACAAAAAGCCAATGAAGGGAATTTTAAAAATGAAGGGAGGATTGTACCAGATTAAAAGAGATTTGAGAAACACAAAAGTGAATAGAATATGTGGACCATATTTGGGTCCTGTTTTAAACAAAGCAACTGTATTCTTGAGACAATCATTAAAATGCAATTATAATTGTTAAGTATTTTAATAGAATTGTATTTATGTAAGAAAGGTTCATGCTTTTAGAGATACATGCTTAACTACAAAGGGTGAATTTAAATGATGATTGTCACTTCCTTTTAAAGATTTCAGCAAAGATGAAAAAGGAAAAAGAAACAAAAGCAATAAAGTTTTGGTAATTTCTTAACTTGACTAATACAAGTTCATTATTTGCTCTCTTCTATCCATTTGAAATAGTTTATGACAAAAATATAAGTACAATACTTCTATATTTTGATGTAAATGTTCAAGTTATTGAAATCCTCTTTCCAAAAGAGGACATTTCCTGTACATTCTAAATAAACCCAAATAACACATCTGCAAATCTCTGGGAAATTTCTTTTCTGCTGCAATAGGCAGCATTTGCCACCTAACTGCACATTGCTCTGTTTTTGCTGAACTGAACTAAAAAGATAGGTGTTGTTCAAGGAGTAATCAAACCAAAAACAGAAAAAGCCATTAAATATGTGACAAGAAAAAAAAAAAAGGAGTGGAATGGGGTTCTGTTGTCTACAGTTGAGTTCAAGTCTAATGTGTCTTTTTCTTCTTTTTCTTTTTCTTTTTTCTTTTTCTTTTTTTTTTGAGACGGAGTCTCTCTCTCTCGCCCAGCCTGGAGTGTAGTGGCATGAACTCGGCTCACTGCAAACTCTGCCTCCTGGGTTCACACCATTCTCCTGCCTCAGCCTCCTGAGTAGCTGGGACTACAGGCACCCACCACCACAACAGGCTAATTTTTTTTTTTTTTTTTTTTTTTTTTTTTTGTATTTTCAGTAGAGACAGGGTTTCACCGTGTTAGCTAGGATGGTCTTGACCTCCTGACCTCATGATCCTCCCGCCTTGGCCTCCCAAAGTGCTGGGATTACAGGCGTGAGCCACCAAGCCTGGCCAAGTTCAAGTCTAAAGTTACTGTCAAATTAAATTTTTGATGAAATTTTTTTAAAAAATACTACCTACATCCATCAATTCAATTCCACTTGATAAAACAGCAGGATGGGGGTGGTGGAAGTTCAGAGGGTCAGAAAATTAGTTAATAAATGACTAATGGGAGAATCTCCCAGGAAGGAAGTATAATAAAATGCTTTTGCTTTTCTCTTCCCTACATCCTCGTCCTCCTCTTTTTAGCTTGATTTAGAAAAATAAGGTTCTTAGGCAACTAATGTTATTGTACATATAATGCAATCCTCACAGTAGGGGTTCTGTTTAAAAAGTAAAATAAATTGAGGCTTGTGGGATAAACAGAGTGAGTCACCCTTCTCCTAGATTTCTCTTCCAGGCACTTCAGCGTTGTCTCCACTGTTTTCTCATTTGAGGGTTGTAAACTAAGATGCTGAGTGAAATCTCAAGGGGAACCAACTTCCCAGCTTCAGTGGTGTCTAACTAATGTTCTCCCTGGATTCAAGCTGTAAATCAACTCATGGAGAGAAGGAAAAAGTTAGTAACAGTAATTGCTGCCAAGATAGTGAGTAGTTTTCAACATTATCAATGTAATGTAAAGATTCAGCTCATTAAATTTATATCAAGCCCTTCTTATGATTAGAACAAGTTTATTTCCAGAAAAGTTCAATTATAAAACTATCAATAGGATTTACTAATTTCAGTAAGTCATTTTGCTTCAGGGTGAATTATACCAATTATTAATACATACAAGTCCCATTTGGACATAAAGAAGACCCTAGGTAGATAAAAGAAAACAATAATTAACTAATAATTGTTCATTTTTAAATAACCAATTTTAGAAGAAAACAATAAAGTATGTTTGTTCTGTACTTCAGAAATAACTCTAACACACTGGCAAAATCCTGAGCAATACAGAGCGCACTGCTAATAAAGAACACTAGCTCTCCCTCCTTGGAATGACTTTCCTTTTGAATAAACCGTATTAGACAGTTCTATTAAAGGACATATGATCCTTTTTTTATTAATCCTTTTTTTCCATTAATCTATAAGAATTTAAACATGGCAAAATAATCAAAATGTTAATAAGTCAACCATTTTTTCATGTGTGATTATTTTAGATGCATCTCTAAATATCTTCAGCTGTAACTATTTTATATCCTAAATTTCTAAACATCTAAAAAAAAATCAGTGGATTTTATCTCTCATACTTCTTTTATAATCAACCGAGGTCAGATCAAAACAATTAATTTGACCTTAACAATGTTTCTCTTATCACACTAACTTTTAATAATCACTTTAGGATTCTTTCCCGGGCACTTGATTATAAATAGCAGAAAATCATATGACTGTGTTAGATGGCATCAGCTAATCCTCCAAAGCAACTGTTACTCTCTGGTTTGGAAAGAAATCAACACCTCAGGCCTCCTCACAGAGATAATACACAATAGGCTGTAACCCACAATAATTAAAATTTCTGTTAGCAAGTCTTTGATTTCGACAGCTCCAGCTTACTGCTGTTAGAGAAAACAAAATTAACAAAATTAACAACGGCTATCTACTGTTGTGAGCTCCACTCATTTAGGTTCTTTGGGAATAGGGCAGGATATAAATAAATAAACACTGGTAAACAGCCTAATACCTGCTCCCAATACAAGCTAAGCAAAGGAGGTTAGAAGTATCAATATGGTTTCACTGGATTCAGCCATCTTGAATCATTTTCGACAGTGTATTATTTATTATTTCACAAAGTGTTTTTAACTATCTACCATGTGAATCATGAAACCAACCACTAGGAAGGGTATAAAGATATACACTACTCATTCTCTACCCTTCAAAGGTTTAAATGTATTGGAAACACTAAATATAGTCATAGTACTTAAAATTACTAAATATCCATGATGGCTTAGACAGTTCATACAGGATAACCCTTCAGTCTACCCAAATCCCTGCAAGACAGATACTGGTTGTCCTTAGTTTACATTGTGCAAATGTAGTACCTATTCTTTGAGTGTCCACCCATTCCCATCAAAACCATTTGCTTCAGGAAAAGCCGATCTCATCTCCAGACCTCTGGTGCCAACTGTATCTCTATGGTTAGATAAAACAGCAAGTGCACTTTTATTATTAGAGCCAGTTGGGGTTATTTTTTCAAATTTTTTCAACAAAGCGTGATCCAAAATACACAAGATCATATTCACTGCCCCAAATTAATATTTTCTTAAAGAGATACGTGTTATATTTTCCTTCACCTTCTATTTTTTAGACGTTAAGGAGAAGCTTGGCTAGCATCACAAAAGTCTGAAACTTCATCAAATAAATTATTGTTGAATAAATTAGCTGAACAAATGAATGAATAAGTGAATAACATATTGAATATGAAATAATTTTTCTATTCATATTTTGCCCTTACTTTCCCATGTGAATATGCATGATAGCATATTGTAATGATAAAAGAAAACAAAAAACAATTTGATAATGGCACAGCCATTTGAATTTATTTGGTTTTTCTTAGCTGATTGACAATTTTGCCTAACATCTTTTTATTCTATGGTAAACCATATTAACCTACTCTCTTCTCTGTTTGACATTATTTAAAAATAATTCATAACTGATGTTAGGTGGCTAACACCTAGAAAATCAGAAATAGAAAAGAGTCACACATGTGACACTTAGGGCAGTAGAATGAGGGTTCTGTTTTCCTCATAGTGATCAAAAGTGCAATCGATTTCATTCAGCAGCCAACTACAGTTGTTAAAGACATTAATGCTATGACTTAGGGCCCTTATTCTCCAAAGAAGCTGAAGAATGTATAGAGATGACACACAGCCTGAGGGGAAAGGGTGTGGTGGGGAGAAGAGAAATACTTTGAAGATATTAGTCACACAAACATGCTGAAGATCCTTCACCTCATAAGTGATAACTACTCCAGTGAGAGGTGATTAACTCTTACATTTAAAGTGGGAAATGCCTATATATACAGAGAAAATGGTTATTTATTTCCGGACCCTGTCAACTTCCATATCACTCTCTTGCTGTGTCATAGTCACAGACCTGTTCAAAGACAGGAACTGTAATTTCTAATCTTCCTGTTCAAGAAATAATTTTATTGATCTCCACTTCATCTTTTATTTTCCCCATGATTCAGCAGGTCAAAATTGTTCCAGTTCCAGTAGCATCCTATCATTCAGCAAAATGTCTATGAGGTTAAAATGTCTTACAAGTAAGTAGGAGGTGAAGAAATTTATTTCAGCACCAAGGAGAGTGCCCTGCTATTTTCAAATGGTTTTATGTGTTTGAAACTGTGTATTGTTCCAGAGGACAGGAAAAAAAAATTGAAATGTGATTGGACAGAAAGCTGCTAAAAGCTTATTTTAATAAAAAGAAAAAAAATCTATTCATTTTTCTGAAATTAAAAACTCGCCAGGGTTTCATACCTGTTCATGATTGCAACAATGTGCTCTTCTTTCAGCTTTCAAGTATGTCAGAATTAGCGATTCTTTGCTTATTTTTCTAATATTAAAATCAGTTTCTGAATGGAATTAGACTGGCTCAATAAAGTCACAGAAGTGTTAAATTAGCAGTAATTAAAAGCTTCATGCAGCAACTACTAAACTTTTTCTCACCATTTTCAGAGCTGTGCACAAGGTAAATGCCTCAGTATATATTTAAGTCAAGTGAAAGAGAACAAATGAATGACTGGCATCCATTAAGTGAGAAGGAGGGACTAATGAATGCCTTGTTTGTAATGAAAGTCATTTTTTGCAACTAGTCTCAAAGATCCTCACATACGACATTGCTCAATCCAAAACTTGAACACATCTTTCCTGGGCCTACATAAATGTAGTGTCTCTGGATCTCAGAAAAATAATGCCCCGGACCACACCTTTCATCTCTTCTAAGTTTTCCATGTAAAGCATTCTCCTTAGAGCCCTGGAAAGGTTACTAAAATTTTGACCCACTTAATCCTACACCTTCAGGGCAACATGGCATTCACCTGTGGTTTCCTTAATGCCCGAACCAGTCAGCCAACCTGGTTCTGCCCTGTTAAGAAATGGACAGGACGCAGGCCCCAGAGGTTAAACTTTCCTCCTCTTCCCCCATGTCCCCAGGTGGACCATAATTACCATCCCTATTCTCAAGCAACCAGGCAGCCCCTTCCTCTGTGCCAAGGAAAGAAAACACCATGCTTCCCTCTCCTGAGAGATCTTCAAGAGTTTAGAGATGCCTAGGTCCAGCTGTGCTAAAAGATGAAGGACAATAATGCAAGTCTGCTCTGAGCTGCCACCATAGCCAGACATAGGGTAGCCCTGAAAGACTAGAACCAAGGACAGAGCCAAAGGTGAAAGAAAATATGAAAAAGTGAAAACACAGTGTTTAAACAGAATTTTCCAAAAGCCTGCATATATTGAGGACTTCTCAAGCTTCTGAATCCTTTTCCATTGAATTGTGCAGTGGCACATGTATGAGCAAAGTCAAGACTCCTGGCTCCTAGGTAGGCACAGCCCAGTTCTTAGCTCCTAGGAAGCTTCAGGGCTTAAAGCGCCACTCTACTTGGACTGTACTATCAGGCCCCCAAAATGGGGGGAGCCGCCAGGGAAGGACTGATTTCCATTTCAAACTGCATTGTGGTACTTTGTACTCCAGCACCATTGGCCGATCAATATTTAATGCTTGGAGATTCTGACTCTGCGGGAGTCATGTCAGGGGACCTTGGGAGCCAATCTGCTTGAGCTTCTGAGTGATAATTATTCATGGGCTCCTGCCTCTTACTCTTTCTCTAGCACGGTCCCACTCTGCAGACTCAGTGCCTTATTCAGTCTTCTCTCTCGCTCTCTGCGCTGCTGTAGCCGGACCCTTTGCCTTCGCCACTGCTCAGCGTCTGCACATCCCTACAATGGCTAAAACAGCAATGGGTAAGGCACTGCGCCTCGTTCTCCGTCGGCTCTACCTGGAGCCCACCTTTCTTGAGCTCTAGAAGCATTCAGAGATATTTTATAAAGAAAAAGACGTTAATGGTAACACAGGACCAGGAAGGACAGGGCAGTTCTGGGGGAGGTGGGAGGACAGAGAAGAGGTCTATGGAAATCTAAAGCGAAGAATTTCTTTTAAAAGGTAGAAGCAGGTAAGTTGCTCTCCTGTGGGTAGAGAATTTATTCTGTTTCCATATTTAAAAATTAGTACTCAGTCCTGAGGGGAGGAAGCTACCTTAACTGTTTGCTTTAAATGGGCTTAAGGGACGTTTTGGAAAGTGCTTTATAAAGACCTTTTTTTTTTTTTTTTTTTTTTTTTTTTTTTTTTTTTTTTTTCTTCTCTAGTTTAAGAAGAAAATAGGGAAGGGGAGAAGGGAAGGTGGGAGAAAGGAAAAAGAAAATTGCAAAGTCAAAGCGGTCCCATCCCGCTGTTTGAAAGATGGGTGGGGACGGGGGGAGGGGATGGAAAGAACGGGGCACATTTTACGGTATTGTCTGGTCAGAGAAACCGCTAGTCCTGGGGTGCGGTGCAGGGAGGTAAGACGGCAGGGGACAAGGGTGGGGGCAGGACCTCCGCTCCTTTGTTTTAGGGCAAGGGAGGGGAAGGAGAGAGGAAGTCGCGGAGGGCGTGGAGGGCGCGGGTGGGCAGCTGCAGGGGCGGGGAAGCGCGCGGTGGGGAGGGTTGGAGGGACAGCGGCTTCGAAGGCGCTGGGGTGGGGTTTCTTTGTGTGCGGACCAGCGGTCCCGGGGGGAGGCACCTGCAGCGCGGGGCGCACAATGCGGACAGCCCCACCCAGTGCGGAACAGCGCAGCCCCGCCCCCCGCCCGGTGCTGCATCTTCATTCGAAAGGGGGTCGGGTGGGGAGCGCAGCGTGACACCCAGAAGCCCAGCCCTGCGGGGACAGCGGCGCCACGCCCCGCGCTCCGCGCTCCCTACTCCCCGCCGCGGCTTCCAAGAGAGACCTGACCACTGACCCCGCCCTCCCCACTCTGGCCTCATTGTTCTGCTTTTGAGAGAGATGGGAAAAGTGGGTTAACATTTTTCTTTTCGGAAGCACATTACATAGAGTGTTTAGACATAGACACAGATAAAGGGTTCTTTGGAGACCTTTGATCGTTTGCGGGAAAAGCTTCTGGAACCTAGGCATGTGTGTGTATAATAATAGAGATGACATGAAACCGTAATATAAAGCAAAAGAGGTCAAAGTCTTAAGTTGAGCCACGCGAAATTTCCGTTTTGTGGGTCAGACAGTGCCAAATATCGGCAATTTCATAAGCTCAGAGAGACAGACAGTAGAGACACAGGATGACCGGAAAAGATTCCGGATTCAGGGCCTTCATCCGCAATTGGCCTTGTGCCTTGAATGCCCATGGTTCTGGCGCTCAGTGGCCCCGGGGTGGACAGGCAGGGTGGGGCCTGGGGTCCTGTGGCAGCTGGAAGCACGTTTCCCCCGGGACTCGGTTGCAAGATGCGGAGACAGGGAAAGCTGCCGAAAGAGCTCCATCTGCGCGGCTCCGCCCTGCCCCACCCTCCGCACGGAGCTGGGGAGACCTCAGGCTCCGAGACTGGCGGGGAAGAGGAATATGGGAGGGGCAGTTGAGCTGTATGCAGTCCTGGAACCTCTTTTTTCAGTCCCGCAGTCCACAACGGTCCAAGCACCCCCTGATGTGCACAGACCCCCGGCGTGGCTCTCAGCCCCAGTACCGAGCTCGTCCCAGCTGAGCGGGTGGCTCTGCAGAAAAGCTGGCTCGAGCCCCTCCCGGCCACACAAAGGCGCGGCCCCACCCAGCCCCGGTGCGAGACCGCAGAGGTGACCCCTTCCCAGGGATTCAGGGAGGGCTCTCTCTTCTTGCCCACCCACGGTCCGCGGAGCTGGGGGCTTTTTTCCCCCAGCCCGAGCCCACCGCCCACCTCTGTTCTCTATGATTTTCCAGAATGGAGACCCCCCGAGGGGCTTCTGTAAGGAAGACCCTCGCTCCTCCAGCGGGGCGCGGCTCGGCCCTACCCCTCCCAGCTGAGGCCCAGAGCCGCCTACTGCTGGCCGGGTGGGGGCGCACGTGGGGATTGGGTGCGTGGAGCGCAGCCAGCCCTGCAGAGTTCCGCGCCGCGCCCTGCGCTCCCCTCCCCGGAGCTGGGCGCTCGCCCCCGCGGTGCAGCCGGGGAGACTGGTTTCTGCGCAGTGTCCTGAGCTACCCCAGCTTTCCACAATTCGCAGTTCACCCGCACGTCCAGAAAGGTTCTGAGAATGGGTGGTGGGGGCGATCTCGCTTCGCTTTCTGCACCCCTCAGAAAGGTTTCCGCTGCGGGCTAGCGGCTGCAAACTCATCGTCATCATCAGTATTATTATCATTTAAAATCATTATTATTATTTGATGATTCAGTAGCCTTATTTGTTCTCATTTGTTCAAAAGGGACGTGGATTGCTCTTGGTTAAGGATTAACCCTTGTTGCGTTCACTTTGCTTCCTCCAAATTGCCCTCATCCCTTTCCCCCACAAAAAGGAAATTTTGTCTCCAGATGTTCATTTTAAATTATAAAGCAAATATATTTTTGCTTGCTGCCAGCATTATGTATGTTCATGTGGCTAAGATACATGTGCAGGTGCTTGCTAAGAGCAGGGTTTGTGTGCCAACGATTGCTGGAAAATTCTCTGCAGAGAATTGTTTGTGGCTGCAATGGATGAGAATATACATATATAATTGAGATGTTGTGATCTTCAACATAAGGTTATATCTATAAATATATAAATATAGCTTATGCACAAAATTTTAATTTTCCCCGCGAAACTATTCTTCCAACTGCCGATTCTTGATACAGCCTCAATCCTACACAGATACATGGATCGTGAAATGGTAGCCTCCATCCCAATAAAAATCCCACCCCAAATACGACAAACGCAACGATCCTTTCTGGCCATAATTTAACTGCATTTGCAAATCATGAAAAGAACACTACTTCTGCAGTATTAAAATAATAGATTTTGAAATTAATTCCAATTTCAAAGACAATCAATTAATTATCAAGGCGCGTGCTTTTTTCCTGATTCATTAAACAATTACGTATTCAGCATGATTGTAAGAGGTGCATATAATACTCCCCATTATCTTTTCTAATGAAGTGGGCACCTTCTGAATGGATATATAAGTAACTAGAAATGAAAAGCTGAGGATTTGGTCAGGATTTCAGGATAAAGCTGAAAGAAATGGCAGTAGTTTATCAATTAATCTCATGTATTTAGTTTATACCAGGTGAGTAAGCTGAGCCTGCAGTACTCTCTGACCCAGTGTAACACGTCGCAGGTAGCTAGAATGACAGGATAAATTAATAGACCTGGTGGTGTTTGTCTACGCATGTTAACATTCTCTGAAAGTATCTTTTAAAATGATAATTAAGATTGGACAATTTGTGCTATTAAAATCTAGAACTTTAGTCATAATTCACAATGTTTTTACAATAATGTGACTTACAGATTTATAGTAAATTTTTCTATTCTAAAACAGAAATGAGTGTTTTTATTGTTAGAGCTATTACCTCGTTAATATTTTTAGCAAACTTTTATTTGTCGCATTGAAAGCAGTTTTAATTACTTTGGGTTTTTATTTTTCAAATTACTAATGGATAGACTGTGGAATAAGCATTTGATCATTTGGCACAATGTGACTTCCCATCAAATAGCTCATGCTCAGTGATTAAAAAATGCTACAAGAGGCTACATTTTACTCAGATTCAGGAAATATCCTTTCAGAGTGCCACAAGGCTGATTCATATAATAAAGTAGTTTTCTTCCCTATAATTTAAGATCAAGTAGTTACTTAGGTATGTAAATACCTAGCAGTATTTAAATACCTATTTAAAACAGAATTTTAAAGTTAAATATGTACAACTAACAATGAAGTGGAAGATTACACTGTTATCTGTACAACTAACAATGAAGTGGAAGAATCAATTACATATTGAATGGAAGATTTTCTCATTGATAAATTCAGACCATCTTTAGGAAAATTCCGGATTTATCAATCACCATTATTTTTTACTTCAACTGAGTGTGACTGATCATATGCTCAGGCTACCTTGCTAGCTCATTGCTCACAAGAGCCAGAAAAAAGCTGGCCTCCGAGCCCGAGGAAGCTCAAAGCACAAACCTAGGCCTGGGCGTGGCCACCGGGAGCTGCTGATAGCGAACCCCAGCTCACACCAGTTTCTTTTTTGGTCGTGGGAAGAAAAACACATATTATCCTGTTGTCACAAGATCTGTGACCTTATATGAAAAATTCTAGAATTTTTTCATTAAAAAAAGAAAATACTGAATTAGCCAGTGACCTAGATGTTTTCAGAACCTAGACTGGTTCTGTCAGTTGGAAAACCTCGGTGTCTGCATTAACTTTTCACCACACTAGAGGGCAATCATGTTCTCTAAAAAAGTAGATGATTGATGTAAACCTAGTTCCAAATATTAATTGTTTCATAAAATCTTTTCTTTTACCAGGAACATTCAAGTGTTTATTCAATAAGCTGATGCCATGCTTTACCCTAGTGGATGAACAGAGCTTGTGCAATTTTCAAGGAGACAGGATGAAATTAGTGGTCATAATCTGAAAGTAGATACAGGCCCTGGTTAATAATTCCCTGATGGTTTTACTTCTCAGTTTTATTACATTGTTCCTATAATACCATTTATGTTACTTCTGAGATTTTGTAGTGGATAAATAGTAGAAAAATGTCAGTAGTAATAGCAAAATTATTTAGCAGCCGAATATTTTAATGCTTAAAAATAAAGGAATAAATTAAAGAAAATCATTGTTTACTTCTTCATCGATCTGAAATGTGCCCCCTGTTCAGAGCACATCTGAATATCAGAGTCTCCACCTGCAGAGAACATGCAGGTTAGTGAGTAAAACAGGCAGGTATGTGATACCGAGGAGGTGTACCAAAAACTGACTGCTATTATTTTTCCCATCTTCTAAGTCTGTCTTTCTTTTCCGTTTAAAGATACTTTTTAGAATCAAATCCAACGTGATTTCAATTTAATTTTATCAGATTTCAACGATTATTGAGCATCTCCTTGTAGTGGTGTTCTGTTTATTAGAAAGTCGATGTTAATTTTAATGAAGTAAGAAGAAATATAAAGCATAAAGTAATTTGGGGTATCATCAAAAATGGATTTTTTAAATGTATGCATTGATAGAATTATTTTTCTATTACATTTTATGTAACTCTAATCCATCTGTAAAATATTTAATAGTGTCATATTACTGTGTTCCTCAAACTTTGATGTGCGTATGAATTACCTTTGATTTTCATTAAAATGCAAATTCTGATTCAATACATCTGACTTGAGGCAGACATTCTGTCTTCCGAACAAGCTCCCAGATGATGCTGATTCTGACCACCAAACACATCAGTTTTAGGGATATTAACTTGTAATATACAGGTACCCCTCATAGTAAGCTCTGGTATTATGCCTTAACATTTTTAAATCCATGGCAATCTTTACAAAATATTTTACTTCTGAACTCATATACCTAGGGATTTTATTACTCTGGGAATTATGTGTTCTGCACCATCACTCTCTCTTAATTGGATTTTTAAAATTATATTCATATTGCAGGACTCAGCAGAAGACCTTCGAGATAAAGGTAGAAAATAAGAATCTGGTTCTCTGTGTGAGCATGTGAGAGAGAGAGAGAGAGAGAGAGAGAGAAAGAGAGAGAGAGAGAGAGAGAGAGAAAGTCTGCCTAAGAAGAAATGAATGTGAATGCGCCTTGTGGGACAGTTGACAAGAATGATAAATCAATAATGCAAGTTTACTATTATTTATGAATAGCAATACTGAAGAAATTAAAACAAAAGATTGCTGTCTCAATATATCTTATATTTATTATTTACCAAATTATTCTAAGAGTATTTCTTCCTGAATGCTATGTGAGAAAATTCTTCAGAATTTATTATGACTGTATATTTGAAAAGAGTGTGTTTTCTTCTGCTTATCTAAGTCAATAAAGGATCTTCATTATTCAATTCTAACTTTCTAAGAAAGTCAACTTACAGATAAAAAAAGAGGATCTTCAAGGAATAGAATCAAAGACATAGTCAGGTCTCCCATGCAGTGACTGGCTGACCATGCAGCCATCACCACCTTTCTGGAAATGTTATGCTGCAAAAATAATACGATACCTGAAATATCTCAAATTAAAAATATAGCATTTCCCAAATAGGGCACTAAAAACATGATCCCAAATAAAACTAGCTTCAGGGTTTGCAGAATATACTGTTACTCAACACAAAGTTGGACTAAGTCTCCAAGTTAGCCATTCAGTTGTTAACAGTTCATTTCAGGGTCTCTCAGAAGCTGGGAAACTTTCCATGTTTGCAATTTCTTGTACATTGAAGGAAAGGAAGACACACTAAGACAGCATTACAAAAGTAATTCATGTTTTAAATGTTAAATTCTGGCAGTCGGGCATGGCTATCTGTATAACCTCATTTGGAGATGACAAAAATCTAAACTTGAGGACCTCGAGCCAATAAGTCTTCCTATTTCTTTACTCGAAAATTTTCCTGCAATGGTGCTTTCTTTCAACAGTTTTTCTGGTGTATTCATATATTCCAGATTCTCTATGGGAAGTAACTTTTATCGATTGATTTAACCCTTGTATAGCACATATAACATGCAAGGCAGTGTTCTAAGAACTTTCCACATATTAACTGTGTTAACCACCTAACAATCCTAAGAAGTAGGTTCTATTACAGATACGGAAACTGAGGCACAGAAAGTTGAAGTATCTTACTCAAGATCACACAGTTAGTCAGATCCAGAATTTGGGCCCAGGCCATCTGGCTTCGGAATTTATGTTTCACCAAATCCTGCTAGTCTCGTATCTGTTCCATGTTAGAGGTGCTCCCACTGCAGAGGTCACACCTGTGATACCACCATTTTATTTAAACAGACCTGAGATGGTCTTCTCCTTTCTGATCACAGACTCACCTTGAAGAGAAAATACTTCCAAATTGATGATTAGTTTTAACAGCTTATCTGGAGCTTATTCAAATAATTGTCATGATTTAGGCTTTGGGAGAAAGAGCTATGAGGCCGTGTGGGTTGTAATGTATGAGACACGTGGCATTCTGCAGGCTCAGCACAGCATCGATTTCTGGCATGAACACACTCTGATGACCAGTTCCAGAAATAACGTTGACTTAATCCCCTCAGTCCCATCACAGTTAGCACATTTCAGAATGGCTCCTTAACTACTTCCATAGGCCACAAATATTCAGTTTTAACATTTTGTTGAATAAAATAAATTTACACATGCACATTTAATATAACAGATATTATTTCAAGATTTTCTTCATATTATTACCACCGAAGCAGGCAGGCAGCCAGGAGAAAACCGTAGGAAGGTTCTGAATCCCTTGTGAAACATTTTTAATTATCTTTTAATAAAGGAATCAGGCCCTGTCATTTGTCAAGGAGACATTTGCAGTAGTAAAACTTGTGTTTATAATAACCATTTTTATTAGTCATGATTAAAGATAACATTTTGTGTACATTTGTTCTCACAAAACACTTTTATGTGAATGTAAAGGTTAATTAATGCATTTCAGCAATCATTTTGCTAGTCATCTGGAAATATAGCTTCTCTAGGAATTGTACTTAGAGAAGGAGTCACATATTATACTATAAAACGGTAACAAAAATATTTTAAGTTTTTCCTCACTTGTTGTTGACTTCCAGAGTAAAATATTTAATACTCTGGAAAATTGTAGGTTTCAAAATTTATTTATGGCAAGAAATAGATAATTACAGTTCTCATAGAGCACATTTAAAGTAATTTATTTTTATAGAGCAAGAATATTGCCTAGGACTGAATTTTTTTTTACAAAGATTGTAAAACAAGGCCTGCAAGAGTGCCTATTTAGCAGTTATTCTTCTGGAGTAATTATATTTTGGATGTTGGAGTTTGTACATTATCCATTAGGACAAGTACCCAATATAACAATAGATCATCAGGATAATAAATCTGTCTATCTTTTAGTTGTAAGTCTTTATATCAGGATAAAGAGAATTGAGTAAAATTTATCTAAACCTAGTCCCACAAATACTTTTACAAGAGAGCGTGTTAAAGTGTAAATTAAATTTTTATTAGCATTCTACTCTGTCTTTTGGAAGATTTTTTTTTTTCCCTGTGAAATGCAGCCATAAAGTTTAACTTCCATTAACAAAGCTGCTCACGGTAAACCTATTATAATAATAGTTTTCCAGTTTGGGCTTCCTAGTGAGGAGCAACCTAACTCACATGAAACAACCCCAATTTATAATATATTGACTGTTACAAAACTGAGACCAGAAAATCCCATCATGATGGTACTGTTATCATTTCTAGACTCTCAGGGGAAGAACATCAATCATCTCAGACACTGTTAAGATAGACTTATTGCAGCCTCCTTGGTAACTCTGCTTCAGAACATAATTATTTTTATTACTGCAGAGTTATTTTTATTTCCAACAAATGTATCTACTGTTATTATTTCAGTCTTACAGCTTTATCTGAGAATTTCCAATTAGTACCCTTCTCATAATTCAAATACATGAAAAATTACCAAAGTTGTTCTAGTCTTTTGATGACATATTACATGATCCTGCACTTTTGTCACTTTAAAAATTATCTTTTTATTCTACTTCTGATGATTTTTTTCTTACATAGTTTTTAAAAAGGAGCAGGCAAGCATAGAAGACTAAAAAATGTTCGAAAGAAAAATTAAACTGCATGATCTATCTATATGGGACCTTGCCTTTTTTAGAAAACATTCACCTGCTTCATCCTTTTTAATCTTCATATAATCCCTCTGAGATGGGCATAGTACACAAGTTGTCTTATTTAAAGATTGGTGAATTTAAGCTCAAATAATTTATTCAGTGGCAAGCCTCAGAGGCAGACTCGGGATACAGATCTAATGTATATTATATATATATAGTAATATATATGTATTACATATAATAAAGTTGTATATACTATTTACCTATTATAAAATATTTATATGTAATATATAAATATGTTATATATCATGTATGTGCCTATTTCATACATATATACACATTCATACAAAATAAGGTTTAGCACTGCCTCCACTGTCCTGTCATAAAACATGCACAGTGAGAAAAGCCACACACTAGGCATATTTGTCTTCAGTTTAAAGTAATTGATAGTGTCACTAACTAAAGTAAAATGGATTGGAGCACCAACTTTGTTCTGAAGCCTGTGCTAGGTATTACGAGAACAAAAATAAAAATGTTCCTCACTCTTGGTGGATTTAGTCTTTTGCAGAAAAAAAAAAAAGATCCTGTACATGTCAAATGTATAACTATAAATGGAAGTCACCATCTCACAATTTCACCATCTTAACAGTTTTATTATACTGCCCTACAATATTACAAGATAGTACATAATGATACACTAGCAATATCAACTAGGAAGTACTAAGATCCACCAAAAGGCTGAAAAATTTAAATATTTAATGAGTCCATCAACCAATCTGGCCAGATAATTCTTTAATTAAAATGCCTCCCAAATTTTACTGAGAATCAGCAGTGTTTGAGGAGCTAGCTTCCACCCCCAGAGGTTCTCACTGCATGGGTCTGAAGCAGGTCCCATGGATTTGCATTTCTAACAAGCTCTCAGGTGGTGCTGATGAGGCTGATTCCAAACCACACTTGGAGTAAACCTAAAATAGCAGTGACCTGTAAGGTCCCCAGGCAGCAGGCCAGAACAGCATGTGAGTTACCTCCTCTCTGGAACTCTGCAACAAGGCATCAAGAGGTCAGAGCCTAAGTTCCCATCAGCTCTGCCTTTCTCCACCAGTGCTGCTGGTGCTGCATGGAAGCAAGAGCCCAGAAGGGATTCTGAGTTTTAGTCTTTACTCCCGCTGACTCACCTTGGTCAGGTCAATTTTTCTCTCCGTTCCTCTAATTCAGCATCTGTAAAATAGCCATGTGAACTGCCTTGTCCATATCAGAAGGTCTTTTTCAGACTCAAGGAAACAAATGTGAAAGTGATTACTGTCTGTCAAGAATATATACTATATATATATATAAATGCAAGAAGTTGAGTTTTTAAATTGTCATTAGATATAATATAAATACCCATGTGCATGCATTTAGAATGAGTAAAGAGGGAACAAGGAGCACAATCAAAAACTGAGTCATTTGCTTTTTGAAAAATACTTTCTAAGTAATGAAAAGTGAAAGAAAATGTTACTTGAGTCCCTCTGACAACAGCATCAGACATTTTGCAGTTCTTGTGATTAGAACCCACCTGGCCAGCCCTTCTTCCTCCTAAAGAAGAGCCTTCTTCTTCTTAAATGAACGTTGGCTCAGAAGAAGCAATTAACTCATCCATCGTTTTATTATAGTCAGTCCACACCCAACTTTTCCCCAACTCAATCTGCTTTAAGGGAAGGGTGGTAAGTGGTGGCCCAAGATGGCAGTCATCAAGCTTAGAGAATCTCTGGAAGCAGGTGTGCCCCCAGCAAGTAGACACTGAAAATAGGAGAAGGCTGATAAGCCAGAGATAAAACTCAGTACTTACTTTGCTTCTGGTCCATGTCTACCCCTTCCTGGCACAACCTTGACACTCTACCCTCTGGGTCCACCTTCCTGAGATGGTACAAACTCTGCTTAGACAAAGCAGCCCATGTCCAAATATGTTAAAGTTTAGTTTAAAGCTGCGTTCAAAAGTTAAAACAAAAGTGTAAAGCACTGTGCAATTAAAAGTAATCAGCTTGTCTTGGAACTCAAAAGAATGTAAAATCCTATGAAAATTAAAAAGCCGTACCACAAGTTCCCCCCAAAAGTCCTTAGGTCAGTAACTGTTCCTGTTACAGGTAAGAGAGAGCTCTAGTGGATTAGAGGCGTGTGTGGGTATCCAGTGGGCATGGTTTTGAACCATGCTCCACTACTCACTATCTGAGAATTCTTAAGCAAATTTATTAATCATTTCTATATTACAATTTTCTCAGTTATGAATAGGAAAACAACACCTAAATCACATGGTTGTTAAGTAAGCAATTGATTGTTGAGCATTTGGTAATCAAAAATATTAATCCCCTTCCCTGATTCCCTAGGTAAATGATGAAAATACTAAATAAAAATAATAAAAATTTAAAGTAAACATCTCAATTCTTATACTTCATTAATTTCTACATGTATTACAAACCTAGAAATTACTTGGAATTGAGGAAATGATTACTGCTCAATAATTCTCCATGGTAGAGGGAGAGTTGGTATCAATCTATCAGACAGCAGCCAATGTAGTATATCTCCAAGGAAAAATCCATTCTACGCAGTGCCAGAATTTAATAGTTAAGCATTTTATCTTGGTCACAGCACAATAAGTAAGATGGGTATTTAAAATAAAAGTATATTTATCTTGCATATATTTCTTATTTCATGTTTCCCTGTCATATTTTATATGTCACCCTACTTCAAATACCTATATGCCTTCAATAAAACTGAGCCTTCTTGCTTACCCAAGAAGGTTCATCATTCAGTAGAAATAAAAAATGACTTTAGAAATATTAAAATATAAAAGTCTACACTGAGGTCTTTTGAATGCAGGAAAAAGAATTATATCACACACACACACACACACACACACATATACATGCACGCATGCATACACACGCACAGAACCTCTCGTTCTTTCTTAACATCTTATCAATCCATAAGGTTTCACTCCCACCCCATATCACCTGACTGTGCACAATATCTCATTGCCACCTCCCAGTCTCCTCCATGCCTGGCACCCTCCTGGCTCTCCTGCTTCCACTTTAAACACCCTTCCTTCAGCTAGATCTTTTCTTTCAGGGATCCTCCAGTTACTTTCTTATCTGGATCAATTTAGCCTTCCTCTTCTTCACCCATTAGAGGATGAGCACGACAAAGACACTTGAGTCAAATAATACAAACAGAATATACCTTAGAGGAGTGTGGTGACGAAAAGGATATGGATACTTAAGAGTTTAGGACTATTATCTCAACCACACATGAAAGCAACGCCTTTACAATCAATAGTGTTTCAGGTACCAATCAATAATCTGTTACTGCTATTTTTAAAATCTATAAGGTATCAGTAAAATGTAATTACTAGAGCAACAAAGATATCTTGTGGAATAAAATTAGTATTCATCTAGCATCTGAGTACAAAGGTTTAAGGGAGGATAACTACCAATAACAAAGCATTTTAAGCATTTTGTTTTGCCTCCAAAATATCAAATCATGTAAATGTATGGTACATAAACCAGGAATTATATTTATGACATAGCTGCAGACATATTAAGAGAAATATGTGCTTATACTTACTAGTATAGTACAGTTCTTTTTCATATTAGATACTGTTGATGATAATCTGCATATAAAAATCCTCAGTATTTTTTCACATTTATAAGCCATAAAATACAGGTAATAAAATATGTTCTACTCTCTCATAAACATGGAATAGTGACAAAGGAGGAGCTTTATATGAAAGCACCATTACAATTTAAACTCTCACAAGGTCATAATATATTGCACTAAGCAGGAAAGTTCAGCTTTGAAAAAAATGTAGGCATTTCTCTTATTTAAAAAAAAAAAAAATTCTAATGAGGTTCTGGAATGCAGAGCCAAAGCATAAAGGTGGAAATAAAAGAATTGCAAGTCTTAGGAACCAAAGACTTGGTTGATGATGTTTTTCAAAAAAGGTTTTGTGGTAAAACAAATAAGGTAAATGAAATTCAGTATTTAGGATGAAAAGTTTTTCTAACTTCAGAAACAACATTGAAGAAATATTGAACTAAGCGGCTTTGAAGGAATCAGATTCCATTTGTTGAAATTTTTCTGAGAATGAATTTTTTTAAGACAGTGTACACAGTTACAGTGTGTATTCGTTATGGATTGTGGCAAGCTGTATTACAACTTACCCAAGGTAAGAAATAAGGAGGCCGGGCACGGTGACTCATGCCTGTAATCCCAGCACATTGGGAGGCCGAAGCGGGCAGATCACGAGGTCAGGAGATCCAGACCATCTTGGCTAACACGGTGAAACCCCGTCCCTACTAAAAATACAAAAAAATTAGCCGGGCATGTTGGCTGGTGCTTGTAGTCCCAGCTACTCGGGAGGCTGAGGCACGAGAATGGCGTGAATCCGGGAGGCGGAGCTTGCAGTGAGCCGAGATCCAGCCACTGCACTCCAGCTTGGGTGACAGAGCAAGGCTCCGTCTCAAAAACAAAAACAAAAACAAAAACAAAAACAAAAAAAACTGGACTTTGTGTCCAGCTTGCATAGCTGAAAAGAATAAAAACAAAAACCTGTCCACTTAAACTCATTGCAAAAAGATGTCACTCCTACAAATAACAAAGAGCCATGAAATTATTCTATCCAGAAAACTATATGTTTCATCCCTTTGGATAAATTTTAGAAGTGAACTACGAATACATACGGTGAGGATAGCCAGCTAAAAAGTCAAGGAGGATTTCTCAAATTTGCTGCTCAGAAAGATCATGCTCTCCACAAAACAAATAATAGCAGGCTTTCCAAGTCAACCTTGAATCCAGCTTTCCTTGATCTTTCCTTCTTGTGAACTCTCACAAGTTTACTATCTAACAATGAATTTGACTACTAGCCATATACCATCTTGTAGCAATATTTGTTATCATGTCCCTTGTTATTTATCATTCACCTACCCTGTTTGAGCCAGCTACAAGTCACATGTCCCATGCACTTTTTCCTGTTTGATTTTTATAGCACTTTGAGACATGTCTCATTATTCCTGATTGACAGGAAAGAAATACAGAAGCCATGGAAAGTTGAGTGACTTGCTCCTGATCACAAATGTGGGCCAGGGAAGAGCCAAGTTTCAAATCTAATGCTCTTTCCACTGCACTCTAGATTCCTCATTTTGAACTTCTTTTTTTTTTTTGCACTATAGACTTTTTTCCACATTTTGAACTATTTTTTTATTTTTTTGCACTATAGACTTTTTCTTTTCTCTTATACCCAACTATACTAATGACTTCTTTTAGGCTAGAAACTTGTTTCACTTACTTTGTCTTTCTTCGCATTGCTGCATTTTTTACCAACATGTATTGGGTACTTACTGGGTCAAGTACTGTGATTGTGCCAAGTATCTTATAGGAGGATTATCATCCTCATTTTTACAGGTGAGAAAGGAAAGGAGGTAAAGTCACAGCCGACGAAAAATGGTAGCACTAGGATTTGAAACAAATCAGTCTGACCCAAGTTGACCTCGTTAAACACTGTACACATAGTCTTTAAGAGACATAGTGAGAGCTCTAACTGTGTTTGGTGATTTGATTATTATGACAAAGTAAGAGAAGCAGGGAGAATTATAAGAAATAAGGCTCCACAACACTTGGCTATAGCAAAGCCCCTTAAAACTTCAAAAGGTCACCCAAAGAATAAAGAACAGGCAGGGCTCGGTGGCTCATGCCTGTAATCCCAGCACGTGGGAGGCCAAGGTGGGTGGACCACCTGAGTTCAGGAGTTCGAGACCAGCCTGGACAACATGGTGAAACCCAGTCTACTACTAAAAATACAAAAATTAGCTGGGCGTGGCGGTTGCCACCTGTAATCCCAGCTATTTGGGAGACTGAGGCAGGGAGAATCGCTTGAACCCAGGAGGTGGAGGTTGCAGTGAGCCGAGATTACGCCACTGTACTCCAGCCTGGGCGACAAGAGCAAAAAACTCTGTCTCAAAAAAGAAAAAGGATAAAGATCAATTTGGAGAAATTAATGCTTATTAGCAATGTCTTGTACAGCACTTCAGTTTCTCAATACATTATCTAACTCAATCCTTACAACAATACCCTATCCCCATTTTGTGGATAAATATACTCATGTTCAGAAGGTTGAATAAATTATCTAAGATTGAATAGTTCCTGACCTAGAGCTCGAATCTTCAGTTTCTATCATATTCTTGCCCTTACCCTGGGGTAACTAATATTCACTCACTAGTATAGGAGCTCAAATAAGCGAGAGAACATATAAATGAAGACAAAGGAGACATTCACCTGCCTTCTCTTTTCCTTACATAGAGAAGGTTGATTATCTGCTATTGTGAAGTTTGCCTTTTGAAGGATAGAAATGAGAATACTTCCTTAAATTTTGCCTCTACGCCAAGAAATTAGAGTGGTACCACCAAGTAGTTCCATTTTCAAACTATCACTGTAGCTAAAGCTGTGTGGTGAGGGCCAAGGAAGAGAAGAAGTATTCCTGCACTTCAAAATGCACAGAAATACCAGCCAGTAGCATAATATAAAGGAATTTAGTGGACAGAAGAGTTGACGTCAGTCTGGCTCCAGGTAGGCTCTTAACCCCTACCCTACACTTCTTCATGGGGAAGCCAACTGGGCCACTGGAAGATTCAGCAGCTACCATTTGCAGCTAAGGGACAGCCCCTCCCTGCTTAGCAACCAATGAATATGCATTTATGGAACACCAGCTAACTGCAACACACACTCGTCGGTACGAGGGAAAATACAGCAAATGTTAAAGGAGATGCCTTCCCTTGCCCTCAAGAAACTTAAGTATAGTTGCAAGGAAATGATTAGCAGCAAACAAAGCCATAGAGAAGTAAGGGCTAAGGTCTGTGAAACAAGCCTGGAAAATAACCTTGTCCTTGAAAAAAACAAAAAGAAAGAAAGAAAGAAAAGAAACTCCAAACCCCTTGTGATGGAAACCATTAAGTTTGCTTCACTTCTGTTTTTAGGAAAATACAAACCCAGTCTTAATGAACCTCAAGGCCACAACTACTGGAGACATTTAGGAATTGTTACCACATTCTAATCTATATATCCTCTGTCTGGCCCTTCCTGTTATTATTTTGTAAAACTTTTGAAGATCTGAGCAATGTTTAAAACCAAGAATCCCACCTTTTTTTATAAGTAATATTTAGGCTGAATAAACAAGAGAAAATAGGACATAAAGGGGAGCTAACATTGTGCCTTCATTTATAATGTATTCCCAAGTTGTGAGTTTGGTTTATCAGCAATTTATCATGCCAAATTCCAAGTCATATTTATCTATGCAGATCAAACACTTGATTCTATTTTTGCCTTAATTTTTGGGGGGGTATGTTTATGACCAAGTCATATGGTATTTTCTGTGACAGATAAAATGCACAGGTTATTCCAATCTGACTCAGCCAGTCATAGCAACATGTAGTCCTTCTCATGTCTTAAGAATGAGTATCAAGGATTCAAATGGAGTTCCAGATGGTATCCAAAAAGCTTATATTTTATGCATCACTTATTCTGTCTAACAGTAGAAAAAGAATATTTGAAGCCAAAAATAGACCTTGCATGTAGTATGTGGAAGAGTAGAAATTGCCCTGATAGTTTAACAATTTGAAATTTGAGACATTAATTGTTTTATGAAGCATTCGTCACGTCATATATAATATTTTATGCCTATCATATATATACTTATTATGAAATATAAAGAAATTATGCATTCTATCTAACTAAGACTTTGTATCCTTGACCAATATCTTTTCATTCTACCACCTCCACCCTAGCCCCTGGAAACCACCCTTCTACTCTCTGCTTCTACAAGTTCTACTTTTTTACTGAGATCACGCAGTATTTGTCTTTCTGTTCCTGGCTTATTTCACTTGACATAATGTCCTTCAGGCCCATCCGTGTTGTCACAAATGACAGAATTTCCTTCTTAAGGCTGAATAGTATTCCATTGTGTATATGTAGCACATTTTCTTAATTAATTCATCTGTTGATGGACACTCAGATTGATTCCATATCTTGGCTCTTGTGAATAATGATGCAGTGAACATAGGAGTGCAGATAATCTTTTTGACATACTGATTCCACTTTTTTGGGATATATACCCAGTAGTGGGACTGCTGAATCATCTAGTAGTTTTTTTTATTTTTTATTTTTTATTTATTTATTTTTTTTTTTTTTTGAGACAGAGCCTTGCTCTGTCGCCCAGGCTGGAGTGTAGTGGTGCCATCTAGGCTCACTGCAACCTCTGCCTCCTGGGTTCAAGTGATTTTTCCTGCCTCAGCCTCCTGAGTAGTTGGGATTACAGGCACATGCCACCATGCTCAGCTAATTTTTGTATTTTTAGTAGAGACGGAGTTTCACCATGTTCACCAGGCTGGTCTCGAACTCCTGACCTCAGGTGATCCATCCACCTCAGATTCCCAAAGTGCTGCAATTACAGGCGTGAGCCATGGCACCTGGCCTACTAGTTCGGTTTTTAATTTTTTGAGGAACCTGCATACTGCTTTTCATAATGGCTCTAGGAATTTACATTCCACCAGCAGTGCCCAAGGATTCCGTTTCTCCACATTCTGGCTAACCAATCTCCTGTCTTTTTGAGAACAGACGTTTCAACAGGTGTGAGATGATATCTCACTGTGGTTTTGATTTGCATTTCCCTGATGATTAGTGATCTTGTGCCTTTTTTCATATAACTGCTGGACATTAATATGTCTTCCTTTGAGAACTGTGTATTCAGGAGAAAATAACCACTTCTCAAAGGAGTTTTATTTCAAAGTATCCAGGAAAAAAAAATTTAATGGAAAATTTATCCTAGAGTAAGTTGTCTTTTATATTTTGACCCTATTTGTAACATAAATTGGATGACAAAAAACTGGAATGCAAAGGCTTCAGGAGGATTACTTACTTACATTGTATATTGCCTTAGGTTCTTCGCAGAAAATTATACTCATTAAAGTTCAAGGCTATGATGTGATAAAACCTGTTTCAGGAAATGAGTCTACATCGCAAATCTTGAGGAAGTAACATTTGAGTTTCAAAACAAAAAAGCAATTTTCAATGTCATATCTAGGTTAACCCAAAAGATTTATTTCACCCTATTTAGCTGCCTCTGAGATGGATGCTGAAGATAATTACACTGTGGAACAAACAGTACGACGCTTCACACTCACCTCACAGGCTCTCTTATTCCCACGTACTGCCAGAGATACTCCAAAATAAAATCACTGCAACCTTTTGTGTAACATCAGGCAGTTATAAACCTTGACAGTATTATTTTCTATTTATATATAGTATATGTTATATTTTACAAGCATAAAATATAACATATTTTATAAATATAAAATAGAATATATTTATTCTATTCTCTTTGACACAAAGTGACCATAAGACATATTACTTAAGTATGACTAGCAAAATCATGGGGCTTGTCATTCAGGTGGAAACTCTTACCTAACTGTTCAGTTTTTGTTCACTGCACCATTTACATAAGGCAAACTAATGCCACAAACTGTGCAAAACAATGCACAGTGTTTGAATGAGTGGCTAAAATAAAACTCTAATGAATGGGGTTTGCAAAATGCAACTTTGAGGACACTGTTGAGTAAATGCTACACACTGCACATTTTACAAAATTTCATTGAAGAACACGTGGATATTCTTTTTAGGATTATGGAGGGAAGCAAAATTTCGGCTCCTACATGCAGCTTTTGTGGCCTTTGTCTGAAATAGTTATTTTCCATTAATTATTCAGATATCATTCATTTCCTAAGACAACATTTAGGGAGACTGCCTTAAGTACAATTTGTCCACTACCCAGATAAGAATTCTTTTTGGTGGAATGTTGATAAATATTACTTGGCAGTAACACCAAGTTAAAATATTTGTTTCACAGTTGATGTTAATAACTATTATACATAAAGTGAATTTTACAAGGCATACTCAGATCTAAAACAGCAATATGGAGGCTCTTCAAATCCATTGAAACTTTATACCAGCCTATGGAAGTAAGGTTTTTATGCAAATTCTCCAAGAAATATGCTCTGAACTTTTAATTCCTTAGATTAATAGAGGAATTATATCATGATATAACTAATAGGTTTGTGGTACATATTGCTGCTGCTTTAATCTAACTCCGTGTCTTCCCACTGTTCTATATAAATTAGATATTTCATTATCTGAAAACAGTCAACCCTATCCCATGGTGATAGCTCTAGGACTCCTTTTGAGTTCATTAAATCTGTATTCTCAGTCTCCCAACTTCTGGTTAATTCAAGCAGAAAAGTCAACTAGCCCATGAACTGAAATAGTGTCATCTGAATATTTTTTTATTTTGCAGTGTGATAAAAGTCTCACACTTTTTATTTCTAAAAGTTTCTGCTTTCATTGAGAGCATAATAGGCAATCCACCCTTATGTAGTCTTATATACAAAGTCATAGTCAGGCTAAATTCAAACACCCATGTGAGATAGAAGCCAAGGTTTATTTTCTGGAGAAAAGCCACACATTACAACAAAGTGAACAATGAAGCCAGCATCCTTATCACTGGTGACCAAAACATTTGTGACTCTGGGCATTGGCCCCACAAATGCAATAATCATTCTGCATAGGAAGTAAGTTTTGCTAATTAAAAATGGATCTAATATATTTTCTACTCTTCAGCCAAGAATTAAAAAGTAATAGTGAGAAATTTAAATCACTTGGGGGCTACATTGAGCCATTTTGGAGAAACAGTTCAGAGAATGTCATGGCAGCCTCAAATTGCTGCTCAGGAACAGCCCAGCTCAGAAGATTGCAGGAAGGGAAGAGCATAGTCATTCTTACGTGAGAACTGTCCTTAACCAGATGAACAGACTCTCCATTTTTCACCCTGGCTTTGTCTCATTTAAGTCCCAACCAATCTACCTATCATTTTAGGTTTTACTATCTGGTAGTATTTAGGGGCTTGGTGGGGGAGGGAACCCTCAATACTCAGAATTAGACTTGGTGATAAAAATCTTGACACATAAACAGAATAAAGGGCTTTCATTACTCCTTTAAACCACAGTGTCATTCAGTCTCCAAAAAGGACTGTAAGAATTTCTTTCATCAGGGGAAAGAAAAAAAGGACAAGAGCCTGCATGATGTAACGGAACTCTCATTAAACACAGCAGGAGCTTTAACTGGAATCCAGGGTAAGGTGAGGTACCAGGTTAGAACAATTTACTGCTTCTATTACAATTTTGATCACAAGGACTGATTCATGTCATCTAGTTTCTTTTCCTTGTCACTATCACTGGTGCCAAGAATACATCAAATTGAAATTTAAGAGCCTCATATGTTTCTGTATAACCCAGTGATGGGTTGTACTGCTTTGACCTTCTTAAATGTCCCTTTATTTGATTTGATATCTATTCCCATAGAAAAACTATAATGCTTTGCTCGGTCAAAATATTAATCTTTCAAAACCTCCCTGGCTTAGAAAACCATAATTTCTGTAGAGAGAGACGGGTAGAATGTGGACTGAATCTAATTTTATTCTAAAGCAATTAGCATTACATCATCATAGCAGAAATATCTAGAATATTACCTCATGTCAGTGATCTTCTGAGATGTTAAAATGGAGTATTTAAAAATCTGAGTTATTTCTTTTTCTTTTTAAATGTTACATCATTAATTACATATTCATCAGCCAAAATATTTTATGCTCCGAATTTGAGCCGATATAATATGTAAGAAGTGTTCAAAATGAAATTATTGGCTGGGCGCGATAGCTCATGCCTGTAATCCCAGCACTTGGGGAGGCCGAGGCGGGCGGATCATGAGGTCAGGAGATCGAGACCATCCTGGCTAACACGGTGAAACCCCGTCTCTACTAAAAAATACAAAAAATTATCTGTGCATGGTGGTGGGCGACTGTAGTCCCAGCTAGTCAGGAGGCTGAGGCAGGAGAATGGTGTGAACCCGGCAGGCGGAGTTTGCAGTGAGCCGAGATCGTGCCACTGCACTCCAGCCTGGGCATCTCAAAAAAAAAAAAAAAAGAAAAAGAAAAGAAATTATTTTAGTCTATTTTGTCTTTTAAAAAGAATATCACAGGGATGGACCTCCCAAAAGGATTTTTAAATGGGATTACATATCTGACTTTTAAAAAAAAAATCTGACCTTGAGTTATAGTGCCCCAAAGTAAGCAAACTTCCAAACACACACAATATGATCAGAATTGAGTTAAAATTATCATCAGGGGCTTAATTTCTGAAATTAAAAAGGAAATGTTATTTCCTTATGGAAAAAAAAAAGGAACCAAAAATGAACTGCAAGGTAGCTGATTTCTGTCTATGTTAAGACTTAGGTAATGGGAGAAAGAGAAAAGGGAGGACAGAGTTAGGAGAAGAGCAGGGTTTAACAATTGCAGGTGCAAGACTCAGGTGTTTTTAGAACCCATTTGCAGAGAACCCTGTTCCTCCCATTAACTGCTGCCGTTTTAAATCCTGGCACCAGCTCTGAGGACTGCAGGGTCCATAGCCAGTGCCCCACCCTACCCAGTTTAAAGACACCACTGCCTGGAAATGACAGGGGTTTTTTTTTCCTAAGGAAAGAAGTGCTTTCTGCCACTGTATATATAAGCTGGCAAGCTTCAAATAAAGTGCTTTTGTCCTTTCTGTCTATCAGAAACCGTGCAAATCGAATTGCCGTAAAACCAAGGGCAAGAGACCTCTATCCTGCATTCTTTAGCATCTGATTTTATCCTTTACTTTATCCCCAGGCACTTTTCAAAAGGAAAAAATGAGGTTGCATTTAAATTGAGTATTTAGGACTTGCCGAGAAAACCTCCCACTAGGCTAATATGATTGCAGGGAAAACAAGAGAAAGGAAAAGTGGAAAGGGAATGTGCTAACAGATCTGGGCCTCATCAGCAGAGCCGTCCTGAACACAAGGCCATGGTCAGCCATCTGGTCCTGCAAACGACGTTTTCTTTACGGTCATTAAGAACACCAATGTGTCGGGACACAAACAAGTATTCCTTTCAGAGATTATGACACATTTTCTCCCAAAGTAGTATATTAATGACATTTCCAGGGCATTCTTTACTATCTTTTATATGTGATCAGGAAGTCTAATACATATCGCTACTTCTTTTACAAAACACAGCATTAGCCAAAACTAAGGTGTCAAATAAAATTTTGCCTAGGATGAATAAACAGAAGAAATTCTTATGATACTGCACTATCAATTCCAAATTAAATAACAACAAAATGATAAGTGTTAAAATTCATGTTAATGGTTGTTCCCACACAAGCCGGAAAAAAAAAATCTTTCTGAGAAGTCTTTCACGAGTTAATCCTACCTTTCAAAGGGTTCAGTGGCTCCAAACTCAGTTACTGTTTCCTATCAGTTCTTCTTTCATTAAGTCTCTTCCCTTTTTTTTCTCTTTGCACTATTTCCCTTAGCCAGGTACATAACCTGATGTGCCTTATTCGTTTGTGTCTTAAGTTTGTTTCCTGATGACATACCTTTCCAGCAATGCCATCTGGGGAGTTTGGGCAACTGTACCACGTTAGGAGGAAACCCTTCTTCACAGGAGAGTGTGCCTTTGCTTCAGGGAAGCAATCAGGATTTACTTGGACTGTGGTTGCAGCTCACTTTTAAGGATCTCCCTAGAATGCAAGCAACTCATCAATGAGAATCTGTGCAGTGGCTGTCACTGGGTAGCATCATGCTATGTGGAGTCATAGCCTTTGATACAAATAACAGTAAAGATAAGAATGCTATTAAAGGAATCACCCACAGAGGTTAACTGGGTATTGTCTCCAGACCACCTTGAACAAGAAAGAACATTTTTATCAGTCATTTTCTTAGTTTTAGCTGCTAAAACAAAGTACCATAGACTAGGTGGCTTATAAACAACAGAAATTTATTTTTCACAGCTTTGGAGACTGGAAGTCTGCAATCAGGCTACCAGAATGATCAGATTCTAGTTAGGGCCCACTTTGGGCTTGCAGACTGCCAATTTCTAGTTGCATTTTCATGTGGCAAAAAGAGATTGAGCTAGCTCTCTGGTCTTCTTATAAGGACACTAATCCCATTCATGAAAGCTTCACCTTCATAACCTAATTACTCTCCAAAGACCCCACCTCCAAATACCATCACATTGGGAATTAGATTTCAAATACAAATTTTGGGGGGACACAAATATTCATTCCATAATAGTAATGATTATTCATTACACATAGGGCTCTAAATGTGCTGGCTCCTGACAATTTTTACTCTAAACTCTCTTTATTAGCTTGTCAAGCATAATTAGGGCAGTGACCTTAGTGAAAATTATTGAATTTCATTTCCTAAGGACAGATATTGAGGAGTTTTTCTTCACTAAAAATTCATGTTCTGCTACAGCTTTCATCTGTTCCTATTTTGTGAGATGGAAAATCTTTTATTTTATTTTTATGTTTGGATTGACCCTTCTTAATAAAGTCAGCATGTAATATGCTTCATATGCTTCTAATATGTGCTTAATTTTGCAAAATGTTTTGGATACCAGATTGCATTTCTCTTCCAAAAAAGGTACCAGCCTACAAAACCTTGCTGTTATTGTTTTCAATTAGTTCATGGAATTAAATGTATTAAATCACCAAATGTTTTATCCTCTGGCAGAAATTATGATTCTCACTGAACATCCATATGAATCTGGATCTGGCTGGGCCTTTATTAAGTGACACAATTTCACTAACCGAATAAACAAATGATACAAAGAAATTTGGTTTAGCCTTCTAAAATTCCAATGGTGTTCAATAAAGTATCTCAGAATGGGTGTTCCAGGACTTTTATGGCACAAGACAAAATGTATTGCTTATTTTAAGAAAATAAGCTAAATAATGAGGAGATTCTTTTAGCAGATCCTCAGGATGTGCTAGGTTGAATCATAGGCAAATGATATTTGATCTTTGCACCTGTTAACACATTGAACCTCACCCTAGAAATGTAGAGCTAGAAGAAAGCCTTCTGGCAGTTTTAAAATAGATTGATTTACTGCAATTTATCCAGAAGCTTCACCGTTTTCACTGGCTACATGTGACTTTGGCCTCTGTGGAGCTATATCCTCATTTGTAAAATTGGTGGTGAGGTAGGTGGACAGTTGACTAAATAATCTCTTAGAATAATTCTAATATCTGTGGATCTAAAGCATCCAGGGGTTGAATATGTTTCTTTCTGGCCAAGGAAAGATGGACCTGTCAATAATACCCAAACTCATCTTCCGAAAATCCTCTTTCCCAAGATACCCACTCTCCCTTGGGTTATATTACTGTAATGACCAGAAGCCCCTGCCAAGAGGCAACTGTTAACCTGGGAGGTCTATATTTTAGGTCACAGCCATCTGCTTATACTTTCTCACAAGTTAGTGCACAGTATACCCATCATTTTCTTCCCTTTTCCTTAATTTATTAATTTTACTAATTGCATAATTAATAAAGATAAGAAGATTTTACCTGCTTGCCCCCATCTGGTAGTTTGCAGATACCTGGCCTGATGACAACAGACAGTGATGAGATACTCACCAAGTTTACTGG
Organism: Macaca fascicularis; assembly: GCF_037993035.2. Classification (NCBI taxonomy): domain Eukaryota; kingdom Metazoa; phylum Chordata; class Mammalia; order Primates; family Cercopithecidae; genus Macaca; species Macaca fascicularis. The sequence goes on from NC_088382.1 coordinate 89,421,615, forward strand.
GGCAGGAGGCCTCCTAGAGGGAAAATGAGAAAATGAAATGGGGAAGGGGAGTGAAGGACTAAGGAGGTAACAATCTGGACTCTCGCAACTGCATGGCAAGATTGGCACCCAAGCTGGATTGCAAGGGAGGGAAGGAGATCCTTATCAGACGTAATCAGAGCTCAGATCCAGGGCTTTGGTGTGTGTAGAAAGAGGGAAAGACAAAGAACTTAAAACAGAGCTGCCATTTGACCCTGCAATCCTATTACTTGGTATATACCCAAAGGAAAATAAATCCTTCTACTAAAAAGACACGTGCGCTGGTATGTTCATGGCAGCACTATTCACAATAGCTAAGACACGGAATCAGCCTAGGTGCCCATCTATTTAGGTTGGATAAAGAAAATGTGGTAAATATACAGCATGCAATACAACATGGCCATGAGAAAAAATAAAATCCTGTCCTTTGCTGCAACATGGATGCAGCTGGGATCCATAATCCTGAGTGAACTAACACAGGAACAGAAAACCAAATATAGCATGTTCTCACTTATAAGTGGGAGCTAAACACTGAGCACACATGGACATAAATACGAGAACAATAAATTCTGTGGACTACTAGAGGGGAGAAGGAGAGAGGTTTGTAAAACTACCTATCAGATACTATGCTCAATACCTGACTGATGGGATCTGCACCCCAAACATCAGCATCAGTAATATTCCCATGTAAAAAGACTTCACATATACCCCTTGTATCTAAAATAAAACTTGAAATTAAAAAAAAAAAAAAAAAAGAGGCTGGGCATAGAGGCTCACACCTGTAATCCCAGTACTTTGGGTGGCAAAGGTGGGCGGATTGCTTGAGCCCAGGAATTCGAGACCAGCCTGAGAAATCTGGTAAAACTCTGTCTGTACAAAAAATACAAAAATTATCCAGGCATGGTGGAGCGCACCTGTAGTCCCAGCTACTGGGGAGGCTGAAGGGGGAAGATCACTTGAGCCCAGGAAATGGAGGTTGCAGTGAGCTGAGATCACACCACTGCACTGCAGCCTGGGTGACAGAGCAACTCTGTCTCAAAGAGAAAGAGAGAGGAAAGAAAAAAGAAAAGATGGACAGATAAGAAAATGCCCTTGGAGATTAAGAGAAAGCAGCAACATAGGACCCTGGATAATGTGTTTGTTTAATAACTATCCTGACGAGTTCTCTGACTATTCCCAAATGAGTACGAGGCAATTCAGGCTGAATCAGCAGATGAGCCCTCCAGAATCTTATTTATGTACAACAGACCTGCATGCACATTTACTAGAATGAGCCCCTCTCTCTGGTAGTCATGTCTGTTTCCACTGATTCCATCTGTTTCCTCTCTCTCCCTCCTATCCTGCTAGATCTTAATTCCTTCGACCTTCCCTGTTTTTCTAAGTCCCTTTCTTTCCCTTGTTATTTAACCTGCTATACTATGCAATTCATGTCCTCTGCAATAAGGAACATGCACTTCAGAGTTCTGTTGACATCTTGTATTCATTTATATTTAGTGAAAGAATGCAAAGGAGTCTACCTGGCAATATTCACTCTGCAGGAAGCAATAATTATTATTCAAATTAAAAGAAGCAGTAAAGGGAAATTCAGAAAAAGTGAAATATACTAATCTTCAGCTTTTCATTTCAGCCTACAAGGAAAAAATGAAGGAGCTGTCCATGCTGTCACTGATCTGCTCTTGCTTTTACCCGGAACCTCGCAACATCAACATCTATACTTATGATGGTGAGTTACCTATGATAGACATGCCCCTGCTAGCTAGATCATTAAGAAAGGTTGATATATATTTGTTTCTCACAACTCCTGATATAATCACATCAATATTTTGTAGATCTCACTATTGACTTGCTGTGTCTAGCTATTATGTCCAATTGATTACCTATTGCTCAAAACAGTTTGAATTTGGTGCTAATAACAACACATCAATGTCGGTTAAGAAATGTGGATGGATTCTTATTAACAGCCACATACAGCATATCAGCATCCACAATATGTCTAAGGCCTTTCTTTGCAAATAATATAATAGGCTAAGACATAATTGGAGAAGATCATAATTTATAAGAAAATGCTTTATACTTAGAAAACTCAAGAGAAAGAATCAACAACCATCACTGTTTTTGCTTTATTGTAGTCTTTATATAGTTTCTATATTTGGTGTATACATGTCAACAAGCTAATGATAATAATAATAATAACTGACTCAATAAATAAAACTGACTTACAACTGAGGCCCTAGATAAAGAGGGTCTGAAAAGAAAAGCCTAAAGAATTAGCATGGCAATTAACATTATTGAGGTGCAACTCTTTAGTTTTGATTTATCCTGATTCATTTTGCTTACTTCGGCTCTGCCACAATCCACATGACATTGGGCAAATGGATACTTGGATTATCTGAGTCTCATTTAACTCTAGCATCTTCTTCTTGAGGTTGTTGTGAGATTTAAATGGTTTAATGTAAGTCAAATACTCAAAGCCAAGCCTAGCTCATTATATCACTCTACAATGATAGCTATCATTATCAACATCATCCTTACCTAATTGAGTCAATTTAACTAAAATATTTTATACAGTTCTATGTATCTTAGATATCCCTAAGGCATATTTTGCTAACTCTCAGGCTCACAATTATTTTTCTTTTCCACATATGTAAAGAAAGACATTAACGACAAGACAAACTGACCTTGTGGCAGTTAACCCCTTCTGTGCCTTTAAAGCCTATTCGAGGACTCAAAGGCATTTTCCTTCCAAAGTTATTCTATCATGGCACAAAAATCATAAATGCTAGTTAACTGTTCCATAAGGAAGTGTCCTCCATGTGAAAGGAATTCTGTCTCCAAACAAAACATTCATTAGAATGCAGGGCCAATGCCTACTTTGTACAAATTCATTCGGTCAGCAAATAAATTAGACAGATCTTTATTATTTGCTAGATGTAGCTGTGACGAAGGATCCAGCTATGTTTCTTACAAGACTCTAATGTCTAACTATGGATTGTCATTGAGGATCCAGAGTTCAATACGGCGTAGTCCTCACCTTCAAAGAATTCAGGGCTTAGTAGAAGAGTCTTACATGAACGACCAGAATGTAGAACACAGAGTGGTTAGGACAAAGGAGCCAGGGATGGTTTTTGCTCGGTTAGGGATTGAAAAAAGGGGAAGAAAAAATGTGAAGTTATGTGTGAGCTGATTCTTGAAATAAGCTGTTTTTATTTGCCTGTGTTCTCTCATAATCCTTTTCCACAGGCTTCTATAATTTTTATTGAGCTATATTTAAAGTTGAAGTTGAATAGATAATTCAACAGTGCTTGTAAACTGTGCTTCCTAAAAGAGTCTGTAGAGAATTTGAAATTTCTGCCGTCTTTAACTTGACCTGATATTTCTACGTTGGATAATAATGTGACTTGTTTATTACAGGCAAACATTATAACAAGAAATTATTATTATTGTTTACATTTGTAAGCACTAAGTATTTGGCTTGTGCTTTGCATTCAGCATCCTTTATCTTTTAATCTTCACAACCACCTTAGAAAGAAGGTACTCTTTTTACTTCCATCTTTTAAATGAGGAAACAAAAGCATAAAGAAGTTAATTAACTTACCTAGTGTCAAACAGCTATTAAGAGGGGCTTACTATTTGGATGCAAATATAGGCAGTTCTAATTCCAGAGCCTCTAACCTAAGCCATTTAAAACACTATCACCTTATCAAATAAGCTGTTTTTATTTGCCCATGTTATCTTATAATCCTTATCCATAGGCTTACATATTTTTTATAAAATTGTATTTAAAATTTAACTATAATCTTGGATGCCATCAGGAAAATGAAAAACATTTTTACATTTGTGAAGGAAAAAGCCCACATCATTTTCAATATACTTATTGAGTTAGTTTTATCTAGACTATCTATTAGCAGCTAAGGATCTGAGGTCAAGTCCTGCCAGTCTGGCATTTTACTTGGCCACAGCCTCTACATGCACTAACCAGGCTGCTAAAAGAACATTAATGGGGACATAACCTGCTGGCTTGGTTGCCACAACTTTAAAAAGATATTAATAAATTAGAGAGCACTTAGAGGTTAGGAAATAATACGGTGGTAAAGATCTAGAAACAGTGTCATTCTGGGGCACTTGAAGATGTTTAGCCTGGGGGAACAACTTGAAATGGAACATAACTGTTTTCAAATACTTGAAAACTGGTGGTGCACCACAGAGAACGGCCTAATCATGGGTAGCTTCACACCTCAAACAAGGATCAGTGGGCTAAAACCAGAGAGATGGAGTTTGGTACTCAAAAAATGCTCATCTGAAATTGAGGGCTGACCAACGAGGTTCTTTTAAAAATCATTATATTTTACTAAATTGTGAGTTCTGTAATTATAAATGTCCTAGCAGGTGCTAGTTATCATCTTTTCTATTATAAATTATACTATTTTATATTATAATTTCTATTATGCAGGCTTAAAACATAAGAGTCTGATAATCTGCTTATCTTTAATACATAAGCCACTGATAGAAAAAAAATGGCTAACCATTCTTCACTTCTTTTTCTTAATTGACAAATAAAAATTGTATATATTTGTGGTATATGGCATATTTGGAATTATGTATATATACATTAGAGAATGGCTAAGTCAAGCAAATTCATGTATGAATTACCTTACACACCTATCATTTATTTGCGATGAGAACAAAAAATCTACTCTTTCAGTGATTTTCAAGAATACAGTACATTGTTATTAACAATAGTTAGCAGGTTGTACAATAAATCTCTTGTGGCCAGGCGCAGTGGCTCATGCCTGTAATCCCAGCACTTTGGGAGGCCAAGGCAGGCAGATCACGAGGTCAGGTGTTCAAGACCAGCCTGATCAACATGGTGAAACCCTATCTCTACTAAAAATACAAAAATTAGCCGGGCGTGTTGGTGAGCGCCTGTAATCCCAGCTACTCAAGAGGCTTAGGCAGGAGAATTGCTTGAACCTGGGAGGCGGAGGTTGCAGTGAGCCGAGATAGCACCACTGCACTCCAGTCTGGCAACAGAGTGAGACTCTGTCTCAAAAAAAAAAAAAAAGAAGAAGAAGAAGAAGAAAAAAGTATCTTGCATTTGTTCTTCCTGTTTAACTGAAATTATGTATTCTTTGACCAACATCTTCCCAGTCTCCACCCCTATCCCCTGGTAACCACAATCCTACTCTGCTTCTCTGAGTTCAATTTTATGAACAGTCCACATGTAAGTGAGATCATATGGGATTCATCTTTCTGTGCCTAGCTTATTTCACCTAGCATAGTGTTCTCCAGGTTCACCCATGTTATCAAAAATGACAGGATTTCCCCCAACTTTTTAAAGGCTGAATAGTATTCCATGTGTATGTGTACAAATTAGATTAGTCAATGTTGCCCCTCCCTCCTCCACCACAGTGGCTCTTTCCCTGGCTCCTAGCTCCAGCCGAGGTACACTAGAGGAGGATATTCTAAGCAGCAACAACACAGGAGCAAAGACATTACAATGGGGTGTTGGCTTATTGCCCCCGTTAGACTGTAAGCATCTTGAAGACAAGGACCCCATCACAGAGTGATGCTGTCATCCCTGGAGTGGACACTGTGCATGATTGATGACTGGAAGCAATGAATATACAGAAGGGCAAGACAGAAATCAGCAGGATGCTTTGCATATCAGCAGTGACTTTGCCAAATATGCCCAACTGTTCAGGGAGTTATATTGGTTCTAACGTAGCTCCTGTGATTCCTAAGCACAGGAATGGTGATAATACATATAATGGTGTATGCATATATATTCATATCTATATAATGATATCTCATTATATGTGAGAACTGGAGGACTCCGTTATTTTTCTCGTCTAACCAAAAAGTGCCTACAGCTATGATAATTTCCAAAAAAAATAAATCTGTGCTGCTTGATTTTCATGCAAAGCTCATATTTATTCAAAAGGGAAATAAAGCTTAATTTAAAATCAATTTAGGCTAGGTTTTTCTAAGTATGCTTACCATTATTCAACTCCCTATAGGTATTGTCAAATTTCCCAATATTGTAAATATTCTGTTAAAATATATCCATAGTTATACTAAAGACAGAGAGGTCTTATATGTTCTAAACAACACAGAGTAAATGCTCATAAACAGCATTTTATTCCTATCTCCCAGAATAACAACACTACTTCCAATTGCTAGAATCTCAATTATTAAAATAAACCCATGCTGCAAACTTTATATGCTTAACATTTCTCAAATGTTCATTTTTCAGATATGGAAGTGAAGCAAATCAACAAACGTGCCTCTGGCCAGGCTTTTGAGCTGATCTTGAAGCCACCATCTCCTATCTCAGAAGCCCCACGAACTTTAGCTTCTCCAAAGAAGAAAGACCTGTCTCTGGAGGAGATCCAGAAGAAACTGGAGGCTGCAGAGGAAAGAAGAAAGGTAACTTTTTCCATAGGTTTTCCTTCACTCTCTCCCTCCCCTGCTCCTCCCTCTCACACATGCGGGCACACACATACAGAGAACAATGACAGCTGAACCTGCACCATCCCAACATGTATAGGTTTTCAGTAAACACAGAGCCAGGCTAGTTGGGGTAAAAACTGTAGATAATATGCTAATTTTAGGCTAGCCAAACCAGAGCTCTCAGAAACCCAAAGAGCTTCAGTGCCCTAGTGCCCCTTCCCCTATACTGAATCCCCTTATTACAAAAGCCTCCCTTCCCTAGTCCATCAGGCAGACGCACTGTAGAGAAAACACAGCCCTGTCAAACTCCAGTGGTGGGGAGGGGAAGGAGTGCTGCTTCCTCCCTCTCAGGATCTGTGTCACCCCCTGTGTCAGGCGTGGTTTTCCTTGGAATTACAAATTACCAGATCTTCCCTCCAAGATCTTTCCTGCCCGGATGCTGTTCTCTTGTTCTCTTGGCCACAGGGTAAGGGCCAAGAGCTTGCCCCTTTCCTCCTCAGAGTCCCACTGCCTGCCCTGGAAGTTGGTCCTTCCAAGATCAGGACCTTCTCTGAGAGCTTTGAATATGTTCTTTATCTTTTTCTAAGCCTTGATGATTTTTTTTTCTCTTTTTGCCATTGGTCCCTGCTTGTATTAAAGAGCTTTCCTTTTGCCAAATTTTTAATTTTCCATAATCACATGGCTAAGAAGAGCCAAGGATATTAATATTTGAGAACATTCAGGTATCCTAGGGACTCTGTACACAGACAGAAGTTGTCTGAATGTGCCTGTTCCAACCATGTGGTTATGGTAGTTAATCCCATCAAGGTACTCTTGATCATCCAAAAATGGAATTATTTTAGGTAATTAATCTCCTACGTTGTATTTCCCATTACTTTTTATGATACAATTTTAGAATCAGGTAATCACTAAGAACATGTTCCCTGCTTTTATGATGTTGTTTTTTTGATGTTTTCTGTAATTTTATATACATTTTATATACTATGCATCTGTATAGTTTTCTGTGATAGAACACTATGCTAGGTGAAATAAGCTAGGCACAGAAAGACGAATCCCATATGATCTCTCTTACATGTGGACTGTTCACAAAATTGAACTCAGAGAAGCAGAGTAGGATTGTGGTTACCAGGGGTTAGGGTGGAGACTGGGAAGATGTTGGTCAAAGAATACATAATTTCAGTTAAATAGGAAGAACAGTTAAATAGAAAGTTTTATGATGTTGTCTGTAAAAAGTCAGCCAACACTTTGGACACTTCTATGTTGGATAATTAAAAAGAGAATGAAGATAGTCCTTCTCCTAAAGATTGAATTCTCCAAGAGAGAATGCAGGACAAACACAGATGTGCTGTGTATAGTATATGTGCATATATACACACATATATGTACACAAATATGTGTATTATCAAATAATAAAGCTCAAACGTTAGAAATCCTTAGATTAAATTTTCTAAACAAGAAAACACTAATATTTGTAGTTGAAAAAAAATCCTCCTATGATGTGTAACATGCTGATCTCAATTTTTACCTAAGAGTGATGTTCTCCAAATGTCTGATGAGTATTTCATATATATATATATAAAATTACAATGATAATTGGTATATAGAGATATCTATATTATAGATATATTATATATAGCTATCTCTATATATTAGATATACCAATTATAGATATAGATATAACAATGGTAACTGGTATATATGTGATGTGTATATGTGTATATGTATACTGTAATTATATATTAATATTGTATACATATACCATAATTATATATTAATATTGGTGTGTGTATGTGTGCATGTGTATATATATATAAAATACTAGTTATCATTGTTCTAGATTTAAAAAGCAGGAACCTGAGCTACTAACTCAACTATATATATATACAGGAAGTAGTTGCTTTAAAACATATCAGTTTTTTGTTGTTATTTATAGTTTATTCTCATAGTAAAGCTAAAATAAATTATTCAAAGTTATCAAAACTTTGCTGACAACAGATATAAGCAATGCCTAAAACAGTGGAGAGCATGTTGCACCCAAAGTAGTTTAAGTTCTGACCCAAGCACTGGCATCTTATAGGCAATAGGTAGAGATATGAGTCATAGGTTGACATATATTGAGATGCTGTGCCTTGATTAGAATACAGAGCCAGTGACTGAGGTGAAATTAAAACTCAAACCAAAATTCAACATCCTGATTTAGGATGTTGCTGATGTTTCTAGGTAATATACTTAATTTGAAAGAAATAATTGAGGATAAAAAAAGAACTGGGATCATCAAAATTAACTAGGTGTTCTTATAAAAGTCCCTGAGGTTACTAATTAATGAATCTGATAAAGCTCCTGCACCCTGACAGCAAGAAATTATCAATGATTATACATTTAAATAATTGAATTGAACTAGAAACCGGCCACATGGTTAAAAGACATTTACAAATGTAATCATCCAGTGTTATGATGCCCAGAAAAAAAGTATTCCTTGGAACACTTTAAAAGCCATATTCCATCACCTTTCCAGTTATTTGTTAAAAATTTTGTAATGCAAAAATCACCATACAGATTATGTCCTAGTGGTCAAGTTTTATTTTTATCTTTTTATTTTTTGTTGTTAATGGTAGAGTTTTAATTAAAAGAAAATACAACTAATTAGCAGAAAGTGCCAACTTTAAAAAATCACTAATTGATTTTACTCTTTTGGGTTATACTGACTTAATTAGCACTAATTTAAAGAACTATTAATTCTCTTTCAAGAGTCTTTAGCAAGTGCATATATCTCCGTAATTATGTTAGTAAGGACATGCCTATAACCAAAACCCAACTCAACTAGTTAAAACAAAAAGCAAATATGGAACCAAAAAGTCTAGGAGTGGCAACAGCATTAGGAACAGCTGGATCCAGGGATCACAGTATTATCAGAAAATTTTCTTTTAATCCCTGTCATCTCTTCCTGCATTTAATTGGTTTCATTACCAAGAAAGTTAAATTTCAATAGTCAGTTCCAAATTATTATTATTATTATTATTATTTTTTTTTTTTCTGAGACGGAGTCTGGCTCTGTCGCCCCGGCTGGAGTGCAGTGGCTGGATCTCAGCTCACTGCAAGCTCCGCCCCCCGGGTTTACGACATTCTCCTGCCTCAGCCTCCTGAGTAGCTGGGACTACAGACGCCCGCCGCCTCGCCCGGCTAGTTTTTTGTATTTTTTAGTAGAGACGGGGTTTCACCGTGTTCGCCAGGATGGTCTCGATCTCCTGACCTCGTGATCCACCCGTCTCGGCCTCCCAAAGTGCTGGGATTACAGGCTTGAGCCACCGCGCCCGGCCCCAAATTATTTTTCTTGCAACTTAGTGACTCTGGCAGAAACAGAACTTCTTTTTCCCAATATTTAACGAAAGTCCTGAAATTGAGTTTCAATGGCCTGACCTGGATCACATGTCCAACCTAGAATCAATCATTGTGGCCAAGAGGATGTAGTAGTTTGATTTGCTAGCCTGAATCACATGCCCACCACTGACCTGCAAAGGAGTTTAACTAAGATCTCTGGGGTAAGAATTGTGGAGGGTAGTTCCCCAGAAGAAAATCGAGGTGTTCTCCCAAGAGGAAGGGGTAATGGATCTTAAGTAAACAAAACTATAGATGTCTACATTTTCTATCTATAAATGTTTAGTGTTCCTATAACAAGTAGAATAATTATTTAGTTCATACTCTATTCAATTTGCAACACTCTTCTGTTGCCCTGCTACAGTTATTTTCTTATAGATGGAATGAAAACTATCAATCTAGGCAGCTCTGTGAAACAGTACTGTCCAAGGAATATAATGTGAGCCAGGCCGGGTGTGGTGGCTCATGGCTATAATCCCAGCACTTTGGGACGCTGAGGCAGGTGGATCATCTGAGGTCAGGAGTTCAAGACCAACCTGGCCAAAATGGCGAAACCCCACCTGTACTAAAAATACAAAAATTCACTGAGCATGGTGGCGGGGACCTGTAATCCCAGCTACTGGGGAGGCTGAGGCAGAAGAATTGCTTGAACCCAGGAGGTGGAGGTTGCAGTGAGCAGAGATGGTGCCATTGCACTCCAGCCTGGATGACAGAGCAAGACTGCATCTCAAAAAAAAAGGAAAGAAAGAAATATAATGTAAGCCATATGTGTATTTTTAAATTTTCTGCAAGCCACATTTTTAAAATAAATGTGAAATGAATTTTAATAAAATATTCTTCACCCAATATATTCAAAACATTATTTCAATATGCATATAATCAATATAGAAGTATTAATGAGCTGTTTCACATTCTTTTATCATACTAAGTATTTGAAACCCAGTGTGTATTTTACATTTACAACTCTTTTCAGTTCATGTTAGATATATTCCCAGTGTCTAGTAGCCAAAGGCAGCCAGTAGCAGATACAGATATTAAAACAGAAAACATCTAGGGAATAATGGGGAAACTTTAGGCCTAAGTTTTTAAAATCAATACCAGATAATTATTCAGATTCAACTTTACTTTTACATATATATGTATTCTTTAAAAATTACATTGATATGGGAACTCGGAAAGTTCAAAATACATTTCCATTCTATGGCTTTAATCTTTACATCGTCAGAGCTAATGCAAGTGTGAAGTTTAGGATGCACTGTAAGTAATAGGATCTTCTAAATCTCACGCCCTCTTTTTCAGCTACCTACTCTATTTCTATTTCAGTTCCTCACTGTGGGGAGGGGACTTCTCTGAACCTGGGTTTCATCTCTTACTCTCTTTCATGGTAACCAGGTTTTCCTTTGTAGCACCTAGCACAATTAGTAAGTAATTAGTATTTATTGGCATATTAGTATTTATATGCATACGTATTTGTTTAACCCTATGTCTCCCACTAGATTATAAACTCCATGAAGATAGAACTTGTCTTTTGTTTAATAGTGCTTGGCAATAGTTAGTACTACAAAAAATATTTTTCTTTCTTATTCAACTCCTGTTAGCCATTGCCTGAGTTACTACAAATGTTTTTAAGTGAATAAATAAATAATAACTTACAGGGCCAAATGTGAAAGTGGCAATATATAGCTTGTTTTGATTTTTTATTCCATCCTCCCATCCTAAAACAATTATAGGCACTAAGTTTCCAAATGACATCTGAAACAGTACTAAGGAATTCCTAGTCTGGGCAAAATCACTCAGTCAACAAATATTTATCAAGCACTTACTATTTGGTAGGCCCCGTTCTAGGCACAGGGGATACTCATCAACCTTACATTCGAGTGGGGGAGAAAGAGCTAATAAATACATACGCAGCATATTAGATGACACAAAATTAGCAGGACAAAAAGAACTGGGGGTGTGGGGGTGAAAGAAGCTATAATATATAATTATTACTATATATAATAATATAATTATTGGATAGTCAGAAAAAACCTCTTGAGTAAGAGAACATTTGAAAAGAAGCACAAAGGTAGCAAGGGAGTAAGGCAGGCAGCTCTTCTCTGGGACCTGAACATTCAAAGTAATGAGAGTAGCAGGTACGAAGGCCCTGAGATAGCAATGTACAAGGTGCGTTTGAGAAATAGCACACAGGCCAGCGTGGCTGAAGCTGAGACAGCAGGGGGAGAGTGGTAGCAACTGAAGTCAGAGGTAGCAATTAAGGACTTTGACTTCGCATGAAATGGGAGATTATTAAGGATAATAAAACGATTTCACTACTTTATGTGAGTCGCAGCATCTTTTTAAAGAAGTATCTGTTTTTTAAAAGGGGGAGATGACTAGAAAAATAAATAGTATTAGATAAATAGAGAAAACATGAAAACGTTCTAGATTAAGACAGTGATTCCAGAACTAAGGATCCACAGAGGCAAGAATGCAGAAAGTGTGTGTTTCAGAGAAGTGGGTAGACCAGTGGTTTGGACTAGTGGATTTGGCTAGGGAGTTTGAGAGTAGTGAGGTGAGATTAGGGAGGGCTATGAATGCCAGGTGAGTGCGCAAATTCCATTATATAAGCAGTAAGGAGTCACTACAGACTTTCCAAAAATACATACACGTTCCACCTGGCCCACAGGTTAGCAACATTCCATTGCCCTGGACCTATTTCCTTTCCTATAAGTTACAGGTTTCTGAAGATTCTACCTAGCGAACATATTACTTTTAAACAAGTATTAATAAATTATCTTACCATGATTATAATCAAAGGAATCTGTAATTGCTAATTATTTCTGATTAAAAGATAAAAAGTTTTGCACTGAATTGACATAATTCTAACTCAAAGTAAATATACAGATAGACATGGATATAGATGTGAAGTGTGATTTCTGTTAGGGCGTTTTAAACATAAAAAACCTTATGAGTTCTCCTCCCTCCCCCTACCCTTAATGCCTTGAAGGCCTCTTCCTGGGACTTCAGGGATCCCTTCAGGGAACTAATGACCTAGGCTGTGTTTGGGGGGCTTTCTGGATTTATAGCTGGAAGGGTGCCACAGAGGCGTCTCTACTTGGGCTCAGATTCACTTTGTGTTCAATGTTTTGGCAATTTCCTCACCTCCCCACTCCATCTGTTGACATTACTGCAGCACTGACCATCTGGTTACTAGGTTGGAGGATACTCCCTCAGGCTTCTTTGAGGCAGAATTAATGCTCCAGTGATTAGCTAGTAGAAGAAGCTTATCATAAAAAGAATAAGCCCTTTCCCTGCTTTTTCTCCATTCTTTGGTTATCGCTGGTAGTCGGTGATAATCACTTCTGTGAGTCTGTATCAATCTCATCTGGGCAGCTTGAAGCTCATCTCCTGAAATCAAAGTTTCCATAATGCAACTGACCCACAAGGGTGAAATGACATGAACACTTTAACCATCCATTTATCATTTATTCATTCATTCAACCAACATGTATTTGGCAAGAGGCAGCAGAGCTAACCTAACTATACATCCCAGTTGGCCCAGGACAACTCCAGCTAACTCTTGTTGTTTTGATACCATTATTAATTATTTCTCTTTTATTCTCATAAGTGTTCCAGTTTGGACAATCAATTACATGGGCATCCTTAGCAGGGCACAGTGTTTAAGAGCATCTTTAAAACATTGTCTTTAAGAACCTGTGGTTAAGAGAATATCTGTGTTCAAATCCTGGTTCCACCACTTACAAGCTGTGTGACCTCAAGCAAGTGACTTAATCTCCCTATGTCTTCTTTCATCAATCTGTAAAATGAGACTAGTAATAGAACTTATGTCATGTAGTTAGTGTGAGAATTGGAAGGTTACTCTACATAAAGACATATAACCGGCATGGTAAAAGGGTTAACAATTACTATGTGAAGATGCATCCAGTTTCTGACCTCACAGAGATTACCTAGCAAACTAATGACTTTATAAAGAAAAGAAGTTTCTCATTAACAGAGACTGAAATGCTACCATACAATACATTCCTTTTTTTTTTTTTTTTTTTTTTTTTTTGAGACAGAATCTAGCTCTGTTGCTCAGGCTGGAGCACAGTGGTGCCACCGTAGCTAATTGCAACCTCCACCTCCCAGGTTCAAGCAATTCTCCTGCCTCAGTCTCCCAAATAGCTGGGATTATAGGCATCCACCACCACACCCGGCTAATTTTTATATTTTTAGTAGAGACAAGGTTTTGTCATATTGGCCAGACTGGTCTCGAACTCCTGACCTCAGGTAATCCACCCACCTCAGACTTCTGAAGTGCTGGGATTACAGGCATGAGCCAGAGTGCCCAGACAATATTTTTAAATATTATAAAATATTCTTTATCAAATTGCGTAGAAGAAAAGAAAGTTTGATAGGTAATAGATATACAAATAGGTCAGGCCAATTAAAAGTGTCTTGAAAAAATTAATATTGTGAAAACGAAAGGATCTTAATGACATTGATAAAATCTCACCCTAAAAGAGATTAAATTAAAAAGCACCCTACTCGAACCAGTCCAGCGAGATTTCATTAGCATGCTCTCATTACTGGCATAATCAGCTTCAAAGTCACTAAGCCTCTGAAAGGAAGATGTGTTGCTTATTCTTAATAAAATGGCATAAAAGTGGATCATTAGTCACCAAACATGATAGACTTACCTTTTCCATTTGTTGGTATCTCACATTGTAGATGGCAATTAAAATGGAATCCAGGGAAAGAGGGGGTGGTTTGTATAGCAATGGATTATGAAACAAAGTACTGGATTATTCACAGCTTGACATTCAGGAAACATTCTGCTCCTTACAGAATATGGCACGTGGGCCACAGAGTCTTCCTGTGTGCTACCTTCTTGGTGAAGAAGAGCACCCCCACGTTTCTTTTCCTAGGAGCTAACCACAGTAAACCCATTACACACTTTAGCAGAAGGGCTCATTCTAAAGGTCTTTGGGTTTTAATCATTTTAAATTTCCTGTTATGCTTCGGGCTCTTCAACACAAAGTGAATATTATACTCTTTGGTTTTACATAATTATATTCAATTGTCATATTTCAACAGGACATTATTTGTGACTTTAGATGGGTCATAATGGTTTTTCATTGTTAGCAGTAAAGTCAATAATTACAGACACACCACCTAACCTACTTGTGTAAAGGCATTTTTGGTACTAGGAGATTCAGTGTCTGATCAACGGTCCTGGATAGCAAGTAATGTATCCCCCAAATAATGAAAAGTGACAAGAAAATAAATATGTTTACTTCAGAAATAAATGGAAAATTAGTGCTATCTAAAATGTAGTCTTAAGTCTCATCTGTGTACATAAAATGAGTTTTATGTACCAGTTACTCAAATTTATCTTCCACTCCATTTGTACAGTTTTATACTCAGTAATATAAAAAAGTTTTATACTCAGTAATATAAAAATTGGTAATTAACCTCTTTGCAAAATATTAAAGTGCTCCTAAATGTACAATAAGTCTCCTTCCCTGTCTCATTGTTTTTCCCTTCATGTACCTCTCATGTAATTATTTCAATGATTGAGTTCAGTGTGAGGAGGTTTATGCCTAGGAAAGGTGCTCACCAGTAATGTGCCTCAGTTCCCATAATAGCAAGATCGAGAAGGTTCCTTAGTCTCCCGGAATGTCACGTTGAACATCTCAGTTCTATATTTTGCCCTGACATTTGCATTATATCAGCTGATCATTGTCTTGCCCTAATTTTCCATTTTAATATTTTAGTGACCTTCTATGTTAGGTACAGGTTATTTAGAAGTGTTCCTCCAAGGCCAGATACTTTTTCCTTGGACAATTTATTTTTAACAACTTTTAGTGATTCTCTCACTTCACCACCCTCCCTGTCATAAGTCCATGCAATCCCAATTCCTTTCTGCTAATCTGCACTGTCTGCACAGTCAAGATATAAAGTAAGAATACCTATTTGAACATGTAGTGAGAACTTTACTTCTTTGCCAAAAATGAAGGAAAATGCTGCCACTTTTGTATATCTCATGTTTTTTATTCTACAGCCTCACTCATTTCATGTCATGTTTTAGTGCAGTTTTCTGGACTAACTGCTTATTTTCTCATTGATTAAACTGCCTATTTGCTCATTGGAATCAGAACCAATTTTCTTCCTTGAGGATCTGACTAGAAGATTAAATTATGTTCATGTGAGAATCAAGTTCTACCTAAGAAATGAGTTAGAGGAGTCATGGGCAGCAATATCTATCTGGATGCTACACTGTGAAAAAGGAAGGGAGGTTATGCCTTTCTGCCCCGATGGGGTAGCAGAGACCTTAGGAACTGAGGTAGATGTCCCCATGGTTATTAGCTCCACTGAATATTTTGTTCAAAAATTGGCTGCCGGACAGGTGTCGTGGTACACGCCTGTAGTCCCAGCTACCCGGGAGGCTGACGCAAGAGAATCTCTTGAGCCCAGGAATTTGAGGCTATACTAAACTAAGATCACACCACTGCACTCCAACAAAGCAAGACCCTGTCTCTAAATTTTAACAAAATTCAGTGCTTATGAATAGAGACTAACATAGGAAGTTATAAGTATTTCCTCAGGATAGAATGCTTTCCACCATAATTGACTTCACATCCTGTATTTTTGTGTGTGTGGACTTAAGCTTTAAATATTTGAAACACAGACAATGATTAGGTCCTGCAAATGTGTGAGTCGAGATAAAAGTGGATATAACATTCCCTTCCAGAGTGTAAGAAAAGGCACCACAGAAGTGAGCAGCCCTGAAGCACAGCTTGGCCCAGTTTGGCAGGTCTCTGTGAGTTAGCAGCAAACTCACGTGACCACACTCTGTAGTGCCTTCTGTTTCTGTTTCACCCCATTAATTGTGCTAAAGAAATGCACTTGACACCTATGCTGTGTAATCTCATTTAGCCCCAATAGCTACAAAAGTACTAACCCCATTAAATTGAGGCATTTCAAACTGAGCCAAATGTTGCACTCCAGTAAATGCAGTAGGCATTGGTTATAATGGGAATTCTCCATTATTCATAATGGGAACTGCAGGAGTTTGTTCATGCAGATCAAATGTGTCCCACCAAGGCAAGAAATATGGAAAAGTATGTGTTGCTGTATTACCTTGTAATTTCAAAGCCTTCCCGTCTGAATCTTATTTCCATGCTGTTTCCTCTTGACTTTGGTTCTTTCACAAAGGAAAATTAAGAACGCAAATGTAAACATTAAGTTAAAACACAACTGAACAAAGTGCCAAAGTTAATTGGAGCATCTGAAAATGAAACATTTGGCAGTTGCAGTGGCCTCTTGATAATAATGCGCAGTAACTCTCTGTAAGCTGATCCTGTCTGAAGAGCAGCAGGCGCATGGCCCCTGGCCATGAAGTCTATCTCAAAGCGCCAGGGTCAGCAAAGCAGAATACAAACCCAGGCTTTCTGAATACCAGGTTAGGGCTCATGTCACTGTGCCACAGGAGTTTCTGTGGAAAGGCTACTTTTAAAAAGTGGCCATTAAAAATCCAGGTGGATCCTATCTAGGGCAGTAATGGAAACACTGATCTATGAGGAGCAGGAAGGAATTGTTAAACCACTGAGTAGAAATGTTACATTGCGCCCGGCGCGGTGGCTCACGCCTCTAATCCCAGCACTTTGGGAGGTTAATGCGGGTGGATCACGAGGTCAGGAGATCGAGACCATCCTGGCTAACACGGTGAAACCCGGTCTCTACTAAAAATTCAAAAAATCAGCCGGGCCTAGTGGCGGGCGCCTGTGGTCTCAGCTACTAGGGAGGCTGAGCCAGGAGAATGGCGTGAACCCAGGAGGCGGAGCTTGCAGTGAGCCGAGACCGCACCACTGCGCGATTTACACACACACCTCTCTCCCTGTAACAATTTGGTAGTCCTGATAACAGCAAATAAGCAAAGTCTAAGTAGGATGCTTTACTGACAGTCCCACCTAGAGGCAGGAGAGTGAACCAGCTAGAAAATATTTTATTCATACTTCTTCCAGAAAGGCTCCACTGGAGTTTGAACTCAATTTATGTTATACTTTTCTTATTATTTTTGTATTAGTTTTCCTGAAACTAATACAAGGTAAGAAAGTGTTGGTTCCACTAAAAATGTCCTGAAACCTGCCAAGCACAGTGGCTCACACCTATAATCCCAGCACTTTGGGAAGCCAAGGCAGGCAGATCACTTGAGCCAGGAGTTCAAGACTAGCCTGGGCAACATGATGAAACCCCGTCTCTACTAAAAATACAAAAATTAGCAGGACATGGTAGCACACACCTGTAATCCCAGCTACTCAGGAAGCTGAGACATGAGAATCGCTTGAACCTGGGAGACAGAGGTTACAGTGATCAGAGATCACGCCACTGCACTCCTGCCTGGGTGAGAGAGCAAGACTCTATCTAAAATAAAAACAAGGCCGGGCGCGGTGGCTCAAGCCTGTAATCCCAGCACTTTGGGAGGTCGAGACGGGCGGATCACGAGGTCAGGAGATCGAGACCATCCTGGCTAACACAGTGAAACCCCGTCTCTACTAAAAATACAAAAACTTAGCCGGGCGAGGTGGCGGGCGCCTGTAGTCCCAGCTACTCGGGAGGCTGAGGCAGGAGAATGGCGTGAACCCGGGAGGCGGAGCTTGCAGTGAGCTGAGATCCGGCCACTGCACTCCAGCCTGGGTGACAGAGCGAGACTCCGTCTCAAAAAAAAAAATAAAATAAAATAAAATAAAATAAAATAAAATAAAATAAAAACAAAAACAAATAAATAATAAACTGTCCTGGAACCATTATGGGGTTAAAGCAAGAGGCAGGGCTGGTTTCCAGGATTTTCTGTCTAATCTCCAGTGAGCCACAGACCTATTCCTGATCAACTTCAGAATAAACACATCAATAAAGAAATGTAAGGCTGTCCGACCTTACCATTTCTGTAGAATTTTATTTGAAGAGAAGTTTCTCCTTTCTCCAGGCCCCATATTGTTTATACAACAAGACCTTTCCAGTAAATGCCCACAACCACTACCATCAACTAAAATGTTTTCCCATTAATGCTTTCAATGGTAATCAGTATTTAACAGGGCACTTAGGAATATTTTTTGATCAACCATTGTTTAGATATTCCCATTTATAATTACTCTTGTGAAGGATTGCCTCAGGGTATCAGCTGATCCTAAGAAATTATCCAGGAGCCATGAGTGTGTAATAATTTAGTCTTAAACCTGGATAGGTCAGTATTGGGTAGGACTTTTCTTAGCTGCATAATGGGGAGAATAAAAAGAATATGGAAAGAAGTTACATAACACATCCTGGGTCACAAACAGAGGTAAGACTTGAACACAGACCTGACATCAAAGCCCATGCCAGTAGGACTTAAAAAAGGTAGACTGGACTACCTGCGTTTGAATCATTAGTGATGCTTATCACTGGGCCTCACGGAAGAACCTTGGAATCAGAATCTCTGGAGGTAGATGCCAGCCACCTGCATTGTTATCAAGTGCTCCAGTGATTACCATCCACTGTACAGAGCCATACAGCCTCCTGACGCTGGAAGAAAATTACAGTGCTCAAAGTGCGGGGCAGGGTGTACATCTGGATCTAAATCACTGAGCAACCACAGGGTTTCAAGAGAGGGTCAAAACAAAGACTTTCTGCTCTCTGTGGCTAAGTGAACACTAAGTTTGCACTGTTCTCAGATCTCCAAAGAGACTTTGGTGTATGGGGGATGGGGGTGGGGGAAAGGGAGTGTGAAATAAAAGGAGAAAGTGAATTTGATGATTTGATTGATGAAAGTTGAAAAGCTCATTGTAAGGCCTAGCCTACAGTTGATTAAAAAACAATGGATCAGGAAGATTAGAACTTGCCTCAGTCCTCAACCATTTTCCTCAGGCTTTAATGGGATATTGCCATCCAGTAATTCATTATAAATGAATTTCTGTTGCATAAATGCTTAGCAACAACTTCTTTTTAAAAAAAAATTTGTAACTCCTCAATGAGGATTCAATGCTGCTTCTTCTAAGACAGTCTGAAATATATTCACAGCTGAAAATTCAGCTAACCGCATTTCCCAACTAGCCACATTCTATAGAAAACTCTAAGCCCTGCAGATGAGTACAGACTTGACAATAGTGCTCAAGGCTGGAAATACTATTCATCGGAAAAGAACGCTCCCTCCAATTGGTGGGCTATTATTCTGCTAGGTTTGTGTTTGGATAATTATAAGATGGCTATGTTTTTCTTCCCCAGTCTCAGGAGGCCCAGGTGCTGAAACAATTGGCAGAGAAGAGGGAACACGAGCGAGAAGTCCTTCAGAAGGCTTTGGAGGAGAACAACAACTTCAGCAAGATGGCGGAGGAAAAGCTGATCCTCAAAATGGAACAAATTAAGGAAAACCGTGAGGCTAATCTAGCTGCTATTATTGAACGTCTGCAGGAAAAGGTAATCTCAGCAGAGTCCTGAGCAGATGGATATATTCATATGCAACACAGCTGGGTGAACTTCCATATGCCTGGGCACCAGAGACTAAGTCAAAATTTGTTGCAGGTGTGAGGACAACTAACTCCCATGGGCAGGGTCTCACAGTGCAGCAATGACTTAGCAGGGGGTGCAACATGGTAGAGGAGTGGGAATCCAACATTAAGGCTGGAATTTTTTCAATTTTTCCCATGATGAGTGGATTTAGGGAGGCTGATTCATGCTTTTGAAATGTGTAAGACTTCTATAGAAGCCTCACGAGGCAATCTATAAGAAAAATGTGACGTCAGAAATATTAATGTCAGTATATTATATTGATATAAATAACATTTGATTTAATATTTATATTAAATTTAATATTTATATTTATATGGCTTTAAATAGATATATTTAATTAAAATATTAAATTAGAAAAATATATTTGCCAGGAAAGGCCAGGGTATTTATGAACACTGGTAAGCCATTGGGTATAACAGCATCACATGGGACCATAGCAAAGATTGGCTCATAGGGGATGTTTCATCCAGTTCTGGTATCCTGGTGCCCTTCTCCTCAACAACCTAAATGTATACTCATTCCCATGAGTCAGGAGGAGCTGTGCTGGAGTTGCTCTGAAAAACGCTCTCTTTCACTTTTGTACTCTCTATGCTGTTTCCCACCTATCCCCTCAAAACACCTTTCCTTTGAAAATATACAGTATAGCTATGAGTAGTTTAGTTGTGTCCATTTCCAGAAATTGGATTAAGCATTGAGAAACAGGATGTTTGAGAAAGATGCCTCAATCCTTTTCTGAGCAGTCAGTCATGCTTCCCGCCAGTAGCGAGTGCCTTTGTGTGATAAGCATTGGAGATGCAGAGCAAAACAGGAGTGTGCCTGTCATCAGAGCCCTAAGAGTTTAGTCAGATGAGCCTCCTGTTTTCTGACTATTTCTCAGAGTTTCATGTCTTCTATTAGAGATGTCCCATCTCATCTAAGGTTCAAACAACCTTATCCTAGGGTTCTGATGATTCTGTTTTCATTCTCAGTCTCTGACTGCAAATACCCAGCTAGAAACAAAGGAAATCAGGCATGAAACCTTTTAAGGATACAATTGCATGGAGTCTTCATTTGTGCTCTTGAGGAATTTTTGAAAGCATTGCTGGGGAAGGGTGTGTGGGCTCTGATGCGGCAGTAAGACACTGAGGTTCTCAGAGGTACATGGACGAGGACTGCTGACTTGGGCAAGAGCTGGAATAGTTATCTGATGCCTGATCCAAAACATGAAAGTTTGGATTAAATTTTTATTTATAAGCTGGTATTTTTATACTCTCAGAACAATGTCATTGCTTTTCACCCAAATGAGTCAAGTCACAATTTGGAAGAGGCAACAGAATTTGGCTCTCTCCAGGTGATTTATGGTGGTATAGGAACATATGTTTTACTCAGATACAGGAGAGCAAAGTTCCATTTGCTGAAGTTTACTCCCATGACCATAAACCAGTCAGTCTTCTGCCATCTGCCCGCATTTTGCACTTCTCTAGAGAACTAAGGATGTTCCTGCTTGACCAGTGCTCGTAACATGGACAGCAGAGGGCCACTGTGTGATCTCTTTGAGATCACTGTGACTCAACCTTCATCTCACATCCTAGGCCCTAAAAAAATTAAGTGATGTTGCTAGGAACGGTACCTGCTGATCTCATTGCAGCATTCTCAATTAGGCCTCAATGCAAGATTTTTATCACTGGAAGTCCCAGAGCATTTTTATTTTTCAAATTGCACATACCCAAACACAGGGCATAGCCTCCTTTTTTTGTTTGTTTGTTTTTTTGAGACAGAGTCTCTCTCCGTCACCCAGGCTGGAGTGCAGTGGCACGATCTCAGCTCATTGCAATCTTTGCCTCCTGGGTTCAAGTAATTCTCATGCCTCAGCCTCCCAAGTAGCTGAGATTACAGGCGTATAGCACCTCGCCCAGCTAATTTTTGTATTTTTAGTAGAGACAGGGTTTTGCCGTGTTGGCCAAGCTGGTCTCAAACTCCTGACCTTAAGTTATCCACCCGCCTTGGCCTCCCAAAGTACTGGGATTACAGGTGTGAGCCACAGTGCCCAGACAGGGCATATCCTTCTTGATTTCAATTGTAAAATAGTTCATAAAATTTCCATATTTTATCTAGTATTTCCAGAAGTGCTAGCTTTTAATAGGCCATTTTTTTCTTCTCTGTGTGTTTTTCTCTTTACACAGCCCAGCCATGCTCAGCTCGTTTTCTCAGTCTTTCCACTCCCACCCAAATTTAGTGCCCTCCCCCATACATACATACATGCACACCTGCAGACCACTTTTCCTGCAAATAATCAACCCAAAGAGTGCTTAAAATTCCTGACATCAACCCGCAGAATCTCCAAGGATGGGACCCAGCTTCCATGCATTTTGAAAACTCTCCGTATGATTCCAATATGCAGCCAGATTTGCGAACTAGTGGTTTGTAGCCTATTCTGATTTAAATCTCAGCTGTCAGCATTCTATCCCATATCAAATAATGCAGCCAAGATAATTTCTAGGACCACATTTTTTTCTGGTATTTCATACCTAATGAGGTGTTTTTCAAATCTAATAGGATCTTTGGCCAGTGTCAGTCAAGATCTTTTATCTCCTCAGTAAAGAGGAAATACCAAATTTACTTTTATTTGATGTATATCACATAGGTGGATTTAGTACAAAATTGTTGTTTACATATTGTGAATGTGTTTGTGTATACTAAAACTACTTTGCTTTTTCCTAAAATAAGACAAAGTTTTATATTATAAGCAATATTTAGCATTTTGTTTGAATGAAGTTATTCCTATGAAACTAGAAATTTAAAAGAGGGTCAGTAATAACAGTAAAGCCAAAAGGCATGAAACTGCCAATGTAACATAAGCTGTTCTGAAATCTACCATATCAAAAGATAATTATGCTGGGCATGGTGGCTTACACCTGTAATCCCAGCACTTTGGGAGGCCAAGGCAAGAGAATTGCTTGAGGCCAGGAGTTCAAGACCAGCCTGGGAAATATAACAATACCTCATCAAACAAAAATTTAAAAATTAGCCAGCAGTGGTGACACATGCCTGTAGTCCTAGCTACTCCAGAGGCTGAGGTGAAAGGATCGCTTGGGCCAAAGAGTTCGAGACGGCAGTGAGCTAATATCGTCCCACTGCACTTCAACCTGAGAAAGAGAACAAGACCCTGTCTCTAAAACAAAAAGAGAAAAAAAAATGACTACTTCTGAAATGATACCTATTAATGAGTTAATCATTCAATGAATATGTCCTGAGTCCCTACTATATGCTTAGGAACCTTTGTAATATCAAAGGTATTTACCAACCATGTCTTTCCCAACACAGACAATAAATAATTCAACAATAAATAATATAGCACCAACAATTAGAGAATAAGACAACATGTAGTATGGTCCAATATAGACAGTAAATGCAAAGACACTGAATAATATCAGTAAAAGCAAATTCACATCAAGGTAAATTCACACCATGCGCCCACCCTTTTGATAGCCCTCACTGGCCCTATCAATGAAGCAAGAGACATGATACAACTTTGTGCAAGCTTTTCCACAATCTGCCTACCATTCAGCACTCAGTCCCTTTTCCCTTCAATTAAGAGAATTGAGCATTCAAGCATATTTTCACCATGATGCCCATAATGGTATCTTCAATGTCACTGACAGACAAATTCCCATAAACTCCTCAGAGCCCCAGCCATGTTAGCTCAAAGCCTTTAGCTCAAACTGAAAGCCTAAAGCAAAAGCAGCCCTGGCTGCACTTCAGAATCTACTGGACAGCTCTTTAGGGATTCTGATTTAATTGTCTGGAATTGGGCCAAGGACCTTGTATTATTTTAAAGGCTCACTAGTAGGCTCTAATAGTTAGCCATGGTTGAGAACTACTGTGCTAAATGTTTCTTAAATATGGTTTGTGATGTCATCATAAATTGTATGTTAGTATTTTTTGTCTTTGTTGCATAAGTGTTCTTTCTTCCTCCAAAGAAGAATGTTACACTCATTTTTTATTTCAGTTTCCTGTTTTTATAGCACCTCATCTTAACACTCCAGGCTATTACATAGAAAAGAATCAAATGCGGAGAAGGCTGTGGGAGAAGGGATGCGTGTGCCACAAAGACCTGCATTAGCTGATCTATTGATGTCACATCCAGGACCCAAAAGACTAGTCAGTGGATTATGACTGATACACTGGTGAAGTTAAAAATGTTCTTATTCTTAGAGTGATATGAGAAGTAGAAAGAGGGAGAAACGGAGAAGGGGAGGAGAGGGGAAGAGAGGAAGCAGAGAGAAAGGAAAGAGAGGGAGGAAAGACACTTGTTCTTGCCATACAGGAATGATTTAAGACACTTTCTTCCTCTCCTGATGTGTCCCTTTCTCCCCTAATGCACTACGCAGCATCCTGCAGGAAATTCACCACCTGACCCTTTTAGGAACCCTGAGTAGCAGGAGCTCCAAATGACCCAGTCAGGAATTGCAGTGAGACAGTTAGTTTTGAAAAATCAGTTAACATAGGTATAACCATTTTAACAACAATACCTCTACTCACTAAACATATAATTTTAATGTCAAATATTTAAATGTAAACTTATTGACCAATCTTTTGATGTAGTTGGGCCCAATATCTTTTCAAAAAATTGATCAGTTAATGGGAGTTCTATGGGGGTTTCTTTTCTTGCCATTATTCACACTCATGTCACATTAGCTATGATTTGCAGTTTTAATTTCTTTAAAATAGGGCAGGGACTAAAGCCATTTGCAAAATAACCTGGATATAGACTTTTTACAACTTTTCCATAGCTTTTATAGTTTATTCACCCAATATCTACTAAATAGTTCACTTTCTCACGTATTTCCAAAGGTTTCTCTCGACCCTCACAATTCTCCATCAGTGTAGCATTTAATTAAATTAGATAGTTAAATTTTCAAATGCAAATTGCTAAACAGGTGTGGAAATGCCATTGGCAACACAACCAATGAGAAGGAAAGTATGTGGCGATACTAGGGAAGAGCCTTTTCCTCTCAAGCAACTCAGCCTTTAGGAGCCATCAGACAGCAGGACAATGGAAGGAACTGAGAGGGTTAACATGGCAAGTCACTGAAGAGGACCTCTACTGAACCTTGTTTAATTCCCCACTTAAACCAGATTGTATCATAGCTTCTTTCTTTTGTAATTCTACTATATCATCTTAGTCAGTGCCAAGACTTCCGAGCTCATAACATGGTAACAAATACTGAAGGAGCTTTCAGTATTGTTTAGGAAGGAGAGAAGCAAGTAACCCAGACAAACTTGACAACAGCTTTCCCCTATCCAACCATGAAGTACAGTACTTAGGAAATAAAAGAAATTGTTTCACTATAATTCATCATTTCACTTCTAATATCTAGAAAATGTCAAATGAAAATATTATAGCCATTATTTTAGTGGCAATAGTAGAACATAATACAATGTAATTTAAAATGATAAAAATATTTTCAGGGAATAAGATTCTGTGATTCTTTCCCTAAGAAGTAATTTTGATAATATGTAACTCTTCTATAAATGTCAGTAGTCTTGGGGACACAGGTGGTGTTTGGTTACATGGAAAAGTTCCTTAGTGGTGATTTCTGAGATTTTAGTGCACCCGACACCCAAGCAGTGTACACTGTGCCCAATATGCAGTCTTTTATCCCTCGCCCCCACTCCCAACCTTCCCCCACAGGTCTCCAAAGTCCGTTATATCACTCTTACATCTTTGCATCTTCATAGCTTAGCTCTCACTTATAAGTGAGAGCATGTGATATTTAGTGCTCCATTCCTGAGTTACTTTACTTAGAATAATGGCCTCCAGCTCCACCCAAGTTGCTGCAAAAGACACTATTTAGTTCCGTTTTATGGCTGAGTAGTACTCCATGGTGTATATATACCACATTTTATTCATCCACTTGTTGGTCAATGGACACTTAGGATGGCTCCACATCTTTGCAATTTCAAGTTGTGTTGCTATAAGCATGCATGAGCCTGTGTCTTTTTCATATAATTACTTCTTTTCCTTTGGGTAGACACCCAGTAGTGGGATTGCTGGATCAACTGATAGTTCTACTTCTAGTTCTTTATGTTTTCCATAGTGGTCATACTAATTTACATTCTGATCAACAGTGTAAAAGTGTTCCCTTTTCATCACAGCCATGCCAACACCTATTTTTTTTTTTTTGGCTTTTTAATTATGGCCATTCTTGCAGGAGTGAGGTGGTATTTCATTGTGGTTTTAATTTGCATTTCCATGATGTTGATAATATTTAACTCTTTAGTTATAGATTTCAGCTATTATCAATTTACAACTATTGTATTATTTTCATCTTTTGTTTTCCTATGGTTCTGATTCACAAATAGCATTTGTGCAACCACTTACTATTGAACATATCTGATGAATGAATAATGAAATAGGAAAATGGATTAAAACTAGCCTTTATTAATTGTTTGCTATAGGCCAGACATTTTTGGAGGTACTATCACATTTCGTCCAAACAACAACGCTAGAAGAAAATACTGTGATTATCCCCATTTCACATGTAAGGAATCTGGTCTTTAGAAAGGTTAAGTCATTTGGCCAAGATCACAAGTAGACCACAGAGACTAGATTTGAACGAAAATCTCTTTGACTCCAAACCTTTTTACTAGCTGCCCATGACTCCCGATCACCGTCATCTCAATGCATGAACATGTGCTTTCTTAGCTCACACAACTCACTCCTGACCCCTCTTTTATATTGCAAGTGCATAGTCATCAGTAAGAAGAAGGATTTTTGATTATATTGACCTTGTCTTGAATTTAATTAGGCTCATATGACAGAATTCCATAGATGAAATTGGCATCCTAGGTCATATAGTCCAAGTCCTTGTTTCTATTTGATACCTAGTGAGATTAAAGGGACATTAAAAAGTAAAGAAAGAAAAGACTCCATATTTCTTACCTTCCAGGAGAGAAACCTTTCTATGAAATTAGAGGAAAGAATTAGAGGACCAGAATTTTTCCCAAAATCAACTTTCATACTTTTTTTCATATAAAAGGCATAGTTGCACACAATGCTAACATACTGCATTACATTTCCTTTATATGGATGGGAGGAAGGGGGTAAATTGCAGAAAACATTGTAAATTTAGATATGCTTGGGCCTCTGACAGTGGCTAGCAAATATCAGGAGCTCAATAATGAAATAAATATTATCAAAGAGTAGTCTTCTTGATGAACCTTCTCTGAGTATCACAACTGCCTTAGGAACCTCTGGATTCAAGGTCTGATAATTGCGAACAGTGAGCTGATAAGAAAAACAGACTGTGTGGGAAATTATATGCTTCCTGCATGACTGCCTTTGGTTCTCCCACATTTGAAATAAAGTCACATTAACATTTCATGAGTAGATATTTGATAATGTGAATGTAAAGTGTTCGAATAATAGAGTGACTAAAATGCCTGAAAACAAATAATTTTTAATTAGAAACTCATAATTATTTATTTTCTCTTTTTCCACATTATTTCAAGCTCACAAATTATATTTATTCTTTCCTATGGCAAAATCCATTTCGTTAACACTAATTTTGAGTTTAACAAGAAGTGTACTCCAAAGTAGTCTAATAATACTAATTATAATGTTTCCTGCTATGTTATCATTTGAATTTACATGAATCTTTAGACTTGAGGCTTCTTTTTCCTAGCATAGTGATGGTCTGGGCTTTTTCTCAATTTTTGCCAGAGCTCAGCTCTCACTAATTAGTTTCTTTCTGCATGAGAAAAGAATTTGCTTCATCTTTTTCCTCATAATAGCAGAACAAAAAGAAGAATCAGCGGCATCCATGCTAATTTCCCCTGTGACATTTCCAAACAGGATTTGATTTCTCTATACATGCCTTTTTCCTTCTCTTCATGGTTTTTGAACATACGCAAAAGCTCATTTAAACCAATTAAATAAAATTGTTTTTAATCTCTTTCTCTAGAGTCGACTTCCTGCTTACTCCAACTCTGTATCTTTGAAGGAAATGTAGGGTGGTTATGCCTTTTTTTCTCCCAGAATCTACACTTGAAAAGACACATTTTTCCATGCAACTATAAAATGTTCTCCTCACTCAACATCGAAATTGTATAGCAGCGATTAAGAGGGTGAGCTGTAGAGCCAGGTTCCCTGGGTTTAAATCCCACTTGTTAGTATCATGAACATGGGCAAGTTACTTTACCATTCCTGTGTTTCAGTTTCTTCATCTGCAAAATGGGGACAACAATAGAATGTCCACTATAGGATTATTGTGAGGATTAAGGGACCTAATACGGATAAAACCTGTACTGATGCAGGTCGGGTACATATTAAGTGTCTAATAAATATTCATTATTATAATATAAAGAAGCCTATAAATATAGACCCCTTGCGATTAATAGAGTTTAATGATAAGATTTACTTTATAGCTGGTCAAGTTTATTTCCCCTGAACTAAAAGAATCTATGGAGTCTCAAGTAATTTCTGGAGCTTCAGAGGGAAGGAGAGAAGCAATATAAACAACATTCTAAACAGAAATATAAATAATACCAATAATAATTAGCATCTTAAAATTTCAATTCGATGAACATTTATTTAGCACCTATGATATATGCAAGACACTGTGATTTTAGTCATCTGAGGTATAGCCATATACTAAAATATACTGGGGCCACATTTTCTCCATCAGTTCCCTCCTCAGGAAGTTCAGTTCCCAACTCAAGGCTAGTACCTTGGTTCCTTACGTAAATAAACATCCACCAGTCACATGCTATCTGCAAAGCTCTCTGCTAGGCCCTGCAAATGGAAGAAAAATGAGAAAACATAGTCCAGGCCCTCAATGAGCTTACAGTCAAACATAACAGAGGAGACAAGAACAGAGAGGGTCATAATAGAAGCTAGAATAAAAGGAAAGACTTATGCAGGTGTTCAAATGGAAAGTGAGATAAGTTTGCAGATTAGTCTTTGCAGTCTCACAAAAATCTTTGTGGAGAAAAGGACAGTGGTCATAGGGTTTAAAGAGTAAGTTTACAAATCCTGACCAGTGGAGATGAAAGACTAGCATTGAAAATTGCATGACAAGACAATTCCACTACACTGAAACATCAAGTGTATGTAGGAAAAGATGGGGGTTATGACTGGAAAAGTCACTTGGACTGTAGTTATGAAGGACCTTGACAAACAGGCCAAGAGTTTAAGAAGCAGTATAGAAAGTCTTCATCCTGAATCTAGCCCTCCCAGAGTGTCCGTCAGGATTATAAAGTCCTTAAAATATTAGTCAAAAGGAATGACATCATTAGAAATGATAGAGAAACAATAATGTGATGTTTTATTGCCTTTCTCTGGATTTACACTGTGATCCTAATCTTCAAAATTATCTTAATAACATGAACTTTTGGTCATAGTTTTAAACAAAAACAGTGTTAAATATATTTTTTAAAACACGGTAAGTCTTATAAGATCTTTTCTAACATGACATTTTATGGGGCCTATATTTTCCTCTCTTCTGAAATGAGAAAAGCTCCTAAAAGTAGACAACAAACTGGGTTACTTCTAGTCAAGCACATGGTACGCAAAGGACCAGACAACAAGGGCCTATGACATTTCTTCTTCCTTTTGTGTTTTTTAGGAGAGGCATGCTGCGGAGGTGCGCAGGAACAAGGAACTCCAGGTTGAACTGTCTGGCTGAAGCAAGGGAGGGTCTGGCACGCCCCACAATAGTAAATCCCCCTGCCTATATTATAATGGATCATGCGATATCAGGATGGGGAATGTATGACATGGTTTAAAAAGAACTCATTATAAAAAAAAAAAAAAAACAGAATCAAAAATTTAAAAAAATCAATGCGGTCTCTTTGCAGAATGTTTTGCTTGATGTTTAAAAAATACCTTGGATCTTATTTTGTAAATACTTACATTTTTGTTAAAAAATACAAGTATTGCATTATGCAAGTTATTTCATAATCTTACATGTCCTGTAACAGGCTTTTGATGTTGTGTCTTTCCACTCAAATGAATTTGCTAGGTCTGTTCTTTTTGAAGCTCCCCATGTCTAACTCCATTCCAAAAGAAAAATGAGGTCAGTAGACAGTCTATGGTGCTAGAAACCCACCATTGCCTAATGACCTAGAAGGCTTTGTTATCTCTGAGCTTGACTAAGACCATACCTAGATCACAGGTATTATGACTCCACATGAACCTTCACATTTGTTCGCTCATAATCTACTTACTGCCTAAAAACTACAAAACCAGGCTAAGAAACACCACCAGTTAGAGCATTTACTTCTGCTTCTCCTGGATTATGTGCTACAAATGTGCTTTGACTTTAGAAAGGGATGGATGAGAAGACAGATCTGAGACCAATCTGGGTAGAAGCAAAAAGTTGAACCTTTGAAAGTGCTGAACACAAATCCAAATTCGAATGGTTCAAGTAGCCGTGAAATCGCTCTTCATAAAGTGGGCTTAATTCTCTAGTTTAAGTTCTTTTGATGGAATGAATTAATTAATGTGTCAGGTGGCTTATTTGTGGATGCCATGATTGATGATGTTCATTTTAAGCTCTTACCTATAGTACAAGTACATGATGCTACTGAATATTTTTCCACTTGGAAACTGTGAGCTGGTTGTTGCATTAAAACACACATACAAACAAAATCAAAAACACTGCGGACTTTCACTCAAGCTGGTCTTTCTTCCCCAGTGTAAGGCAATCCTGCCTACTAACAACACCAACAACAAAACACTCCATCTGTGAAGCTGACGCAGTTAAGGGGGCTAGGCAGGGCATTTGTGCCAACTAAGAATCACCAGATACCCAACATAAGTACCTATCGCAGTTTTGAAGTCGTTTCTCCCCAACTCCCAACTCCTGAAGGTTGCTGCCTGCATATTTACTCTTCATTAGTGCTATTTTCCTGTATGTCATTGTGAGCAAGCTGTGATTAATAAAGAATTGGAGTTCTGTGAACTAATAAAGGTTTGGTCTGTTCTCTTGCCCCTTGGTGTGTCTGACCCTGGCGTTCAGATTTTAAAAGGGTGGCCACTGAATTAGACAGTCTCACAGGCAAAGAGATAATAAGGAGAGTTTGAAGGAAACCAGTGCCCTGCTGAGTCATTCCCCTTTGGGAGCAGCAGGCCGCATCTCTTTTCTCGTGCCCTCTGATGGACCAACACAGTGGGAGAGGTCTTCAATCTGTTCCCCTTAAAAATATACAGGACTGAACAAGGTACCGCAAGATTCAGACTGATAATTCTGAGGGAGAGAGCCCTTTTTGAAACATTGAAGGTTCCTGGCATTATCTCAAGTTCTCCCCTGTGGCCCACAGAACTCCTCCCCCAGCCTAGGCCGTCTGTTAAGATGTGATCCCTGCCGTACTGCTGAATTTTGTACTGCCAATAAACACACGGCACACATGGGCACAGCAGGGTCCTATCAGTGACCCAGATGGATCTTACAGGACCAAAGGAACCACATCCAGTTTTAGCAGAAAATCATAAATAATTGAAACCACACAGACTTGTGAATAAGTACTGTGGGCTGTGGTCCATAGGAGCTCTAACAAGCCAAGTTTAGGGTTGCGGCCACCTGGTGTCTATTTTGAATATCCTTTAATATTTGTGGGAATCTAACACTGCTACAGACGATGCCCATGCTTGATGTGATACACATGAGCTTCCAATTAGCATGACATGAGCTGTCTCTTCATACTGGTTTTATATAGCTTAGTTTGGAAAACATTACTCATTGGGTCAGACCCTGTCATAAGCCCTGGAAACATGAACTTGAATGACCACAAGAAGCTCACAGTCCAGTAGCTTATTTGGGCCCCAAAACAGCAAACACAATATGTTGGTCAGCCTCTGCAGCATATTGGGGGGAAATAGATCATTTCTAAGAAGTTTCTGAAATATTAGAAATAGTTGACAAACTTCTCACAGTACCTTGTATGAGAACTGAAACTGCTGACCAGTCCAACTGCCTAATCTCAAAGATGAAGAAGCAGGCTGGGCACGGTGACTCATGCCTGTAATCCCAACGCTTTTGGAGGCCAAGGCAGGCAGATCACTTGAAGGGAGGAGTTTGAGACCAGCCTGGGAAATAAGGTGAAACATCATTTCTACAAAAAGTAGCAAGGCATGGTGGGGAGCACCCATAGTCTCAGCTACTTGAAAGGCTGAGATAGGAGAATGACCTGAGCCTGGGGAGATCAAGGCTGCAGTGAGCTGAGCTCGCACCACTGAGTGCGCACCAGCCTGGGTGACAGAATGAGACCCTGTCTCAAAAAAAAAAAAAAAAAAAAAAAACAAAGAAAGTGAAAAAGCAGAGGAAGGAAAGGTGAGTGGTTGGCTCCAGACCACAGTGCCTACATCTCATGACTTCTCCCCTTATTTGAGGTTCCTCAGAAGAACATCTCCAAGTTGGGTGCAGCGTATACTGCTTGGGTGATGGGTATACCAAACTCTCACAAGTAACCACTAAAGTACTTATGTAACCAAATACCACCTGTTCCCCAAAAACCTATGGAAATAAAAAAGCAAAAAAAAAAAAAATTAATAAAAGAGTGTAATTCACAGTGGGGGTAAAAAAAGAACACCTCCAAACCCTCCAGACCAGGGAGGGAGAATTGTATCTAGGAAGCTTCCCTAGATCAGGGGGCCTCAAATGTCAGTGTGCTTATGAGTTACATGAAGGGTTTGTTAAAAAACAGATTGCTCAGTCCTGCCTCCAGGGCTTTGGATTCCTGAGGTCTCTGGAAGCCTGAATATGTGTGTTTCTAACACATTCCCAGAAGATGCTAATACTGTTGTCTGCAGCCCTCACTTGAGAAGCCCTGCTGTCAACAATGCAACTGATCCAGGTGTGTGGATTCTCTGTGGCTGCCACACTGAGGGCATCGTTTCAATTAGGACATGTTCCATTGGAGGCAGGGCATGAAAAGAAACTCATTCACTCTTATTCAAAAATGTTTGGGAGTGGGAGGATGCAAAGGAATCCAAAAAAAAAAAAAAAAGCAAGAAGAACAGCTGTGTTTTGCAGGATAATAAAACAATGGAAGCAATCGTGCACCCAGGGGCTGGAATAGAGCTGAGGTGGAATCAGAGTACCAATGTCTTGGCATCTCTCACACAACATGATTTCAGTAAGTCTCAAAAATATGAAGATGCTCCCCACCTTTTAACAGTGCTTTTTGCGAGGATTTGCCATTCTGTGAATTACCCAGTTTGTTAGCCTGGTTCCATTTACAGATTTTTTTTCTTTTTTTTTTTTTTTTTACAGCGTCTTGGCTTCTTCAGCACTGTGTTTAAATTGCATAAATGTCTTTGAAGTGTTCTGTGAAAATTCACAAAGTTCCATTGGTCTGATGATTCACCCTCCTCTCCTATCTCTTCTACACCCAAAAATGTATGGAACAACTGAATGTTGACAAAGGTCATTCTCTTTCCTAGCAAAAGTCTGGCCTTTGTGCTCTTCATTAGCCTTCACAACACTTGAGAGGAGAAAACAATGGGGGGAAAAGTGCTAACAGGCATATTGTGACCCATCTACCCTCCTCCCCCGAGGGAGAGGTTGAAAAGAGGGAGACATGACTTCTGTGGCTTTAGCAGCCAAATAACCGATCATCTCTCTGTTCCTAGCCCCTGGACAGGACATCCTTGACGTCTAATCAGGCCGTTTGCTGAAACTGCTGAGGCAAGCACAGAGCCCAGAGCAAAGATAAGGCCCCCAAGCTCCCCCAAATTACGTGAGTCGTCTTGGATTCCTCACTGTCCCCCATCACCCACCTCCAGTTGAGTATCAAATAGTGTCAATATGACCTCCACACTGTCCCGCAGTCCTTGCTTCTTTTCTACTTCCAGAACCACCGTCTAATTTGGGTCCTGGTAGACACTTGTAGCAGCCTTCTAACAAGTCTCCTTTGCTTCAATCCACAGCCCCGACACATAGTGATCAAGTCTCTCCAGGACTCTACTGCCCCTCCCCTCTATCTGCAGAATGCAGTCTGCACTCCTCTATATGTCACTAAAGTGCTCATAAACCATCTCTCTTTCCTCAAGAACACTACTCTTGGCCAGGCACCGTGGCTAACACTTATAATCCCAGCACCATGGGAGGCCAAGGCGGGAGAATCACTTGAGCCCAGGGGTTCAAGACTAGCCTGAGCAACACAGCGAAAACTCGTCTCTATGAAAAATTGAAAAATTAACTGGTTGGATGTGGTGGCTCACACCTGTAATCCCAGCATTGTGAGAAGCCGAGGCAGGTGGATTACCTGAGCTCAGGAGTTCGAGACCAACCTGGCCAACATGGTGAAACCCCATGTCTATTAAAAAAAACAAAAAATTAGCTGGTCATGGTGGCATGCACCTGTAGTCCCACCTACTCAAGAGGCTGAGGTAGGACGATCACTTGGGTCCAGGTTGTCGAGGCTGCAGTGAGACATGATTGCACCACCACACTTCAGACTGGGCAACACAGAAAGACCCTATCTCAAAACAAAACAAAACAAACACTACTCTCGTTGAACCCCAAACTATTCTCTCTGACATGCCAATGACATGACACTTCAGGCTTTCACGCACACACTGTACTCTGTGTGAAATTATCTTCACTACAGTATAACAGGAAAGGCTAAGTCAGGCTGTCATAAAACCCCCAAATCTCAGGAAATTAAAACCACAAAGGTTTATTTCCTACTCCTGTTACATGTCCAACCTGCTCACTGTGGATTCTTCTCTATGCTGTGCCTCACTCTGGAGCCAAAGGCGATGGAGCTGCCTTTATCTGGAACGTTGCCGGTCACTGTAGAAGAGAGAATGTGCACGCTTGTCAAATCATGTGCTAGCTCTCTTAAAGTTTCTGCCCAGAAGTAGCACACATCACATCTCATTGGCCAAAGCAAGTGCTATGATCCCATTTAACTCTAAATGGGTTGAAAAGTGCAGTCTCATTGTAAGTTCAGGAGGAAAGTCAGAAATATTTATTTGATGAGTCATAAAAATGACTGTCACACTGCTAGTCACTAAATAATTCACTCTCCTTCCTCCATGTAATGTACACTCACATTGTCCCCAAGATATAAAACCTCCAAGTATCATTTGGTCATGGCATCAAGTTCAATGTCTTGGGTGGTACACAGTTCTCTCTCTCTCTCTTTCTCTCTCTCTCTCTTTCTCTCTGTCTCTCTCTCTCTCTCTCTCTCTCACACACACACACACACACACACATTTAGACATGGGTTCTTTGAACCTGAGAAACAAATAAATCAAAAAGACAATATTTCATTCCCTGAATATTCAATACGTAATGGCAAAATGGGACAAGATAATCACAATAAACACGCTCATTCTAAAGGATAAGAATGAGAGCAGCACCACATTTACTGATCATATAAATTCTGGCATTCCACTGGCCAGACATTGTGAGGCCCCTCTACCCTTGAGACGGGACACATTCCTTGACTCTGTCTCCATTATGTTCCCAGAGAGGAGCTCCTCAGTCCAACATTCTTCTTGACTCGTGGCTCTGTTCTCTAAGCAATCTTCCTATTTCTTTATTCTCCTTGGTCACATTACAAGGACATTGAGAAATATGCCTGCTTGGAATCTGAATCTCCTTGGAAGCAGATTTCTCGGCCTGTTCGCCGTCCACCAAACCTGGGGACCCAAGAGTCATTAAGTTTTTACTGATCACCGTATTGGTTTAGATCCTAGCAGGAAACAGAAGGCACAGTAAAAAAAGAGTGAATAAAGAAAATTGAATGACAATTATATTAAAGGGTGTGTTTTAGTACATTTTGTGTTGCTATAAAGGAATACTCAAGACTGAGTAACTTCTAAAGAAAAGAAGTATATTAGGCTCACAATTCTCCAGGCTGTACAAGCCTAGTGTCAGCATCTGCTCAGTTTCTGATGGGGCCTCAGGAAGCTTACATTCATGGCAGAAGGCAAAGGGGGACCAGGCATGTTACATGGTGAGAGAAAGAGCAAGAGAGAGCCCCCAGGCCCTTTTAAACAACCAGTTTACACGTGAACTAATAGAGCAAGAACTCTCTCATTACCATGAGGAGGGCACCAAGCCATTCATGAGGCATCCATCCTGCTGACCCAAACACCTCCCACCAGGCCCCACCTCAAACACTGGGGATCACATTTTAACATGAGATTTGGAGGGAACAAACATCCAAACTATACCAGGGTGTTGGCAGATTAAGAGAAACCAACAGAGGATGATGAAGCACTGCCTGACCAGAAATTATGACCTTTAGGAGAGGAACTCAGCCTCCAACAAATGCAGTCTAGCAATGAAGGATTTGGGAATAAATATCTAAATATCTTTCTTCCCTCACCCTTCAATCTCTAGCCAAGGTTTCACACTGGCCAAATCCAACCAGAAATTAGAGGGCAAGGGAGCCCAGTTGTCCTGTGTATAGAAGTCAGCCTCTGAGGCTGAGCAGGATGAAGAAAAGCAGAGAGAGAATCTGAGGGGCAAACAGAGTGTTTCCTCTCTCTCCCCTGAAGACACTGCCCCATCTGCAGTCTTCTCAAGGAGGTATGCTGAGTATCTTCCTCGCTCTCATATGTGACTTTTAGATCATTCTAAGTCCTTTCTAAGACACCCACTCTTGAAGTTCATGTCTCCAATCTATTCAACCACTTCGCTTCTTTGTTGGTGTTCACTAGTAAGTATCACAATGCTTCCATTATCTCCATTCCATGCATGCCAGTTTCTGACCAACATCTCCTGCCTCTCCAGCCAAATTTCTTGAGTAGCTTGACTCCTATCCTTCAACCTCACTGGGACTCCCATCAATTTATAGAAGCTTTCCATGTCCTTTATCATCCTTAGTCTTCCCTCCTTACACAGATTAAATTCTAATCATTCCATTATTGTAATCTCTCTCATATAACCCAATAACTCCCTTTCTTAATGTGTTGTTTTCAGAAAGTCAAACCCATAATGCTAACTAAATTAACTCTCCACCTAATCCATGCCTGTACCCATGCAGATGAACATAATTGTAGAAATAAAATAGCTATGCTGACTGGTATCTCTTTAAATTCATGAACATGAACCTCAAGTGAGCCCTTAATTTTTCCTGGCAATCATACTATATGTCCCTAGTCTTATACTCTCTTAAACCTCCTCAAACATCCAACACCTCCTCTCCTATCCTCAGCTAATGACTTTTCTTCCTACTTCACTGGGAAAATGAAGCAATTAGAAGATAGTTTCCACAGACTCCCTCCAACACATCAACCCACCTACCACCACCCTTATGCTCTGCCTTCCAACTACTACTGCAGATGAGCTCTCTAAAGCCAGTACTTCCTCTTTTACATTAGATCCCATCTCCTCTCACCATCTCAGGTGTATTGCTCCAGAAACTCTCTTCTCTCCCTCCCATTTCATCATTTTTCTTTCTACAAATTCAGCATAAAACATGCTATTATTTTTTGCACCTTAAAAAAATTTTGGATTCCATTTTTCCCAGCAGCTGTTGACATACTTCTCCAGTTCACTTTATAGCAAAACTCCGAAAGCATTGTCTCCATTCTCTCTTTCATTTATTCCCTCTCCTTCTCTCATAAACCCTCTCCAATAAGGCTTTTGCCTTCATTCCACTGCAGCTACACTATTCTTGTCAGGTTACCAATGATCTCCATGGCACTAGATCCAATGGTAAGTTCTCAGCCCTCATCTTACTCTACCTATTATTTGACATAACTGATGAGCCTCCTCTTTGATATCTTTCTTCACTTGGCTTTTCCTACCCCACACCTTCCTGGCTTTCCTCTCATCTCAGTATTGCTGCTTCTGTCTCTTCTTCGCTGCCTCTTGTTCTACCCAAACTCTAAATGTTGGCATGCCCCAGGGATCAGTCTTTGGTCTCCTTCTTTTCTATATCCATGCTTACTCTTACTTCATTGGATGATCTACACCCATCTTACAGTTCAGACATCATACATATGCTGCTAGTTCCTAAACTCATTTTTCCAGATTTGTCACGTGAACTCCAGTCTCATGTGACGAACTGACTACCTAAACATCATCATTTGTATACATAAGTGGCATCTCAAAACACATCCAAAACAATGCTCCCAACATTCCCTCCCAATCTCTTGCATTTTCATTCTTCTAATTGCTCAGCCAAAATTCTTATAATATCTTTGATTCCCCTTATTCTCTACATGCCCCAGAGACAAACATAAGAAAATTCTGTTGCCTCTATTCTCAAAATCTGCCTATCTAGATGGAGCTATATGTATAGATATAGACCCTATCACTTCTGTCTAATCTACCATCATCTCTTGTATGGGTTATTGAAATAGCTCCTAGCTATTTGGAAGCAGCATGACGTGCTAGACAATAATTTGGACTTTTGAACAAAATGCTGGATTCAAAGTCCACCTTTGTTACTTAGCAGTCATGTGACAGTAAACAAATAGATTAATCCCTTTGGCCTCTGTTTCCTCAGATACAAGGAGGAGGATAATAATAGTACCAACCTCATAAAGTTTAGTGAGAATTAAATGTATTAGCAACTTGAAGCACTAAAAGCAATGTCTGACACCTAGTGAGTCATACATACTATTATACTTATAAAGTATTCATTATTTTTGTTTTTATCTAAAAGGAACTGAGATACAAGCTCTTTAAATATAATTTCAACTTTATTTCAGATTCAGGGATACATGTGCAGGTTTGTTACATGGGTATACCACGTGATGCTGACGTTTGAGGTGCAAATGATCTCATCACACAAGTCCTAAGCATACTACCCAATATTTAGTATTTCAGCCCTTCCCCCAACTCCCACCCCTATCTGACTAGTACTTGGTGTCTACTGCTGCCATCTTTATGTCCACGGGCACCCAAGGTTTAGCTCCCACTTACAAGTAAGAACATGTGGCATTTGGTTTTCTATGTCTGCATTAATTTATTTAAGATTATGGCCTCCAGCTACATTCATGTTGCTGCAAAATACATGATTTCATTATTTTTTATGATTGTGTAGTATTTCATGTTTTATGAGTACCACATTTTCTTTATCCAGTCCACCACTGATTGGCACCTAGGTTGATTTCATGTTTTTTGCTATTGTGAATAGTACTGTGATGAACATGTGAGTGCATGTGTCTTTTTGGGTTTGCGGAAGGTGATATGATTTGGCTGTATCTCCACCCAAATCTCACCTTGCATTGTAATAATCCCCACAAGTCAAGGGTGGACCCAGGTGGAGATAACTAAATCATGGGGGCAGTTTCATGGTAATGAATAATTCATGGTAATGAATAAGTCTCATGAGATCTGATGGTTTTATAAATGGGAGTTCTCCTGCACAAGCTTTCTTGCCTGATACCATGTAAGATGTGACTTTGCTCCTCCTTCACCTTCTGCCATGATTGTAAGGCCTCCCCAGCCACGGGGAACTGTGAGTCTATCAAACGTCTTTTTCTTTATAAATTACCCACTCTCAGGCAGTCCTTTACAGCAGTGTGAGAATGAACTAATACAGGGTGATTGGTTTTGTTTTTTTGCTTTTGTTTTGAGACAGTCTTACTCTGCCGCCCAGGCTGAATGCAGTGACACAATCACAGTTCATTGCAACCTCAAACTCCTGGGCTCAAGCCATTCTCCCACCTGAGCCTCCTGAGTAGCTGGGACTACAGAGGTGCACCAACATGCCCAGCTGATTTTTTTTTTTTAATGTTGTAGAGATGGAGTCTCACTATGTTGCCCATTTAACCCCTGGGCTCAAGTGATCCTCCCACCTCAGCCTCTCAAAGTGCTGGGATTACAAGCATGAGCCACCACACTTAGCATTTTTGGTAAAAGAATTTATTTTCCTTCAGATGTATACCCAGTAATGGGATTTCTGAGTCAAATAGTAGCTCTGTATTAAGTTCTCTGAGAAATTTCCAAACTGCTTTCCACAGTGGACGAACTTATTTACATTCCCACCAACAGTACATAAGTCCAACAGTACATAAGTATTCCCTTTTCTCTGCAGCCTCACCAGCATCTGTTATTTTTTGTCTTTTTTAAAATAGCCATTCTAACTGGCAGGAGATGGCCTCTCACTGTGGTTTTGATTTGCATTTCACTGATGATTAGTGATGTTGAGCATTTTTTTCACATGTTTGTTAGCCATTTGTATATCTTCTTTTGAGAACTATCTGTTCATGTCTTTTGCTCATTTTTTCATGGGGTTATTTGTTTTTTGCTTGTTTGGTTGTTTAAGTTCCTTGTAGATTCTGGATATCAGGCCTTTGTCAGATCCATAGTTTGTGAATATTTTCTCCCATTCTGTAGGTTGTCTGTTTAATCTATTGATAGTTTATTTTGCTGTGAAGAAACTCTTTAGTTTAATTAGGTCCCACTTGCCACATTTTGTTTTTGTTGCAATTGCTTTTGAAGATTAGTCATTAATTCTTTCCCAAGACTGATGTCTACGATGGTGTTTCTTGGGTTTCTTTTAGGAGTCTTATAGTTTAAGGTCTTACATTTAAGTCTTTAATCCATTCATCTTGAATTAATTTTTATATATGATTAAAGGTAGGGATTCAGCTTCCTTCTTCTGCATCTGGCTATCCAGCTATCCCAACACCATTAAATTAATAGGGAGACCTCTCCCCATTGCTTATTTTTCTTGACTTTGTCAAAGATCAGATGGCTGTATGTGTGCAGTTTATTTCTTTGTTGTCTCTTCTGTTGCATTGGTCTACATGTTTGTTTTTGTATCAGTACCATGCTGCTTTGGTTACCATAACCTTATAGTATAGTTTGAAGTTGAATAGTGTGATTCCTCCAGCTTTGTTCTTTCTGATTAGGATTTCTTTGGCTATTCAGGCTGTTTTTTGGTTCCACATGAATTTTAGAAAAGTTTTTTTCTAATTCTGTGAAAAATGACATTGGTAGCTTGATAAGAATAGTGTTGAGATGCAAACTTTTCTTTCATGAACTTTATATTAAACTCATTCCAAATAGCTATTCAAAATGATTTTTATAGTTATAGCTAGACAACTTACATTCTCTTAGAAGTTTTATTAGAGATTTAATTTTCAAACACATATTTGCCTGCAATGAGAACCTATATATATGTGTGTGTGTGTGTGTGTGTGTGTGTATGACCATTTTTGGAACATAGTAGGGTATAAATAAACATATTTATTCTCACAATTTTTGTAGCCATAGAGAGCAAACATATTAGCCACATACCTTTACTCTGATGAAGGAATACATCACCCAACAAAGCATAAGAATCAGTTACAACTTCAAACTGTTGTCAACAACTTTCTATATGTAATTCATTTGTTTACTCACTAACAAGCACTTACTCGGAAGCAATATTTTGCTTCTATAGCTCTTTCATTATCTACTGGAAGATGAACAATTAATGGTAAATTATATACTCTAAGGAAATAGTGGGAGTAACAGAATGACTCAAGGATTCTCCCAAAGTTTCACATCTTGAGTAATACCTATCTTGGAAACTATTAATGTTCACACATTCAATATGAAATTAATGGTTACAGAAGAAAGGACATAATTTCTAGTATAAGGCTATAAACTAAGCATAGTTATATATTACCACAAAAGAGATGGGAAAAAATCTATTAAACGTGAGCAATGTCTACTGTTACAGAATATATATTACAGAATCAAATGCAACCTTCTTAATTAAACTAGATTATATTTTTTGGCTACGTTTTCATTTTTGTAAAATGATGTTAATACCAAATGTATGAGAAGAGCAAGAACAAAGTGCTAGAAACAAGGCAGTCTTTTGGAAAAAAAAAAAAATTACCCACCTCCAATCTGTTCCACGCACTCTAACCAAGGAGGGAGAGAGGTGTCTAAAATTGAAATCTGATTGTGTCACTTCTCCACTTAAAATATTTTGGGAGATTCTCATTGCCCTTAAGATAATTTAAATTCTGTAGCATAATTTACAAACTTGTGATCTCACTGCTTTCATCTCTTACCAGAGCCTCATAACCTATGTAGCAGCCTCATTTCCTTTGGTTTCTAGAAAATACTGTGATTTGCTATTCCTAACATTTAACAGAGTGCCTAGTTTATAGCAGAAGTCTTATAAATACTTATGGAGCAAATGAATGAATGAAAATGAATGGATAAAATAAAGAGAACACACACTTTTTAAATGGTTTTGATATTCATCTTCTCTTTTCATAGTTGTAGCCCACAACCATAGCCAGTGACAACTTTTTTTAAGTGTCTGGGTAGTAAAAAACAAAAGAATCAAAAACTCAGATTTAAAAGTAATCTCAACAGATTAACAAGCTGATTTTTCAGTCACTGGGCAGGTCTGCATGTTGTAACACTTCAGAGCAGACAGAATAACAACTTTGTAATTTTGGTGCTGTAAAACAAGGATGATAATTTTGAATATACACGTTTTGAAATCTAATTTTTCAATTAAAATGTTTAAAGTCAATGGTGAGTTCCTTTCATTTCAGTGATACTATAAATGATTTAAGGAACAAAATTTTATCACTTCACGGCCTTTTGGCTAAGATTAAGTGAAGGAACAAAATTTTTAAAAATCATAATTGAGAAGTCACCAGTTGGATCAAGATGTAGGGCTGGATATATTCATGTATCACTGCCTCTGCTCAAAACCTGTGAATTGGCGTCAAAGATATTTAAAGATAAAATAATTCCACTGCAGTAATGGAAAACAAAGGTTCTATAACCAGGCCAGAAATTTTGAGCAACCTCCGAAAGACAGATGGACTCAGATCTATAGAGAAACCCAGCTGGTAGAAGCCATGTATTGCAGAGGTATATGCAATCTGGGGGAGCCCTAAGCCCAGAGTCGAGAGGCAACAGATGCTAAAGCAATCAGATATCAGAATGCGTATTTAATTAAGAACATGTTTCCTGAGCATCCAGTCCAACTGACTCCTTTCTCCTTTCCAGGTTTTGCTGAGCATCAGTCAGTGATCACTCTTTGGACTCACACTAAAGCAATCCTAAGAGTATAAGCCCTAAGGACACAGATGCAGAGTAGTGCCTCACATAGCTACTCACACCAAAGAAGCGTAAGAGTACACATATCCACAAACAAACCCTCTCTCTATACAGCACACCCTCCCCGTCTCTATATTCACCACATGAAGTTTATGCTAAATAGAAATGGCATTCAACTGCCGGCAAACAAAAGCTCAGAAATAAAGAAGAGCATGCCACAGAGAATCACAATATTTGAGAAAAACAAATGCCATAAAATAGAGACACTAAAATAAAACAAACAGAAACAAAAACAAATGAACAGAAAATCTGAGATTGGCTTAATGAAGAAAACAGAGGGCTTTGAAATAAGAATAGCTAATACCCTTAAATGAAGAACAAAGCATATCACTCCCATTAAAAGAAAAGTTAAAAAAGAAGGAAGGATGGGTGGAGGGTTCCAACATTCATCTAAAAGCTCTTCTAGATCACTTAGATTGGAGAGGGGAAGTTCGTGTACAAGTTCATGTACAAAATAAAGAAATAACAGAAGAAAATGTTCTAGTACTAATGCAACGTGAGTCAGAAAGAACCCACCAAGTGCCAAACAGAGTGAACAAAAAAAGACTATCCCCATACAAATGCTCACGTTTGAAACTTCAAATCCTTTAAATTTCAACAGAGGTAAAAATAACTTACTTATGAAGTAACAAAAATCAAATTGCCTCTGAACTTTTTTTGGCAACTCTGAATGCTAAAAGATAATGGGGTAGTATCTTTAAAGTCTTGAGAAAATAATTTTGAACCTAAGATTCTGTATCCATCCAAATAATCAATCATATGTGAGTTCAAAATAAAGACAGTTTTAGACATACAAGAACTCATAAAAGTTACTTTTCAATTTCTGAAAAATTAA
The DNA here is from genome assembly GCF_037993035.2 of Macaca fascicularis. Classification (NCBI taxonomy): domain Eukaryota; kingdom Metazoa; phylum Chordata; class Mammalia; order Primates; family Cercopithecidae; genus Macaca; species Macaca fascicularis. The sequence continues at coordinate 89,465,859 of NC_088382.1, forward strand.
TCAAGGTATACTGTGTTGATATAAAAAATCTGTAAGATTATAACTATTTTAATTATTATTGATGAATATGCCAGATATTATCTAATGTCATTCAGCATCATTCCCATTTCCTCCATAGCCTTCCCAGAGACTAGAAGTCTGTGAACTACATTTCCTTGTCTTCTTTGCTACTGGCGTTTCTGATACTCTATAGATTCTTGCAATGCCATGTACCTGCATCTGATTTGGAAGATGGAAGGGGACCAGAGGCCTTTCTCGTAATTGGCAGTGAATGTGCAGATTTCAGCAAACATGGTCTTTTAAGTCAGCGATGTTCAATCTTTTGACTTCCGTGAGTTACACTGAAAGAAGAATTGTCTTGAGCCACACATAAAATACACTAACACTAAGGATAGCTGATGAGCTTTAAAAAAATCACACAAAAAACTCATGATGTTTTACGAAAGTTTATGAATTTGTGTTAGGCTGCATTTAAAGCTGTCCTGGGCTGCATGCAGCCCATGGGCCACAAGTTGGACAAGCTCGTTTTAGGTAGTTATGTTTCCCTGACTACCTGTCACTTTAGGACAACTGTGCCATGGCGGTGGCCTTTCCTACCATCTCCTGGTTCCTGGGTGGCAGCAGGAACTTCCTGATTTTCTGGATCACAGTTAAAGTAGTTGCCTTCTGACTTTCACTTTCAGCACTTCCAAAGTTCTAGTAAAGCACCAAATTTCTTCTAATCTCTTTCTGTTTGACATAATTAGAGTAGTTTCTGACATTATTGTGATTGCTACTTGTTTTTTTTGTTTTTTGTTTTTTGTTTTTTTTCTTTTTGAGACAGGGTCTCACTCCATCAACCTCTGCCTCCTGGGCTCAAGCAATCCTTCCACCTCAGCCTCCCAAGTAGCTGGGACTACAGGCGCCTGCCATCCCACCCAGCTAATTTTGTGTCTTTTAGTAGAAATGGGGTTTCTCCATGTTGCCCAGGCTGGTCTCAAACTCCTGAGCTCAAGAGATTCACCCACCTTGGCCTCCCAAATTGCTGGGATTACAGGCGTGAACCACCACACCTGGCCATGCTAATCGTCTTTTTAAAAGCCATAACTATTTGGAATTTTTTTAAATGCCACCCAAAAATTATTTTCATAAAGAGAAACTCTCTGGAGTCTAAATCCAAATCAGACTTCTTTTCCAGCCCCACACCAGGCTTCTCCCACTCTGTTATCACTAAAGAATTCTATACACTTAAAAATATAAGAACCCTCACTAAAAACAGATCATTCCTTAAGAGTTTTACAAAATCCATAGTATTTGTAAATTTTTGTGCTGGATTCTTAAGTTTTCATGTCCTCCAGCAACTGCAGTGAAATCTAGAAAGGTTTTTGCCACACAGTGAAACTTACTCTTATGTAATATATTTATTTTAAAACCCATGAATTTCAATGTCTCTACAAAGAGAAAAACATGTAAAAACTACCCCAAAATGGGTTTGACTCTGTCTATAAATTTAAGATAAAATTCTACCCCATGAATGAGCCAAAATTTAATTTTTATGACAGCACACCAAGAACAAAACCTATAAATTTTTAGGTAGGGGCCAATTTCTGGAAGAGATACCCAAATTTCAGAAGAGTTTCCTTACTTATTTCATAGTTGAAACCCTATGAAGTGTAAGTTAAACCTAAGCAAATCAATGGTCTAGGTCTTTGAATGGCATATACAATAAGACACTACAGAATGAGCAATACAACAAGCCCAGGACAAAAGTAGAACTTATTTAATGCAACTGGCTCTGTGCCTGGCATGCAGCAAACTTTGTAGAATCTGTAGAATTTCATTGCAACAACTTCAGCTCCATATTTCTCTAGTAACTAGCTCTAAGGTTCATTGATTCATTCAACAAGCATTCATTGAGGATCTACCATGGAGTTTACTCATTGGGAGAAAACTTTCACTTTCATCTTCTATCCTTTGCTCTTTCTTCTACATACAAACATGTGCTCATTCTGCTCATTGTCTTATCTTCTACTTGCAATATACCATCCCCATAACTGCCTTTATTTCACTCCTTCTCTTTCAATTTTTTTTTTTTTTTTTTTTTTTTTTTTGGAGTGCAATGGTGCAATCTCGGCTCACTGCAACCTCTGCCTCCCAGATTCAAATGATTCTCCTGCCTCAGCCTCCTGAGTAGCTGGGATTACAGGTACCCACCATCATGCCGGTGGCTCCTACCTGTAATGCCAGCACTTTGGGAGGCTGAGGCAGGCAGATCATGAGGTCAGGAGTTCGAGACCAGCCTGGCCAACATGGTGAAACCGCATCTCTACTAAAAAAAACACTCCTTTTCTTTCTAATTAATGTTTGCATTCAACATGTATGTAGTGCTCCCTGCATACCAGGCCCTGCACGTAAATGAATAGAACCTGATCCTCAGCTTTGAGGCCATGCAGATGGTGATCTGCCAAAAAAAAAAAAAAAAAAAAAGCAAAGCTAAAAAACAAATGTAGCTATCTCATGCTCTTACAAAGGTTTCCAGTTACCCACTGGAAAGTCTTAAGCATGGCATACGGGAATTTCCACAACCTGATCTCTGTCCTCCTAGCCAGCTTTACCTCCTACCACACCTCCCTCAAACTTCACCCTCCCACATTACCAAACAATACTCACAGCTCCCATATACTCCATGCTCTTCCTCAGGCCCGTGCCTTTGCTCATGCTGTCCTCTCTGCTTGGGATGATTTTGCTCCTCCTCCTTGTTTGCCTGCCTCCTCCTGCTTCTCAGACATCCAACGGCCTCCTTCAGGAACCTGTCTTGAACACATCTCCATGCCCCCCGACTTCCCCGAGTTGGCTGGCTCTCCGCTCTCCTTCTGTAACCCTCTGCGTTTGCCTCTATCAACAATTATCACATTGCAATTGAAATGATTTAGGTTTTACCCATTCACTCCACAAACTTTATTGAGGAACTGTTAAGTGCCAAATATTTGTCGAGGTGCTTAGTACATCATAGTGATCAAAATGGACATGCTCCTTGCTTTCATAGACGTCAAATGATGAGGGGAGGTGGACAGGAAATAAGTATAATCATTCACACAACTTGGGGAAATGGCCATGAAAATTATGAGAACCATGCTCTATTACAGAGAAAAGGGAGAGATCAACTAAGATGAAGTGGCCCAAAAATTCCTGTCTGAGGTGGTGACAGATGCCTGGCACGTGGTAGGTACTCGATAAATGTCTCCTTGACTATAAACTGAACAAGTAAGTCTATACAGGAATGAATGATAAAAGTGTACATGGCAGATGTGAGGTGTAAAAGAACGTGGTGGATATGGGAAGGACAGTAAGTAGGAAAAGAAGTGGTGGTGGGGCAGAGAAAGGGGAGAGAGGGAGAAAAAGAGTGAGACAGATTGGTCTGTTTCCTTTGGATTGATTCCCTTTCTTGAGAAAAATGTGAGATCACTTTTGACCACCAGGGGGCAATGTCTGATCACAGGTGACAACCACACTTTTGGCTCAGGCCATCATTTTGTAAGGAGGCACTCCCGTGTTAAGAAATAGAGGACTCAGACCTAAAATGTTATTCATTTCTTTTACATTACTAACAAATACAAAATCCTCAAAGATGACAAATACTGTATTTGGATTTAAATGAATTAAAATGGAAGAAAAAAAGGCATTTCATATTCATGGTTCTCTAAGTGTCCTTATCTGATGGAACAAATCTCTACTTCCTAATCATTTATAATTTCCATCACTCAGCTATAGGTCACAGCAGGTATTAATACTGGATGAGAAGGAATTTTCTGGTTTTTATTCAGTACTCATGCTGTTCAAGCACTTCCAACCTGTGCTTCCTTCATATTGAACAGCCTTGTTTAGCTTCCTCATAACTCATTGAGATAGATGAGAGGCGATTATCATTTTTGTTTGGCAGATAAGGAAACACCAAAGAGCTCTCTGCTGGTTAAGGCAGAATTGAACATGGCCACCCAAGTTTGACAGGCTGCCCGGGAGTCCCTTTCATTCACCACCAGCCAAAATGAGCAAGCCCTGGAGCACTGCCATTTCTTGGAGAAAGTCAATGACCGGGTGCTTTCAGAGTGATATCTGAGACACTTAGAGATGTTATTCCTGTCAGAGCACATCGGGACCTGTATAAAGAACTTAGAGCCTGTGCTGGGCCCAAAGAGGAGTGTTCCCAGAGGCCTTGGCAACATTTTCACCAGAAACGATTAATAGGAGAGACGAGATACTGTTCCATCAAGTAAAATGCCATAGAAGTTGGAAGGAAATAATCCAGACTTTGCTACCTGGTTATTCAATCAGTGGTCATTCATTCAGCAGCACTGCATGAGTAACTGTGGGGATAGCAATGTATAAAAGATTGCTCTGGCCGGGCGCGGTGGCTCAAGCCTGTAATCCCAGCACTTTGGGAGGCCGAGACGGGCGGATCACGAGGTCAGGAGATCGAGACCATCCTGGCTAACCTGGTGAAACCTCGTCTCTACTAAAAAAATACAAAAAACTAGCCGGGCGAGATGGCGGGCGCCTGTAGTCCCAGCTACTCAGGAGGCTGAGGCAGGAGAATGGCGTGAACCCGGGAGGCGGAACTTGCAGTGAGCTGAGATCCGGCCACTGCACTCCAGCCTGGGCCACAGAGCGAGACTCCGTCTCAAAAAAAAAAAAAAAAAAAAAAGATTGCTCTTGGCCGGGCGCAGTGGCTCATGCCTATAATCCCAGCACTCTGGGAGGAAGAGGCAGGCGATTCACTTGAGACCAGGAGTTTGAGACCAGCCTGGCCAATATGGTGAAACCCCGTCCCTACTAAAAATATAAAAATTAGCCGGACCTGGTGGCACATGCCTGTAATCCCAGCTACGTGGGAGGCTGAGGCAGAATTGCTTGAACCCCGGAGGTGGAGGTTGCAGTGAGCCAGGATCATGCCACTGCACTCCAGCCTGGGCAACAGAGCAAGACTCCATCTCACTCATATATATAAATTGCACCTATCCTGAAAGAATGGAAATCTAATTATGAGAGCATAGTATATATGTATTAAAACATTTTCAAATAATACTATAAAACACTTTCTGAGAGGCAGAATTTCACAGAGATTGTCAATAAATATTTATTGATCACCTACTAAGTGCAGAGCATGAGTGAGATGAAAGAGTATGGAAAAGGCACTGTGGTTGCCCTTGCAGACTTTGTACTCCAGTTGTAAAAAGTATGTTTGTTCTGTTTATTAACTTATTCAATGAATATTAATGGACCACCCACAACATGTAAAGTACATGCTAGATAAGAAGAATATTAATAACCCACAATTACCTGCAAGAAACTCATGGTCTGGTTGGGGGCTGGTAGGCCTATAAACATACCGTTTACTTTCTTTCTTTTCTTTTTTTTTTTTTTTTTGAGACAGAGTCTTGCTGTGTCACCCAAGCTGGAGTACAGTGGCACAATCTCAATCTTGGCTCACCATAACCTCTGCCTCCGGGGTTCAAGCAATTCTCCTGCCTCAGTCTCCCAAGTAGCTGAGATTACAGGTGCGCACCACCATGCCTAGCTAATTTTTTGTATTTTTAGTAGGGATGGGGTTTCACCGTGTTGGCCAGGCTGATCTCAAACTCCTGACCTCAGGTGATCCTCCCACCCTGGCCTCCCAAAGTGCTGGAATTACAGGCATGAGCCACCGCGTCCAGCCCAAATCATTTACTTTCAATGCAGTGTGTGTGTGTGCGTGTGTGTGTAGTTATATATACATATATTCTTACAGCGAGATAGAGAAGGAGAAAAAATAATTTTTATATATATACACACACACATATAATTTTACAACAGTGAAGATTGGACTATTAGTTTATAGGTAGGTAGATAGGTAGGTAGGTAGATAGATAAATAGATGGATGGATGATAGTCATTAAGGTGGGCATGAGAACTAGGAGAACTATCACAAAAAGGTGACATTTGAGGAGAGTCTTAAAGGTGTTTTCCAAGTAGACTAATGAGTGAAGGATCTTCCAGGTAGAAGGAACTAAGTGTGCAAAATACAGAGTGAGGAAATGGCACCATGCTTCAGTCATCGCTGAAAGTTCAGTCATGGGACATAATCCCAGTAGTGGGTAGAGACCAGATAGCAAAAAGGAGGGAGATTTCAGCTTTATACAATAGGAAGCCTTTGACTATCAAAAGAGGAGACTCAGACAATCACATTTTCATCTTCAAAAAATCATTTTAATTCCTGCAAGGAGTATTGTTTGCAGTGGAACATGATTAGAGGCAAGGAGATAATTAGGAATGTATTTCCATAGTCCAAACAAAAGCCAATGAGAGGGATGGAATAATTACTTAGGAGGTAGAACCAAGATGACATGGTAGCCAATTAGTGTGGAGAATATGGGATGAAAAGTGTCAAGGACAATGTATCTCTATTGGGTGTTCTTAATTTCTACCGGATCTTGATTGGGTGTCGTCAACTCATACCCCGGTTGGCATCAATAGGAGAAAAACTGTAGGAAAATGAATGGGAAAAGTGAAAGTTAAAGTCCTCAGATTTAAATACGTTGCACTCAAGGTGCCAGCAAAACAGCTGGTAGAGATGACCCACTAGTTGAAAACTAAGGTAGCCATAGAATACTTTCTGGAAAAGTTTGGATCACACTAGGCCCAGAAGAATCGGTAGCATTTGTACAGGGAGGTGCAGAGGTGGAGGTGGAGGGTGGTTGGCAATGGAGAACATTCCAGGTAAAGGAATATTCTTATATTCGTAAGGAAGTCAAAGAGGTAGCAACAAGGATAGCATAGGAGACCAACCTCAACAAAGCAAATTGTGAGGAAAAGATGATGTTCACAGACAGAATGAATCCAGGGTCAAGTACACTCTGAGGAAGGATATTCTGGTGATCAGATGCAATCTATGGTTGCAGGGTGTCCAAGGGAGAGAATACAGTCATGGGTTCTTAGTTTCTGTTTCCGGTTGGGCCAGTAAAGCCCCTTCCTCATCCCTCTTTCCTGCTTATCACTAGAGACAGAAACTATAAGCCATGGCTTCAGGCTGCTAAAAGCCTAAAACAAACAAACAAAAAAACAGAACAGCAGCAACAAAATAAGTTAGGTTGGAGAAGCTTGGTTTACAGCCTAGAAAATCTAGCGAGGGTGACAAATGGGAGGTTAGTATATTTTTCAGGGCATGAAGGATGTAAAAGAATGTCATCTTCCTTATCAAAGTAAACTGCAGAATCTCCAAAATGTAGTATCCAAAGCATAGTCTCCTGTTACAAAGGAGAGGTGATATAATAATGATACTTGCTAATATTTACTATATGCTAGTCACTGTGTTTTAAGGACTTGACATATTAATTCATTTAATGTTCCCAGGAACCATGAAGTAGATATTATTATTAGTATTATCATCTATGGATAAGATAACTGAGGCACAGAAGTGTTCAGAGACCTGCTGAAGATTACTGTATTAGTCCATTTTCACACTGCTGATAAAGACATACCCAAGACTAGGTAATTTATTTAAAAAAAAAAAAAAAAAAAGAGGTTTAATAGACTCACAGTTCCACGTGGCTGGGGAGGCCTCACAATCATGGTGGAAGGCATGTCTTAAATGGCAGTGGGCAAGAGAGAATGAGAGCCAAGCAAAAGCAGAAACCCCTTATAGAAACATCAGATCTCGTGAGATGTGTTCACTTCTATGAGTACAGTGTGGGAATGGGAGAAAACACCCCCATGATTCAATTACCTCCCACTGGGTCCCTCCTACAACATGTGGGAATTATAGATGCTACAATTCAAGATGAGATTTGGGTGGAGACACAGCCAAACCATATCAGTTACACAGCTAGCAAGTGGTGGAGCCAGAATCTAGTTGTGCAGCCTGCATTCTCCATTGCTTCACTGCATTGCCTCTCAAGTACTTAGCTGCTCTCACTCAGTACCTTCCCTTTCTCCTTGAGCTCATCCATCAGCATCTTTGTTAACACTACCATGCTGATCCCAGTAGCGGTCTGCTGCCCTGTCCCCCTAGCAGTGCTGACACAAGCCAAAACTTGTTTTTTAGTTTTCTTTTAAAAAAAAAAAAACAAACTCATAAATGAGAATAAAGTGGAAACACAGGAAGAATACTAAGAAAACCAATTCGACTTATGAAACATAAATCTCTAATCCTTTTCTAGCTTGCTTACCCTGTTCCTCATGATCTCCTCAGAACACGATACTCATTCCAAGAGCTGATATCCCTGAATACTTCTTGCCTGATATCCTCACCTTCCAGCCTTTTTCAGGTGGTAAAACCATCTTTAAAACATGCAAAATGGGAGCAAGTATCGAACTGGATATCAAACTTAGAGAAGATCCTTCTTAGTGGAAGTTCTTTCTCATTTCCCTGGACATCCCTAGGACTCACCTGCTTCCCAGGTGGTTGGCATCACACATGACTTCATTCTTCCAGTGAGGTTTCCTGTCCAGGATCCCCATGCCCACAAATCTCACCCTGAACCATGTTTTTAACTCTTCCAAGCACCAGAGCATTTCCTAATACACTGCACCAAACATTGTGTCCATGTAGGAGGAATCACACACCTTAAAAATGGAAGTATTTCCTCACAAAGTGCCAGGTATTAGACCAGGGAGGAGGCATTGGGCAGAGAGAGGAAAGGACTGGGTTGAAAACCCTTATGTGAGTTGGATAAGAGTTGAAGACCCCAAAATCGCAAGTCCAGGTGACAGAGAACTAATTATACTGAGAAAAAATATAGAAGAGGAGTTGGTGGGAAGAAGTGCTTTTGGCAGGGGGTTAAACAAAGAATTTGCTCTTACACAAGCTGTCTGTGAGGTGAGGGAGAAAGATCCAAGTGTAGATGCCTCATGGGGAACTGAACACCTAGGACTAGAGGTTGGTGCTAGAGTTACAGATAAGGATGTCGTCAGCATAAAGGTGAGAAATGACACAGAATTGTTCCAAATTTTGAGAGAAGAAAAAGAAATATCAAGAGGGCAGAATTCATAGCTCTGGATACCATGATAAAAAAAGAAGAGGAAACCAGGAGACAAATGAAAAAGGAAGAGTGCAGGAGAGAGGGGAAAACAGAAATATTGAAGCTGCACAGATAATAAAAAGATTTCTGAAAAGAGAGAGCATGTGACTTAAAAATTCTCATGTGGCAAGGGATGCCACAAATAATAGAAGATAAACAATAGACTAGGAGAAAACATCTTGAATTAGTCCTTTTGACCTGCTATAACAGAATAGCTTAGACTGGATAATGTATAAATAACAGAACTTTATTGCTCACAGTTCTGGAGGCTGGAAGTCCAAGATCAAGGCACCAGCAGCTTCAGTGTCTGGTGAGGGCCTGTTCCTTGTGCCTTCTATGTGTCCTCCCATGGTGGAAGGGTAAACAAGCTCCTTTGGGCCTCTTTTAGAAGAGAATTAATCTCACTCATGGGGGCAGAGCTCTCATGGCTTAATCACCTTCTAAAGTCCCAACCTCTTGCAGTACAATACTATTGCATTGAGGATTAGGTTTCAACATATGAATTTGGCGGGGATGGACACCGACATTCAGACCATAACACATCTAAAGTACATATAGCAAATGAGTTAATATTAACATGAAAAAATCTGCCATAGAAAAAGACCAAAGAATATGAACAGTAATTCACAGGAATGGAACTCAAAACAGTCCGTTCACATCTGAAAAAATACTCATAATCTTCGGTGATCAAGGAAATGTAAATTAAAACCTATCAGAAGTATTGACAGCATCTGTGGTAGCCAGGGTGTGGGGAGTCCGGCTCTTTAATACATTGCAGGTGGGAGTGGAAATGCCTGCAATCTTTTTAACAGTTATCTTGTGGCACCTAATACATTCCAAAATGCACTGACCCAATGATGTGCCTCAACTTTGAAAAACTGTCACATGGAAATAAAAGCACCAGTATATTTAAAGATAATTGTATTTGAATGTTGGTTGTAGCATTTTTTTTTTTTTTGTCAGTGGTGAGTGGAGGGAATAACTTGAAACATTGAATCCAGGTAATAAAATAATTGCATAATTTATGGTATATTCATACTAAGAAATATTGTGTATCCATTAAAAATAATATATGTTTTAACCTGAAGGGATGTGCTATATTTTAAAGCAAAATGTAAGTTGCAAAGTAATATTTATAATATGATTTCCTTTCTGTAAAAAATAAGGGGGAGAAACCCATATTTATGCGTGCACAGTTAACTGCATTTGCATATGCACAGAGAAAAGAGTGGGAGTATGCCACCAAACTAATAACTTTGATGACTGAAGTGGGACAGGATTGGAGGGGAAGGGAAATTGATTAACATTTTCTTTATACACTTCTGGATATAGTTTGATCTGTCACTATGTACATATATTTCGTGGGTTTTTTGGTAAAATCCAGATAAGTAACTGTAATCAAGAAGTTGTAAAAAGCATCAGAAGCCACATTCTTCTAGAAGGATGCACACTGTAATGACCAGACGGGTTCTTCCTGTGCACTGCACAGAAAATACCAATTCACTGTGCAGCAGAGAAAGAGTTTTATTAATTCGAGGTCAGCCATGTAGAAGATGGAGTTATTATTCAAATCAGTCTCCCTGAAGGCTCAGAGGTTAGGACAATTTAGTGGGCAAGGGACTAGGAAATGGTGCAGCTGATGGGTTGGGGATGCAATCACAGGGATGTGGAAAACTGAGTCCGTCTCTGGGTAGGGGACTGACCACAGGACCAGTTGAGTCATGAGTCCAGATGGAATTGGTCTGAAAAACATCTCAAAAGACCAATCTTAGGTTCTACAATACTGATGTTATCTATAGAAGCAACTGGGGAAGTCACAAATCTTGTGACCCGTGGCCGCATGACTCCTGAGCAGTAAGGGATTAGAGAAACTACACCCACATTTTAGTAAAATTCAGGCACCTCCCATAATCTCATGGCCTTTCATTAGTTTTACAAAGGCAGTTTTGGTCCCTGAGAAAGAAGGGGGTTCATTTTAGAGAGCGACTATTATCCGTGTTTTCAAGTTAAACTATCAAGTAAATTCCTCCCATGGTTAGCTTGGCCTAGGCCCAGGAATGAGCAAGGTCAGCCAGCCTGTGAGGCTAGAAGCAAGATGGAGTTAGCCATGCTAGACTTCTCTCACTGTCATAATCCTTGTAAAAGCAGCTTCAACACAAAGACAAAGCCACTGGCCATAGCAATAAGGAGACAAAGCTCTTTAGGAAGCTCCTTAGGAGAGCAGGGTTCAGTAGATGAAACAGACAGCAGGAAGAATCCTGGTTTCAAAATATTCCAAAAGAAGTGAGTAGTAGATAGATTCTTACAGAAAGTTAATATTCCCATGGGGGTTGAATACTTAGTATATATATTTCTGTTTGCATAAAGTTTCCCATTTTATGAAAATAAACACACACTGTGGGAGATTTCACACCAATAAATAAAAAGAAAAGAAAAAAATGCACACAATAACTTGTTAAAAGCTTTAAAAGACTTTCTGGTGCATTATCCCATTTGGCCCTCACAGGAACCCGGCCCTGTCATCAGGATTGCCTTCCCATTCTACACATAGAAAAACCAAATCACAGACAATAAAGTGACTTTCCCGAGACACACAGCTGCTAAGGCGCCACGATGGCCCAACAATCAGCGCTCCCGGATTAAGCCTCTGTATTTCATTTAGCAGAAGCCCCAAGTGCAAAAGTTCCTTCTGGCCTCCAAGAGAAGCAGGCTGGAATACGGAGAACTCATTCTCATTGTTGAATAAAGAGTAGATAAGGCGAACCCTATCTGAATCAAAAATAGTTTCACCGTACCCAACCTGAGGCAGGGGGTGGTAACAGAGAAGGCAGCCAGATGGAGGCTTCTATTCCTTTCTGCCATGAGCTCCCCATGACCTCAGGAAAGTAACTTCACCTCTCTCTAAATGGGATACCCTGTCTTCCTCCAAAGAGAAAGGGTGCTGAGATCAATTGGCCTTTGTCTACAAGGGCTTTGAACTTGTTAGTAGAGAGTACTACACAGGTCGCCTGATCCTGCTCCTTTAGAAGTGACTCTTTGAGAACATGTTCAGGAAGATGATTTATGGCCTGGTCATTCCACCCTCATTCACCTCATGGTGTGAATAAGCCTGCTAAGGGCGTCTAAGAGACTAAATATAAATTGAAACCACGCCTGCTGAAAGCTGCTGGGTGCCAGGAGCTGTCAGAAAAACCTGATATCTTTAGTAGTCACCATTTGTGTGAAAGAATGTGACAAACCAAGGCCAAGGCCAAAGGGGACTCACCTTAACCAAAGAAAACCGTGTGTGTGTGTGTGTGTGTGTGTGTGTGTGTGTGTGTGTGTGTGTGTAAAATATAGTCATGCAGATAGATTCCAGTTCCACTAAGGAAACTTCATTTATCTTTCCTTGATTCAGGAAAACAAGTAGTAACAGCCTCAAAACACCTTCTTTGGGGTTACTGAAAAGCTAAGAATGAGTAAGCAACAATATATATCATAGGTGTTGAGAGATGATGGGTTTGTGTGCATTTCCTATTCACCCAGCAATACAGTAAACTCCTGAAGCAAAAAGACCTTTCTTGAGATGGTCTATTTGGTGTCTGCTCTTCCTCCTGCCCTGCCCACCTCTCACACACGGTGTCTGAGGCAGGGCTTTGCACACAGAGGCTCATTCAACACTGACGTTCTGATGCTACGTGTTCACAGCTTAAAGATTTTTTGGGCATTCTACAGAAAAAAAAGCTGACAAGTGACAGACATTGAATTCTAACGTATGGGATTATAACTAAAATATTACCCAAACTAGTAGCACATGTTTAGATGGTTATAGCCTAAGCACAGTAGGAGTCCTTTTGTTATTAAAAATAAAATTTAGTAGAATAAATAGATTACCTGACATTCTATGCCTCTCTACTTATATACACACTCAAAAGCAACCCAGAGATGTTTATACACATAAAAAATCAACCTTCTCATTACTTATCGAGCTCAAGACACATACTATGGGTTATTTTGCTATACGGTACCCAGTATGTGGAACCGAAAGTTTTGGAGAGGTTGCTTGTTCGTTTCAGGAGTGTTTGCTCCTTTCTTCCAGGAGGTCACAGAAGGTTGAAGGAGACCAGTAGTTGAAACTAATATCTTATATGTCCACTGTTAAAGTTGAATGAGTATCCACTTTATATAAGACACTATATGAGACTCTAGGGCATGAAAACGTATTAGGTAAAGCCTCTGCTTTAGGGTCTCCATGGATGGTTACATTTAGTTTTAAATACTTGGTACACCACACCTTTCCAAGTTTTATTTCTTGCCTATCAAATGCGCCACCCAAGGTAGTGGATGGCACAGCTACAAAATGAATAAAGCCAAACACCATTTTTCCTAATCCCTAGGTCCATAATCCTTGATAAGCATCATAAAAGAGCAATGCAGTGTAAGTAGAGCACTCAGGGCATCATAAAGTGTAATGAATAATTTGCACAGATCTATTTTTCAATGAAGAAATAACTTTCCTTGGATCTTTCACATTAGGACACAAGAGAGTTATAATAAAAAAAGAAGAAAGAGAGGCAGCAGAGCAGGGAAGAGAACAAGGAAGAAAAAAGAAAGAAAAAAAGAAAAAAATCTTTCTGTTGTTTTGAAAACTGGATCAATTCTTTCTTTTTTTTTTTAATTATATTGATTCTTAGAAGAAATGAAGTCACTGGATCACGTTTCTGCTTATTTTAGAGCCACAGTAGTTTTGTTGCCAAAGTTACAAGCTCTTCCTCCCATTAGAGGAGTCCTAGGCTCCAAACTCATTATTACTTCTCTCCGTCCCTGAGTTTGTCCACAGAAGTGGCCTCCCATCCCTTGCTTCTGTACCTGTGTGATGGAATCAGTGTCAGATTTCAACTTGGAAACCTGGATAAACTCAGAGGCTGTATTAATCCTGTTTGAAATCTACCAACCATATGACTTAAAAAGAGGATGAGAAACTAAATTCCTGGTTGAATGAGTTGAGGATTTCCATAGCACCAGAGACAAAACAGACTGAGGAAAACAGAAAACATCTCTAGCATGTGGCTAGAGGCAGAACAAGCCCTAACATTTAGACTTTGAAGAACCATAGCTGGGCCTATGGGACAATCTGGAAGTGAGAACATCAGGCTCTTCAAAGAAGCTTCTGTTAATGAAGGCTGCTGCAGGGCCAGGCTGCAGCTCAGGCTGTAAGCAGACCGTCAATCAACACTTAGTTCTCCTCCTGGGCACCTGACACTTCACACATCAGTCCAGTTTAGGCAGGCTGAGTATTCCTAAAATTAAAATGCCTGTGTTACACTGACGCTGAAGATAAAGGAGGGGCAAGAGAAAGAATGAAGAGGCAGAAGGACTCAGGTATAGGACTGAAATCACTGGGCAAAACACTGCCAATCTCAAGATCTGATTTCATTCCCAATGTCCAAGTCACAAAGAAGTTCTTCTGACATATACAAGAAGTCCAGAGTAAAAATTCCAGGAGATGGAAGCATGTTCATTGCCAAAATTGAATTCCTTGGCCATTTTAACTCCTCCTGAATTTTCGCCCTCAGAGCATTCAGGTTTGCAGATTGGCACCTGAAGCACAGGAGCTCATCAAAGTCTTGACAATTCTCCAAAGATCATTGTTAGTCCCTGGTGACAATACCACTAGTGGGCACAGAGCTACAGAGTCCTAAATGTAAATGAATGATTTTGTTTTCTTTGGAAATATTGATCTTGAATGATCAGGGGTCCTACAGGCAGAGGGGGAAGAGATCTCAATGTGTGTTTGGTGGCTGGCAAATCAAGTAAGCACCCAGTTGTTTTCTCATAGGGTTTCTGAGTTCACACCATGTGGCAGGAGGCACTGTTGCAGCTCTCGGCTCCAATTTCCATCCCCTCTGTGTTACTAACTCCTGTTAGCATCACATCTAACCCTTTAATTATTTAGGAATCTCGTAAAGCATTATTGATCAACCACTCTCATTTTACAGAAATTTTAGTTCAAATACATATGAGAGTATGGAGCAAATACCACATTATGTTATACACACACACACACACACACACACACACATACATATACACATGTATATATATATGCAAGTGAAAACCATCAGTTCTTATCATGAGAGGGACCCACATCCTTATTTGCTCAGTTAGTTTAGCAGGTGCTTGACACTGAAGAGAAATGAAGCAGAATTTAACTTCTTTTTTTTTTTTTTTTTTTTTTTTTTTGAGACAAGATCTTGCTCTGTTGCCCAAGCTGGAGTACAGTGGTGCAATCATAGCTCACTGCAGCCTCAAACTCCTGGGCTCAAGCAATCCTCCTGCCTTAGCCTCCCAAGTAGCTGGGACTATGGGTGTGTGGCACAACTCCTGGCTAATCTTTTTTTGTTTGTTTGGTAGAGATAGTGTCTCCCTATGTTATCCAGGCTAGTCTCGAGCTCCTGGGCTCAGGCAATCCTCCTGCCTTGGCTTCCCAAAGTGCTAGGATTACAGGAGTGAGCCATTGTATCCAATCAGTTTAACTTCTTAACCCATGTTCTACTTCCTCAATATTATGATTCCTCTACTCCTTATTATATATGCCTTGTTTTCTTCCACCATTGAAATTGCTCTCCAGAGTTTCCTCCACAATCTAACATCCTGTGGGCAGCACTGAATTAGGTATTCTTAAATGACTTGCAGACCTTGGCCTGGAATGACCCAGAACCTCCCTAGGAAAGGCAACTGGGCTTCGAGCAGCACCTCTACCCTGCCTTTAATCACACCTCAACCCCCATGACACAAACCCTGTAACTATTGCCCAACCCTTGCAATCATGTCAGGAGTTGTCCCAGGCTGTTGGGCAGAAGTACTCCAGCACAGAGTTTGGTATTATAGCTTTGCTCATAATATATTCTGAGTTCCCCATGAAGTTTCCAGGCAGAAAGATGACAAGATAATGAGGCATATGGGGTCTGGAGGTGATGAAAGAGCTACTAGTGATAAGGGGATTTATGAGACTCTTTCCACTACTTACTACTCTCCCCACATGACTAAGACAAAGTTCTGGTGAACTCTCCTGCAACATTCTGGCCCTTCCCAGTAACTCATAGGCCACAAAAAATTATAAAATAGCCATAGTGCATCTGTCTGATATGCTCTTTTCTCCCATTGCTGTTCACAGCACTGTAATGTAATTTTTCTTTTCTTTTCTTTATTTAGACAGAGTCTCATTCTGTCACCCAGGCTGGATTGCAGTGGCACAATCTTGGCTCATTGCAACCTCCACCTCCCGGGTTCCAGCAATTCTCCTGCCCCAGCCTCCCATGTAACTGGGATTACAGGCACCTGCCCCCACGCCCAGCCAATTTTTACATTTTTAGCAGACACAGGGTTTCACCATGTTGGCCAGGCTGGTCTTGAATTCCTGACCACAAGTGATCTGCCCACCTCAGCATCCCAAAGTGCTGAGCCACCTCACCCGGCCCTAATTCTTTTTTTTTCTTTCTTTCTCTTTCTTTCTTTCTTCTTTCTTTTCTTTTTCTTTTTTTCCTTTCTGTCTTTGTTTCTTTATTTTTTTGAGACAGAGTCTCATGCAATGGTGTGATGTCGGCTCACCGCAGCCTTGACCTCCTGGGCTCAAACGATCCTCCCACCTCAGCCTCCCATGTAGCTTGGACTACAAGTGCCTGGTCAATTTGGCTTTTTTTTTCTTTTTTTGTAGAGATGGTGCCTCACTATGTTGCCTAGGCTGGGCCCAAGCAGTCCTCCTGCCTCAGCCTCCCAAAGTGCTGGGATTATAAGCATGAGCCACCACATCTGTCCTTGTAATCTAATTCTTTCTAAGGAAGAAACTATAGCAGAGAAGGAGAAAAAGAAGAGATGGAGACATCTGTTAAAAATATCCAGCGTTGGAGATTTCCTAATCTACAAATTTATAACCTCTAAGTGTTAGAAAGAGCATAAAGAATATCTCCTCGGCTGGGCACAATGTCTCACACCTGTGATCCTAACACTTTGGGAGGCCAAGGCAGGTGGTTTGCTTGAGTCCAGGAGTTCAAGACCAGTCTGGCCAACATAGTGAAACTCCATCTCTACTAAAAATACAAAAAAATTAGCTGGGCATGGTGGCACACGCTTGTAATCCCAGCTGCTTGGGAGGCTGAGACATGAGAATCGCTTGAACCCTGGAGGCGGAGGTTGCAGTGAGCAGAGATAGCACCCATGCATTCCAGCCTGGGTGAGAGAGCGAGACCTTGTCTCAAAAAAAACAGAAAAGTATCTCCTCAAAGAACGCTACACTTGTACTTACATTCCTCTGCCATTTTCCTGCCCAAGAATCCACGTCCTGCATGTGACTGCTACTGAAGAAGGCAACACCCACTGAGCTGGCCATCCCTTCCATGCCAATACAGTTCAGCATCTCAAAAGGGGACGACCCTGAGGCCCAATCTCAGCTATCCTATTACCATTAAAGTGTTGTGTCAGCATGCAGCCTGAGTTCATTTTCTGAAGTACAGCTCTTCTCTTCATGTTCTAAATCAAATACAAGGGACTCCTGGCTTGGTCTTATTGCTGACATCTTTCTTGTTCCTTCCCAGGTGAGCTATGCATGATTCTCTCCCTATATTTCTCATCATAAACCAATCCCTAATTCCTTAAAGTATTAGCAGCTACCTAAAGGGCTTGTAGTGAGGACCAAATTAAGCATAAATAGAAAGTATGTAGGGTGGCAGCCAGCACATAAAAAGACCTCTACCAATATCGACTATTATTAACTATCATTATCTATGTGCATTTATCTTTATTCCACCCATATAAGCATCTTTTGAGAAGAGGGACAAATGAGTCTAAAAACTGGACCTAGCATTCTCAATGCAATGGCACCTAAAAGACTCAAGAGAAGGACTGAACTTCCCTCCTCCATGAGACATTCCAGCCAAAATAGCCCTGCCCTTTCCCACCAGGAAGTCACATTACACACATGGGTCTTGTTAGCATTTCGTTCACCATGACTATTTTGACATTTCTGTTGTTGTCATTGCTCCTAGATGCTTAATATATGCTTTGAATTACTTTCCTTGAAAACAAACAAAAACTCTCTTTACACAGGTTTTGATTGGTTCAAGTCCTTCACTAGTATTTGCTTCTCCTTCAGTTTAGCATTACCAACAAGTTGTGATGTACTAATTATATTTCTTTCCTGAGGATTAAAAGGCACTAATTGGAGTAAATACGCATGAAGGCATCTGTAGGAATATTTAATTAAAACACATCTGGGCAGTTCATTGATAGCTCGGTGAACACACAGAGCACTGTTTTTGAGAAACACAATTGAGACTCAATATTTATTGATTCTACCATGTGCAAGTTATTATGGCAAGTTTCCTATGTGGAAAAAATGTAATTTTATGGGAAAAGATGGTTGTTAATTGAAATATATGTCTATATACAATGTGTAAGATGCATAGAACAGACCTACTATAAAGAATCACCAGAGGTATTTCTTCATCAAGCACCAGCAAATACCTGACATTCCCTACACTGAGCTCACAGCAGATATCAGGAATGCATCATGGCTCAGCCCAGACAAAGCCCTGGAACCCTCCTCAACACAACTCCTTAGGAAACCTACATGAATCAATCAGAGTTTATCTAGTCATTCATTTGCTCAGCAAATATTTATTGCTCACTTACAATGTGCCAGGCATTGTCATAGGTGCTGTGCTGTAGCAGTAGACAATACAGAATTTGGTCCCTGCCCTCCTGGAGGGCTCATGAAATGAGGCTGGCATTCAATACAAAAGGTTTTCCCATTCCTGACTTAGACTATCTTGTACTATTATAATTTGTCTATTAAAAGATATAAGACAAGAGAAGGAAAGCACACAACTACTCTGTCTATAATTTCCAGGATCCAGGACTTGAACTGGGCCAACAAACTGGAGCAAGAAAAGTATTCTAGATTATGTGCTAGAAAGCGGGTGTATTAGTCAAGACCTCTTTGGCTACAAGTTAATAGAAAGTCCAATGTAAACTCATTTTAAATGGGAGAGAAATTTATTGCTTCACTGTTTCGGAGTCTGAGCTGTTCCCCAATATCTCATAATCATATAACTCCTAATTATTACCTGGGCATGTGGCCACTAAAAACTACTTTTCCAAGCCTCCTTCACACTAAGCTTTAGCCAAAAAGATATAAAAAGAAGTCGATTTGGCAGCTTCTAAGTATCTTCCTCAAGAGACAGAGTGCACATACACTTCACCTTCTTTCTTATGTCTTCCTCCTTCTAGCTGCCTGGAAAACAGAGGTTGTTATCTTGGACCTTAGGATAAAGGTCATATCCTGGGGATACTGGAGTGATGATCTGGAAGAATTCGGAGTCTATGAGGACTTTACCAAGTGGAGCTGCCACACTAGCCCTGTCCTGAGTTACTCCAGACTTTTACATGAAAAAGAAGCATCCATCCCACTTAAGTCATTGTTATTTTAGGTCCACATGACTCACAGTGAAGCCTGATCCTAATGACATACTCACATGATGGGAAGTCCTGCATTAGGGTGGGCCTTGGGAATGGTCTGCTCCAGTGACTCTAGCTCCATTCCTCTGAAATACTCTTGGCCTCTGCTCTCCTCCATGAGCAAGACTCATCTCAGACTGGTAATGACATAGGTGAAGTGGTTCTAGACCCACTACATCTGCACATGACAAGATGTAAAAGAAGAGGGTAAACGTTGCTTCCAGAAGTTTTCCCAGAAAAAATAAAACAAACTAAGGAGTCCCCAACAAACCTCTCCTCTTGCATTTGGACCTGAATTGAATCCTGAAACGATCAGTAGCAAGTGGACAAGATTACCCTTTGACCAAATAGAACCACTCATAGAACTTCCAATAAGCTTATAAACTGGTGAGAGAGGGTCAGATGGTTGAGCAAATCTGACATTGTGATAGAAAACAGGAAAAGTAATGATCAGCATAACAAACCATGCAAAACGTGGTGGTCTAAAAACAACAACTTATTTAGCTTACAATCTGCAATTTAGACAGGGACAACCATCTCTTTTCTACATGGCATTGGCTAGGAAAGACAGGTTGCTTGATAATCAGTGGGGGCGCTCCTTACTCCTCACTCTATGTGGTGTCTCTACATGGTCTTTCCAGCATGGTGGCTTCAGAGTCACCAGACTTCTTCCACGATGGCTCAGGGTCCTGGAGGCACATGTCCCAAGATAGTCAGGGGAGTGCTACTATCTTGCTTTTTCTAACTTAACTTCATTTCCATTACATATATTTGTAGAAGCAGTCTAAAGGCCCACCCAGGGCCAAGGGATGGAAACATAAATTCCATATATTTATGGCTCAGCGGCAAGGTTCTGAAGAATATGTGACACTGGAATTATTGTTGTAACTTCTTTTGGAAAATGAAACCTGTCACAAGGAAAATGGGAGCTTGATAGGCCACCAAAAATATTCACCGCCAGTAGATAAGTCCTGTATACAAACACCCACCTGCTTGCTGTACAAAGTGATAGGTGCTTTAAGGCATAAGATGCAACCACAAAAATATAAGTATGAGAAGTAATGCTTAGGTTAATTATCTAGATTTAGCCATTTCACAATACATATATATGCCAAAACATCATGTTATACACCATTAGTATATACAATTTTGTCAGTTTAAAATAATAATAAAATAAAAAAGTATGCAAAGTGCTACAACAGTTCAAAAATGCAAGAGATTATATTTCTGATTGCAGGGGTGTGCAGAGAAGACAGCATTTGTAAGTGAGTCATGAAATACAGGAAAGGTGCGTATATGGGGAAATATAGATAAGAGGATTCCAGTGACAGATCAAGTAAGTAAATCCCAAGATACAAGAAAGTGTGTGAAAGACAGAATTCCAGATTAAGGGACTCCCATAGGTAAATCCAGAGGAGGAGGTGCCTAAGCAACAGTGCTAAGTTCATTCAACCAATTGCTCATCTCTTATACTTATTAAAGATTTATAATAATGTTTTCCTAAGACTCTCCTCTGAAAACTATTGGCAAAATAATATAAGTAATTGAATAACAGGTAAGCAGGCCAGCAGACAGGAGAAAAGAGAGGTGATAGGGGGTGGTGGAGAGAGAAAGAAACAAAGTACATCCATAGTAGGCACCCTCTGTCGGAAGCCACCAGCTTACCTGATTGACTTAATGGCTGCCTACACTGACTTCATGGCACTTGGGCTGATGATCCATCTTAATTGATTTTGTGCCACTATAACAAAAGACCTGAGACTAGGCAATTTAGAAATAACAGAAATTTAATTCTCACAGTTCTTGGGGCTGGGAAGTCCAAAATCAAGGTGCCAGCAACTGGTGAGGGTCTTTCTGCTGTGTCCTCACAGGGAAGAAGGCAGAAGGGGCAAGAGAGAGAGTGATCCCACTCCTGCAAGCCCTTATTATATCAGCATTAATTCATTCATGAGGGCAGAGCCCTCCTGGCTTAAACATCTCCCAAAAGGTCCCATCTCCTAACACTGTTTCATTGGAAATCAAATTTCCAACACATGAGTTTGGAGACACATTCAGACCATAGCACTTTCTATAAATGAAAGGGATGATTTTAAAACCACCAGGTGCTCTCAGCCTATTTCACATAGAAAATAATCATATTTCTTCACAACCCAGATAAGCAGGATTGAGGGCCAGAGGTGACCTGCTCTTGCACAGGGGCTGTAGCCCCCTAAAAGCTGAGAAGATCAATATCCCACCACACATATAACATGGTTTATGTTACAGTGGGTCCCAGCCTCAGTTGCATGCTGAAGTCCCTTTATGAATTTTTATAAGATTACTGATATAGTGGTCTCTCCCAATATTGTGAATATAGCCAGGCCACAGAATGTTTTGAATATTTGCTTCATGGTTTTTGAATACATTGATTCAAATACAACCTGATCATCAAGAACTCTCTAGAATTGACTCTTACATAATGAAGTCTTGAAGGCTTAACAGTTCAGAGTTCATCTTCACAGTTGGAGTTTCTACCTTGTAATAATATTTAATCATTTCTCTACAAAGGAACAGGAATAACTCTGTGAGTGGAGGGGAAAAGCTCACTCTAAATGTTTGTATTATGCTAAACTTCCAACTATGTAGAAGATCTGGACAATTTTTTAAAATTTCCTATCCAGATGTGTGATTTTATTTAGACTCCCAGGTGAAAACTCTTTGTTTCTGACATTCCTAATAAGAAGAGACATTTTTGTTATTAGACATTGAGGAATTTGAGCATAAATAACTCAGGCCGGGAGTGCTCTTTGTGACTCAAATGTATGTATCTCCAAATTGGTCTCTGCCCATGATAAAAACAGGGGAAAAAACTGCCTAACTGCCTATGACATGAGATTTTCACTGACTTGGCAATACATTTTCCAATAGAGGAGTCAGGGGCAACTTAGGTAATTTTAGTAGCAAAAGCCCATGGGAAGTTTCCTACCATGGATTATATTCTTTAGTCCATCACCACAATCATATCAAGAGTTAAGAAATGCTTTCAGCCACCAACCAACAGTGAATTCACTTCTCCTTCTTGGGGTCTAGGCAAGCCTGCCATGTGCAGCTTAGATCCCTCCGCCTCCACCAGAAGGTTCCAGTTTTCCAGATGAATCTCAGCCAGCTGCACGCTGTTGTCATTCTAGTCTGGTGAAAAGCAACATGTATCTCTTTTTTTTGTCACCTGAAATACAAAAAGGATTATGACGTTTTGGGTACTGTTGCAGGTTACTGGCCATAGATGGATATAGCAGCTCTGGGGTGACTCTGTAGTGAGGCTCAGGAGGAAAGGGGGCTTTCTGCAGTCTATAACTTGGGTTGAAAGCTGTTGATGATCATTTGAAGTCAGACCACCTAGGTTCAGGTCCCTGCTTAACCAATTGTTAGATATATCTTGGGCAAGTCATTGAAACTCCAGACACCTCGTCTGTAAGATGTAGTTTGATCATGATTAAGTTTTGCCAACTATCTCAGAGTCAAAAATACAGCAATTGGAGCAGTTTGGTTTCAATAGTAAGCCACTCTAAGGGTCAACAGTCTATAGTGCAAAGTATATGGGGTTTTGAACCATAAGACACGGATAAGGCTCTCAGCTGCTCTGAGCTTCAGTTTCCGCCTCTATCATATGGGTAATGTGAATCAAAGATGGTCAGTCAGGAAGCTTGGGGTCATAGCCAGCACTTGCACTTGGTAGCCTTAGGCAAATTACTTAGCTTCACTGAGCCTCAGTTTCCTTCACTGTTCAGAGAAACTAATATCTACTTTTGTATGTAACTGTGATTTTTAAATGGAATAATGAACACATATAAAGAATCTTGTAGGGAGATATCTAGCATATAGGAGGCACTTAACAAATGGAAACCATTATTATTTTTGTCATTATTTTGTCATTGCTATAAAGAACTACCTGAGACTGGGTAATTTATAAAGGAAAGAGGTTTAATTGACTCATGGTTCCACATGGCTGGGGAGGCCTCAGGAAACTTACAATCATGGTGGAAGATGGAGGGGAAGCAAGGCACATCTTACATGGTGGCAGGAGAGAGAGAGTAAGGTGGGAAAGTGCCACAATTTTAAACCATCGGATCTAATGAGAACTCACTATCACAAGAACAGCAAGGGGAGAATCCGCCCCCATGATCCAATCGCCCCCTACCAGGTCTCTCCCCTGACACACAGGGATTACAATTCCAGATGAGATTTGGGTGGGGACACAAAGCCAAGTCATATGAGTCACTATATGTAAATGTATCTTGTAATTGTGTACAAGGCTATACACATATCAATTAGTATTAATTTATCTTTTCCTCCACCATGCCTAAGGATGCCAACATAGTGAAATGCCTAAAAGTATTACCTTATAAAAGTAAATAAGTTAGCTTGGAATCAGAAACAATAATTCAAATAAACATATTTGAATAGTCAAGAGCTTGGGAAAGGAATCAGGCTTCTTAGGCTAAATCCCAGCTGTGTGCCCTCAGACAAATCACTTAGCCTCCCTGTGCTTCAGTTTTGCTATCTCTAAAATCGGATGACAATTGCAGCAATCTCATATGGCTGTTATGAGAATTAAATAACTTTAATAAATTAAATAGTGAAAAGTCCTTAGAACATGTCTAACTCATAGTAAATTTTCAGTAAATGTTGACTTTTATTTCTGTGTGCCAATGGCTATGCCAGCCTAATTCTTCACAGATCTTCGCAGATCATTATGCCAGCCTAATTATTCTCCTGAAGGACTCACAGTCTAGGAAGACAATAGCTTTGGGGCCACCCCAAAATAACAGCTTTGGGGCCACCCCAAATGGCACACTGTGTGAATTTGAAAAAGCTGCCCCTTTATCAAGACATTTTTTTTAAATGTTTAATATTTGTGAGTACATAATAGGTGTGTATATTTATGGGATACGTGAGATGTTTTGATACAGGTATGTAATGCATAATAATCACATCATGGAGAATAGGGTATCCATCCTCTCAAACATTTATCCTTTGTGTTACAACAATCCAATTACACTCTTTGGGTTATTTTAAAATGTACAATTATTATTGACTAAGACACTTTACTGCCATCTGCCAGAAATTTTCAAAATAAATATACAATAATTATTTGTATGAATGACGCCCCCCAGCTTGTGCAGTGCACAGCTTTAACAGCCACATATGTGGACCTTGTATAACTGTACATTAAAAATGCATGCATGCACACAAGCACGCGTTTTTATTAGCAACAGAATAAAGAACCAAGGGAAAGGGGGGCACTGGGAAAGAACGAAGGAGACTTTGTGGAGAAAGTGACATTTAAATTGGGTCTTGAGGGATGAGTAGAAATTTACCGGGTGGAATTGAGAATGGGGGAATGAAAAGGAAAATCCAAGCAGAGGAAACAAAATAAGCTAAGTTCAGAAGCATACGCTCATCTACAGACTGGAGAGAGGAGTTTAATTCGTGAGCAGAGAAGAGGGAAAGGGTAGGCCTGGTGGGAGAGGGTAGGAAGCGAAAAGAAATTGTAATTTAGACATTAGCTCTCAAAATGTAGGTGCCACCTGCAACAGAATCACCTGAAGCATGTGTTAAAATGCAGATTCCTGGGGCTCACTCCAGACCTCCTGGAGGTAAAGCCTGGCAATCTGCATTTTAATAAGCATCTCAGACAACTTTCATGTTTAATAAAGATTGAGAACCACTATTGCAGAAAGCAGAGAGCCATCCCAAGTTCTGAAATGGAAAAAGACCCCATAATAAGTTAGTTTAATCTGATGCTTTTCTTCCATTGGATGGAAGGGAA
Organism: Macaca fascicularis; assembly: GCF_037993035.2. NCBI lineage: Eukaryota > Metazoa > Chordata > Mammalia > Primates > Cercopithecidae > Macaca > Macaca fascicularis. The sequence goes on from NC_088382.1 coordinate 89,491,194, forward strand.
GATCTCCATGACATGAGGTTGCCCAAGTGTGCTCATTTAGTCCTTTATGGCATTGCAGGGACAATGTGTGGATACCAGAATGGCAGTGGTTAGTGAGCAGTAGTGACCAACTTCAGGAGGTAGGAGAGAGAAACAAAACTAGAAACAGTATACATGTTCATCAAACCCAGAAGGGCTAAGTCAACCACTGTGTATAAACCACACCAAGAAAACAACACGATAGTTTTAAAGAAAGGAATGAATACATATATATTATATACATGTATTTCCAGGAAATATTGTTGATTGAAAGAAGCAAGTGGCCAAACAAAACAGATAGTACAGTCTTCCTTCTTGTAAAACAAACACAAGTACATACACACACAGGGATGTCCCAAAGCGCACGTGCATGTACGTAAATGCACACAAAATGTTTTCAGAAGGATCCCCAATGCACGGATGGTAACAGTGACCTCTGGGAGGGGGAAGACCTGCGAAGAATGATCAAGGAGACCTCAGACTGATCCTAACATTCCATTTTCATAAGAAGAATGTATTTGGGTACTACTATATAATTAAAAATTAATTTTGAGACAAGATCACAAATTAAAATAGATCCGGTCTGAAAACAAATTCAGCCCACTTCCCAATTTTGCTTCTAAGGTAGCATTGACCAAGCTCTCACATATGTCCCACCTCCATCAAGTCAGAGCTAGAGATCAGGCAAGACTATACCAAGGCCTTCTGCCTCCCAATAATCCAGGGCCAAGCTGAAGCTACTAATCTGAATAAACACAAGAAATAGAGGATTCTTAAGTGCGCCATCCCATTCTACACAGGATTTTCTCTGTAACCAGCATGAAATAGTCCTCACGTGCTGAAGTGCAGCTGTTGCTGAGCAACCTAGCAGGAAGGATTTTCACTGCAGCAAAAGCTTTATGGCTTTGGAAAAAGGAGAGCATGACCACTCCACTGAGATAATAAAGAACGAAAAGCCCAAGTGTGCATTTTTCCCTCATGTGTTTTAAGTTCTGTCTCTAGTATCATGGAACTGGAAAGATATTCTGCTAGGAATAGCTCATGGAGAAGCAGGTCTTCCATTGGGATTTGCACCAAGGGATATAGCAGTATAAATACCGAGGTAACACTTAATTTTCTCTGTGCAACCATTGTTAATTCATGCAATATCCCTTAGAAATGCCCGTAGTCAACTGAAGAAAACCTGTTGAAGTCACACACGAGAAACTGCCTAGAAGCCAAACTTTGTTGTTAAATTGAATTAAGTGTTTTATGTGTCGCTTTTTGAAAAAGAAACTGCATGACACATTTACCAGACCAGAAACTGCAAAAATACTTGAGTTGTTGCCCTCTCCCAACTGAAACTAATGCATGTCTTGATTCTTCTATAGCAGTATGTTTTCCATTGAAAGATCACAGAATGGATTATTTAAGGTAAATATGGGTTATCATAAAATGGGTCAAATAATGCTGTCTGGTCAGTGATGCCCAAGGCAGAGTGGTAATGCCTAATGAGCCCCCAGAGGTGACACATTACTTTGCAAATTCTGTTCTCCCTGTGTGACTCAGCATGTCACTCATTGCTCACAGAATTGTCAGCAGCATTCCATTTCTTCTTCTTACTCCTCTGCATGTTGCAACAGAATGGAACAAAATAAAGCTTTAAACAAGAAACCATTCTGAGTTTTCCATTTTAAGTTATCTTAGTTCATAGTTAAGATGGGTTTATAGATAAATATCAGGCTTCTCAACACACATATAATACAGTATAAAAGATGCAAACACATTATACCAGATGGGGCACTAGTAATCGAAAAAGGTAGTAATGAGAGTTTTAGTATTCAGGGTTGGGGTTGAGATGCAGAACAGTTGAGTACTTTAAAAGCAAGATCCACCTTGGTGATGAGATCGCAGACTTGGACTCAGTAAAGGTTTTGAAGCAAGATTTAAATTACGTGAAAAAAATTCCAGGTCAGTTTAGGCTGCTGGAGCAAAGGTGGACTCCTCTACTCAAGAGCCCGTGGAAGCTCTGATCTCCCTTTCAAAGGGCACTTCCTTAATAAATAAACTATAAAAAAGGGGAGTGTGGCTAGAGAAAAGGGATATATAGAGATACCCTCCAACTTTTGTTTTACCTTTCCTCTAGGGAATATGTTCATAAACAACATTTATTGACTTATGTAATAACTATCATATAGCATCTACTGTGTAAGTGCTGAAGATATAAGTGTGTGTTAAACGCAACTCCTGTCTCTGGGGACTTTATGATGTATTGAGAGAAAAAAGAACAAGTAAACAATGAGTGTACGGTAGACGTATGCAGAACTTGCTATAAGAGCTCAGAAAAGAGTCCTAAACCCATCTTGGGGCCCTGGGAAGAGGAAATGCCATGTAAGTAGATAAACTGAATTTAGGAATGCTTTCAGCTGCAAGTAACAGAAACTCTAACTTACAGCAACTTTAACAAATAGTAAGAATTCTGGAGGTAAGTAGCTGCTACATTTGGTGAGAGGTTGACAATGGGTTGCAGGCCATCTTGTGTATTTCTTGACTTTTTTTCATATTTGTTGCCACATGGTTGAGGAAGGCTGCCCCAGCTCCAGGCATCACACCAAGGGAGCATGGGAAAGAACTGAATCAGCTATATCTGTCCCATTTTCATCAGGTTAATAAAAATCTTTCCCAGAAGCACCTCCCCAATAAATTTATTGATACAATCTATGTCTCATAATAAGATTACATGGCTTTCCTTAGCCACTAGGGAAACTTGGGGGTATAAACATTAAATAATTTAACTTCTAGAGTGGGAGATGGCAAGGGGAGATGGTGACTTTATGCATCAACAATGACTGCCACAGACAAACAGCTATCAGTCAGGAAAAAAGTGCAGATATTCCAAGCAAAAAGAGCAATGTGTGCAAAGGTCTGAAAAATGACAGACAGTGTAATACAACCTAGGAAATGAATGTATTTCCAAGTAGTTCATGGTAAGATGCAAATAGAGGCTGCAGTGTGGGATAGGGCTGGAGAGGCAGTATTCTGGACTTTATCTTGAGAACAATAGGAGATATTTAAAAAGTTTCGAATCAGGAAAAGTCATAATTAGGTGTTTGATTTTTTTAGTGTATTATTTAGAAAGTTTATTCCAAAGTTCAAAGTGGGTTAAACAATAAAATAGATACATTGCTTCATGTAAAAATCCAGAGAGAGAACAGGCTGAGGCACAGTTCTATCAGGGGTCAAACTCAATTTCTCTATAATTGTCTTGGTTCTGCCATGCTCTGTGCAATGGCCTCATCTCAGGCTGGCTTTCTTCAAGGACTCAAGGACTGTGACGAGTATCTACAGCTATATGCAAGCTCACTCAAATGTGGCAGAAAGAGATGACTATCTCTTCCCACAGCCAAAGGTTTCATGTTCATCACATCTACCCACAGCAACACCTAGATTAGTGTTTGATTGAGAAACTGGGTACTGTAGCCTGATGAAGTTGACACACAAAACTGTCCATCTCACCTGCAACAGGAAAGAGTTGCTAAAACACTTTTCTCTAGGACCAAGATTCTTTTTGTCCCTCACTTTGGAAATGGCTAGAAAAACCAAGTTATTTACCATAAGTATATCTACCATAAACATTCCCTTAATGAACCATCCCCTGTGTGCATACAGTGTGAAGCCAAGGAAAAAAGAAAAGGATTGGATCTAGCCTTTCACAGGGAAGGTTTACTGCAGAATCAGAACAAGACAGAGGCTATCAGACGGAAAGAAGTCCACTTATGGGCAGAGATATGTTATTCCTTCATATCGGGTTAGTAAAGATCTGTTTAAATATTAACACTCATTCTACAGATAGAAATGTAAAATAGTAAACTTTTTTTAAAAACCAATTCAATGCTATGTATAAAAAAATTTTGGCATGGTTCATACCACTTAACTCATCAAACACTTCCAGCATTCTATTTCAAAAAATAATCAGAGATTCAAAGAATGAAGTGAGCAAGAATGTTTATCTCCGCATTCTTTATGGCACCAAAATATGTAAACATCCTTAATATTCCAAAATTGTGGTCCACTGAAAGACTAAATACTACACAGCCATTAGAAAGTTTTTGTTTTGTTTTGTTTTGTTGTTTTTTGAGACAGAGTCTTACTCTGTCACCCAGGATGGAGTACATCGGCGTGATCTCAGATCACCGCACCCCCCACCTTCTGGGTTCAAGCAATTCTTCTACCTCAGCCTCCTGAGTAGCTGGGACTACAGGCACCCACCATCACCCTTGGCTAATTTTTGTATTTTTAGCAGAGGCAAGGTTTCACCATGTTGGCCAGGCTGGTCTCGAACTCCTGACCTCAAATGATCCACCCACCTCGGCCTCTCAAAGTGCTGGGATTACAGGCTTGAGCCACCGCACCTGGCCAGAAAGTATGTTTTAAAGTAACATTTTATAAAATTAGAACACTGTCAATATTAGACAGATCAACGAGACAAAATTAACAAGGATATTCAGGACTTGAACTCAGCTCTGGACCAAGTGGACCTAATAGACATCTACAGAACTCCACCCCAAATCAACAGAATATACATTCTTCTCAGCACCACATCACACTTATTCTACAATTGACCACATAATTGGAAGTAAAACACTCCTCAGCAAATGAAAAAGAACAAAAATAATAATAAACAGTCTCTCAGACCACATTGCAATCAAATTAGAACTCAGGATTAAGAAATTCACTCAAAACCACACAACTACATGGAAACTGAACAACCTGTTCCTGAATGACTACTGGGCAAATAACAAAATTAACGCAGAAATAAATAAGTTTTTTTAAACCAATGAGAACAAAGACACAACATATCAGTACCTCTGGGACACAGCTAAAGCAGTGTTTAGAGGGAAATTTATAGCACTAAATGCCCACAGGAGAAAGCTGGAAAGATCTAAATTCAACACTCTAACACACAATTGAAAGAACTAGAGAAACAAGAGCAAACAAATTCAAAAGGTAGAAGACAAGAAATAACTAAGATCAAAGCAGAACTGAAGGAGACTGAGACACAAAACACCCTTCAAAAATTCAATGAATCCAGCAGCTGGCTTTTTTAAAACATCAACAAAATAGATAAACTGTTAGCCAGACTAATAAAGAAGAAAAGGGAGAAGAATCAATAGACACCATAAAAAAATGATAAAGAGGATATCACCACTGATCCCGCAGAAATACAAACTACCATTAGAGAACACTATAAACACCTCTACACAAATAAACTAGAAAATCTGGAAGAAATGGATAAATTCCTGGAAACATACACCCTCCCAAGACTAAACCTGGAAGAAGTTGAATCCCTGAATAGACCAATAACAAGTTCTGAAATTGAGGCAGTAATTATTAGCCTACCAACCAAAAAAAGCCCAGGACCAGATGGATTCACAGCCAAATTCTACCAGAGGTACAAAGAAGAGCTGGTACCATTCCTTCTGAAACTATTCCAAACAATAGAAAAAGATGGACTCCTCCCTAACTCATTTTATGAGGCCAGCATCATCCTAATATCAAAACCTGGTAGAGACACAATAACAACAACAAAAATTCAGGCCAATATCACTGATGAACATCAATACAAAAGTTCTCAATAAAATACTGGCAAATCAAATCCAGCAGCACATTAAAAAGCTTATCCACCACAATCAAGTCAGCTTCATCCCTGGGATGCAAGGCTGGTTCAACATGCACAATGCAATAAACATAACCCATCATATAAACAGAACCAATGACAAAAACCACATGATTATCTCAATAGATACAGAAAAGGCCTTCAATAAAATTCAACACCCCTTCATGCTAAAAACTCTCAATAAACTAGGTATTGATGGAATGTATCTCAAAATAATAAAAGCTATTTATGACAAACCCACAGCCAATATCACACTGAATGGGCAAAAGTTGGAAGCATTCCCTTTAAAAACCAGCACAAGACAAGGATGTCCTCTCTCACCACTCCTATTCAACATAGTATTAGAAGTTCTGGCCAGGGCAATCAGGCAAGAGAAAGAAATAAAAGGTATTCAAATAGGAAGAGAGGAAGTCAAATTGTCTCTGTTTGCAGATGACATGATTGTATATTTAGAAAACCCCATCATCTCAGCCCAAAATCTCCTTAAGCTGATAAGCAATGTCAGCAAAGTCTCAGGATACAAAATCAATGTGCAAAAATCATAAGCATTCCTATACACCAATGACAGACAAACAGAGAGCAAAATCATGAGTGAACTCCCATTCAAAATTGCTACAAAGAGAATAAAATACCTAGGAATACAACTTACAAGGGATGTGAAGGACCTCTTCAAGAAGAAACACAAACCACTGCTCAAGGAAATAAGAAAGGACACAAACAAATGGAAGAACATTCCATGTTCGTGGATAGGAAGAATCAACATCCTGAAAATGGTCATACTGCTCAAAGTAATGTATAGATTCAATGCTATCCCCATCAAGCTACCATTGACTTTCTTCACAGAATTAGAAAAAAATACTTTGAATTTCATATGAAACCAAAAAAGAGCCCCTATAGCCAAGACAACCCTAAGCAAAAAGAACAAACCTGGAGGCATCATGTTATCTGACTTCAAACTACACTACAAAGCTACAATAACCAAAACAGCATGGTACTGGTGCCAAAACAGATATATAGATCAATGGAACAGAACAGATGCCTCAGAAATAATGCCACACATCTACAACCAGCCGGTCTTTGACAAATCTGATAAAAAGCAACAATGAGGAAAGGATTCCCTATTAATAAATGGTGTTGGGAAAACTGGCTAACCATATGCAGAAAACTGAAACCGAACCCCTTCCTTACACCTTATACAAAAATTCACTCAAGATGGATTAAAGACTTAAACATAAGACCTAAAACCATAAAAACCCTAGAAGAAAACCTAGACAATACCATTCAGGACATAGGCATGGGCAAAAACTTAATGACTAAAACACCAAAAGCAATGGCAACAAAAGTCAAAATAGACAAATGGGATCTAATTAAACTAAAAAGCTTCTGCACAGCAAAAGAAACTATCATCAGAGTGAACAGGCAACCTACAGAACGGGAGAAAATTTTTGCAATCTATCCATCTGACAAAGGGCTAACATCCAGAAGCTACAAGGAACTTAAACAAATTTACAAGAAAAAAACAACCCCATCAAAAAGTGGGCAAAAGATATGAACAGTCACTTCTCAAAAGAAGACATTTATGTGGCCAACAAACAAATGAAAAAAAGCTCATCATCAGTGGTCATTAGAAAAATGTATATCAAAACCACAATGAGATAACATCTCATGCCAGTTAGAATGGCAATCATTAAAAAGTCAGGAAACAACAGATGCTGGAGAGGATGTGGAGAAATAGGAATGCTTTTACACTGTTGGTGGGAGTGTAAATTAGTTTGATCATTGTGGAAGACAGTGTGGCAATTTCTCAAGGATCTAGAACCAGAAATACCCAGCAATCCCATTCTTGGGTATATAACCAAAGGATTATAAATCATTCTACTATAAAGACATATGCATTCATATGTTTATTGCAGCACTATTCACAATAGCAAATACTTGGAACCAACCCAAATGCTCATCACTGATAGACTGGATAAAGAAAATGTGGCACACATACACACGAAATACTATGCAGCCATAAAAAAGGATGAGTTAATGCCCTTTGCAGGGACATGGATGAAGCCAGAAACCATCATCCTCAGCAAACTAACACAGGAACAGAAAACCAAACACTGCATGTTCTCACTCACGGTGGGAGTTGAACAATGAGAACACATGGACACAGGGAGGGAACATCACACACTGGGTCCTGTCAGGGGGTGTGGGGCTAGGGAAGGGATAGCATTAGGACAAATACCTAATGTAGATGACTGGCTGATGGGTGCAGCAAACCACCATGGCACTTGTATAACTATGTAACAAACCTGCACATTCTGCACCTGTATCCCCAAACTTAAGGTATAATTTAAAAAGAAAAAAGAAAAAAAATAACATCTGGGTTGCAAGGAGAGGGGAATGGGGAGTTGTTTAATGGGTATGGTCAGTTTTGCAAGATGAAACATTTCTGGAGACTGGTTGTACAAAAATGTGAACGTACCTCATGCTATGAAACAGTACACTTAAAAATGGTTGATTGTAATTTTATGTTATATGCCTTTTAGCCACAATTAAAATCTTTTCAAAAACAGAAAAAAATATTTATCATTAAATGAAAGGATACAAAACTGCAAATATGATTCAAGTTTTACAAATAAATATGTTAAAATCTTAGTATCTCAAGTTCACGTGTTTGCAAATTATTTTAATTTTGTTAATTTTTAGCAATGAGAAAAATAGCTAGTGTTTATGAAGCTGTGTGTTTTTACATTATCTCAATCCTCATAACAATCCTACGAGGTGGTGACTATTAAATACTCATTTTACACATAAGAGACAGTGGTACCATCCAAAATTGCACAGCTAATATGTGACTGGACTACAGTTTGAACTTACGTCTGTATGAATGTGAAATGTACATTTTCTAGGATTTTTACAGTCATAACACTACTGAAGGTACAATATGAACTATTTGGCATTTTTGGGGTTATCTGTGAGTGAGAAAGTCAAAGTAAATATATATTGCTTAGCCTACATCAAATAGGCTGGATCAGAACAAGTGCTGGTTAAATAACCCAGACGCCAAAATTGAATGTAGATAAAAATGTTTCAGCTAGGATTTGCAATGATTATGGACACACTGGGATAGTGCTAAAGCCTCAGGGAAACCCAAGAGACACTGGATGTGTCCAGAATCGGTGGGTTCTTGGTCTCACTGACTTCAAGAATGAAGCCGCGGACCCTCGCGGTGAGTGTTACAGTTCTTAAATGTGGGGTGTCTGGAGTCCGTTCCTTCAGCTGGTTCAGATGTGTCTGCAATGTGTCTGCAATTTCTTTCTTGTGGTGGGTTCGTGGTCTCGCTGACTTCCGGAATCAAGCTGCAAACCTTTGCAGTGAATGTTACAGTTCAAAAAGGCAGCGTGCACCAGCTACACTTACTGTTAAGGAGTGAACAAAAGATGCTTCAGCAGTACACAGGAAAACTGGAGTGGGCTACCACTGCACGCTCAGGCAGCCTGCTTTTATTCCCTTACCTGACCCCACCCACATCCTGCTGATTGGTCCATTTTACCTAGAGCTCACTGGTCCATTTTACATAGAGCTGATTGGTCCATTTTACAGAGAGCTGATTGGTCCATTTTGACAGAGTGCTGATTGGTGCATTTACAATCCCAGAGCTAGATACAGAGTGCCAGACAGGAAAGTTCTCCAAGTCCCCACTAGGTCAGCTAGACACAGAGTACTGATTAGTGTATTTACAAACCTTGAGCTAGACACAGAGCCCTGATTGGTGTATTTACAATCCCTTAGCTAGACATAAAGGTTCTCCAAGTCCCCACTAGACTCAGGAGCCCAGCTAGCTTCATCTAGTGGATCTCGCAGCTGCACTGCAGGCGGAGCTCCCAGCTAGTCCCTCACGGTGTGCCTGCACTCCTCAGCCCTTGGGCAGTTGATGAGACAGGCACAGCAGAGTAGGGGGTGGCGCTCATTGGGGAGGCTCCGGTGTGGTGGGCTGCATGTCCTGAGCCCTGCCTTGCAGGGAGGCAGCTGAGGCCCCCTGAGAAATCGAGCACAGCGCCGGCAGGCCAGCACTGCTGGGGGACCTGGTGCACCTTTTGCAGCTGCTGGCCCAGGTGCTAAGCCCCTCACTGCCTGGGGCCGGCAATGCCTGCCAGCCACTGGGAGTGTGGGGCCCACAGAGCCCATGCCCACCCAGAGCCCGTTGGCCCATGAGCGCCAAGTGCAGCCCGGTTCCCGCCCCCGCCTCTCCCTCCACACCTTCCTGCAAGCAGAGGGAGCCAGCTCCCACCTCCGCCAGCCCAGAGAGGGGCTCCCACAGTGCCATGGCGGGCTGAAGGGCTCTTCAAGCGCCGCCAGAGTGGACTCCAAGGCTGAGGAGGTGCCGAGAGCAAGGGCTGCTAGCATGTTAATACTTTTCAAATAGACCTGAAGATTTTGTGGTACAAAACTAATGGTCAGGAGGCTTATGAGATTGTCTGGTGGAAAAGATATGGGTGGAAATAGCTTTACTAGGGTCGGGAGTGGAGACATGGGAAATAGCTTTTAATGTGGGGTGTCAGAAATACAGCCTCTGGATTTAAGTCCCAGCTCACTGATTCTCTCTTACTAGCTAGGTATCCATTAGGCAAGTTAATTATCTTCTCTGCTCATCAGTTTTTCTATGTGTAGAATGGGAATAATCTTCTCTTCTCTTAGTCTGTTCAGGCTACCTAATAAAATACCATGGAGTGGGTGACTTATAAACCACAGAAATTTATTTCTCACAGTTCTGGAGTATGGTAAGTCCAAGATCAAGGTGCCGGTAGTCTTGGTATGTGGTGAGGGCTCATTTCCTGATTTATACACAGTGCTTTTGTGCTGGGTCCCCACCTGGAAAAGACAAACAAGCTCTCTCAGGTCTGTTTTATAAGGGCACTAATCTTATTCATGAGGGCTCTGCCTTAGGACCTAATTGCGTCCCAAAAGGCCCCACCTCCTAATACTATCACCTTGGGGTTAGGATTTCTACATATGAATTTAGGGGGGACACAAACATTCACACCATAGCACACCTCATACGGGTTTTTGAGGTTTAAATAATCTTTGTAATGCATCTAGCATTGTACCTGATTATTACGATAACTAATTTTAGCTATTATGATTATTTCTCTTAATCTCACTGTTTTAGTTGTCAATCACAAAATATGACCAGTCAACTTTTAGTTGTTACATTATTTCACCTTTAAGTGACTAATAAACAGTGGTGTAACATTCAGAGAAAAGCCTGATTTGTAACATTTGAAGATTATCTGCAGTGTAAATATTCCTGAAGTGGTAGGTTTAATGACTGGCTCTCATAATTCCCAAATATTTAATAAATCAGCTCTAACAGGATGGTGCAAGCTAGCTCCAGATGGCTCTGGAACTACCATCTTATTTTCTCTGCCAAGGTTTTCCCCTGTCAAACATTCATGACCAATAATGGCCACATAATTTGCTGGCCCTCATTAAAATAAAATTTAAAATATGAGTCCCTTGTTCAAAAATCACTAAGAATTTTAAGATGGTGACAGCAGAGCATTAAAACAAATTCGGGACCCCTGTGAGCCTGGGACCTGTGCAACAGCACAGCTTGTACACCTGTGAAGTTGACCTTCTTCATGACTTTTCTAATGTTCTCCACTACCTTCAGACCACTACTTTTTTTAAGGGCTATAGGCCATGGGTAGTTCTAAGGGATTCAACTTCCATATCTCAACGTCCACTTTTCTAAAACTGATTTGTCAGGGAAGGTCTCCATGGTAGAAGTCATCCTTTCCCAACTTCCCTTTCATGAATATTTTTTGGCTCATTTCAAAACAGTCTTACCTCTTACCTTTCCAGCATCTAATCATGCTGTATAACCCAAAACTGTTAAAATAAAGAGATAGTCAGACACTTATTTTAACCAGGGTGCCATAAGTATACAACAGAGTCAACTCATTAAAAGTTGTGTTTCTGAAGAATATTTGCTTTTATTTTATTAAATTTTTAAAGTTATTAAATTATTTGTATTGTTTTAACTGCAATAATGCCTATAATGATAATCCAATATGAAAGGTCTTTTTTTAAAAAAACACTTAGAGCCTTTTATTCATAGGAACAAAATACACATATGTTGCTAAGAAATACAACAGGGTGATCAACAGAAAACTTTCAAGTGTAAAAGTGTATGACATTAAGATAAAGTTATTAGAGAAAAGAAGAGAGATCCAAGTTCTAGGAGAGAAAGGAATGATGTAAAATATTTGACTGATATAGAAGAACCTATTTATGCATTTTTAAATGGGTCGTGATTCCATTGGATTATATGCCACTTGGGTTCATTAAAATGAGGGACACATCAGTTTCTGCTAATTGTCAATATGTATAAAAGGCTAGTAACTATTTAAATGCTAGAATTGTTTGATGTTTCAAATTCAGTTAATGGGGATACAAATAAAATGTTGAAGACTGATGCTCAATTTGAAAAACTACGATCCAAGAGATGTAAAGGGAATTTGCTGCAATAAAGAGAAGCTGATAAGCAGGACATCTACCAATAGTACACCAACAACACAAATCAAAGTGACCTTTATTCAGCACAAGAAGGTCATATTTAACAAAGTTCAAGAGGTGAAGAAGGGCAAAAAGGCATCAGGACCTTCCAATGAATGGTAGCCCCAGTCGCTACAGAATTTCCAGGTATCCAGCAGTTGGCATCCTTCATCTCATGTTTCTCCAGGAAAGACTGCCCTTATTTAAAGTTTCCAACACTTCAGTTTTTAACCTATGACTTTAATAAATTTTTCACTATGTGCTGCTAATTTACTTCATATTGTCTCAAAAATAACACATTTATAAAATTTTAGATTTACGCTAAGGAATTGTATCCTTAAAATAACACATTTGATGTGCTTATATATCTAATACACCAAAATACTCAAACTTAAAAAAACAAAAGTTCTCACACTGTGCCAATTAAACTCATTTTGTGTTCTCACTGCTGAACCTATCAGAAACCACCATCCTGACTGAACCTGCTGGTGGCCTAAGCCTTTGATCTTCCAAAAACTGGTGGATATAACTATTTGATTATTTAGGAAGGAGTTAGGCTCTCTCTTCAACCTGAAGGACTTGAGTCTGTCTCCAAGCTAGAGAATGTGTCTGGTTACAGGAATTCCCAAAAGTGACCAAGAATGTCATTTTTTTCTCTCTCAACAAAGAGGTAAAATGATATCATTCACAAGCTTCATGTAATGCATTTTATTTGCCACTGTGCAATGAAAATAGGCAAATGACCTGTTATAAAACTGTTAGAACTCTTATAACCAAAGCCAGCTGAACTTTAATGACACCAGAATAAGGAATGGAAAAAGCTCCCAAACATTTATTTAGCAATATTTGGGTTTGAGTCAATCAAATAAGAAAATAATTTGCATATAGCCAAAAGTTTGACTGTGGCTTTAGGCTTTTAAAACTCAAAAAGAAAGAAAGAAAAACAGAGAGATAAGCAAAGTAGTAAAGAAATAGGAAATAGGATATATGCTAGGTTTCATGACTCTATGGAAAATTTATTAGAAATTATTAGGTCTAGAAAGTTATTTCTTTACATAGGTATTTTCTTCCTGTTTACTACTACACCACCAAATAGCTTGTCCAAAAAATTTGAGACAGTCTATTTAATAAATAAATGTGTAGACAGATAGATATTAATAAGACAGATAAGTAAATAAATCTTGGAAAGGGGAAATAAGGGTAATGAAAATAAAACCAGAATTTAATTCAATATATTTAATACATCTCATCAAGTGCTTCACACTTGCTAGAAATAGGCTATGACTTTAGCTTCAGAAGCCTAGCAGCCAATACGGAAGAAAAACCCCAATCAGGGAAAATGTATCAATCCCATGGAGGAACTTGCAGTCGGAAAAGCCTATATTTGAATCCCAGTTCTAACCAGCTATGCAGCCTTGAGTGCAAGTCATTGAACATTCTAAGCCTCAATTTCCTCTTCTATATAATGGGAATGATAATACCCGACTCTCAGAGCTGCAAACTACACAAGTCAAGTCTCCAGCAGAACACCTTACATTCAGCAAATATTTAATACGAGTCATCAGTTAAACAGTTCACACTATCAACAGAATAAAAAATAAAACCAGTTGCTGGGGACCAGCTAGCAAATAGCTAACCGACTAGTACCAGCAGCAATCCAATGAGACTCAAGTAAGGAGAGGAAAAAGATCCTACACACTTTAGCAACACTGGAGGTTTGAATCAATTACTGTAAACAATAAAATAATGTACACATGGACAGAAATTCGGCAGTGATTTCAGGCTTCAACATACAGCATATGGACTTGGTTGTGTGCGTGCACGTGTGTGTCCACGTGTATGTGTTATACTATTGTTTTTAATTTAGTAGTCCCTTGACTAAATTATCTCTTCACAGATTTGCCCAGGTAGCTTCAACACTGACCTTCCTTTTTCTGTTTTCTTTTCCTTTTTTTTTTTTTTTTTTTTTTTTTTTTTGAGACAGAATGTCTCTCTGTCACTCAGGCTGGAGTGCAGTGGCATGATCTTGGCTCACTGCCCTCAGCCTCCCAGGCTCACACAATTCTCCTGCGTCAGCCTCCCCAGTAGCTGGGATTACAGGCGCCCTCTACCATGCTTGGCTAATTTTTGTATTTTTAGTAGAGATGGGGTTTCATCATGTGGGCCAGGCTGGTCTTGAACTCCTGACCTCAAGTGATCCGCCCACATCAGCCTCCCAAAGTGCTGGGATTACAGGTGTGAGCCACGGGCTGAGCCACAACGCCCAGCCTTCCTTTCTCTATTTTTTCTTCTTTATAAGTAAACTGGGCTTCCTGGCTCTGCACTCCTCTCTCCCACCTTCCCATCCATCAATGGAGGCTGTGAGCTTTCTCTAGCAGAAAAGGCAAGTGGGTCCATTGGACATGACTAACATAATTTTAATGAGTCAACCAGCGAGAAGTGCTGGACTCACTAACCAGGTGGCGGATTTCTCTACTCGATCTCCCAGACTTCATGTACACCAGGCCCCTTTGGCCCAGCCACATCTTTCAGCTGGATTTACTGGGATCCCAGTCAGCAGGCTCATGCCTCTCATTCTACCTCTGAAATCCTCAATTGCTGAGCCATGATGATTTTTCCACACCTCACCCCAGGGTGTGTCAGCACACAAAGCCAGAGAGTTTGAATCTTTTGAGCTCATTAAAATAGATGTGCAACTGGGGTCTGCTAACCCTGCTCTCCAGTGTCCACAACTCTGGCTCCCCACACTCTGCTGTCCCCTAAACTCACAACACAACTAGATCCCATTAATAAGGGCACGCTAGCTGTCCCTAAAGGTCTGGAAACAATAAGGTCATGCTTATTCCCACTTGAGCCTGATTTGACCTGCAGTGGGGCCATAGCCTGTGCAGCCTCCCACGTTAGCACTCCTCGGAGGCCATAAAATACACCAATTAGAGGCCAAATCACACTTTCCCTTAGGGGCCAATGTTCCCGTATTTCTCAGGAAACATATTATTTTTATCCAAAACTGATACGAAATACTCCAAAAAAGAAACCTTTAAATGTATGATCAGAAAAGTAGAAGTAGAAAACAACTAAATGCCCTTTACTAGGAAAATTAGTACTGCTTGGGAAAGAGACAGATTTGGTGGGGGAGGGAATCTCTGGAGCTCAGATAACAGCAGCATGGAAGGAATATGTTTTTATTATCAGAGAAGTTAGAAAACAGTAGGGAAAACCCAGTTAGGCAAACTTGACAAAAAAGCACATCACATCAGTCAACAGCAAGATTTGAATACCTGCCAAGCACGACTTGTGATTAGACAGGGAAAACAGCATCTGGCTTAAGACCTTGAGTTTTGGTGTCAAGTTGATTTGGGGATCATGTTCTGGGTTCTTACTGAGGGTTGTTAACCTGGCTCTCCCACCTACTAGCTGCAGGACTTGGGGTAAATAACTCAGTAACTTAAACCTCAGTCTCTTCTTCTGTAAAGTGGAGCTAATCATATCTCTTCCATAAAACTGCTGTGAGTTTAAATAATTTAACTTATTAATGTGCAGAGACCAGGGTTGGCCAACAAATATTTACAAGTGCCTGTTATGATCTAGACAGTTGTATAAGAAATAGTTAGTTCTCTCAAACGGCACATAGTCTAAAGAAGAAGAAAAGGACAAATGTCTAATTATAACATAATGCAATACCTGTTCTAACTGAGGTTGAACAGACTGCTTTGGGAGCACAGAACAAGGGACATTTTCCAAGTGGAGTCAGACGAGGATGCTGGTTGTCTGAGCCCAGGCCCCCCCGCCCCGTTTTCAGCATCATGTCCTACTGAAGGAGTCTTTGAGCACCAAAGGTTCTGATAATCAGTCTGGCTCCCCACCTCGCATTCAGTGTGAAAAGATTCCAAACACGACTGGCCACCTTCGACCACCCTGTTGGACCCACTGAAACCAGTCATATCTGGATCTATGCTCTTTTCAAAGACTATCATAAAACAGATCCTCTCTCAAAGGACTTCAGCCACTTCTTTTATTTTCTTGAGGGCCTTTGAGTCCACTCCACATCACAGAGTCCTTCAGCTGCAAAGCAATTCTTCCATCAGAAGCTTCCTGTAAGGACAGAAATGTCAAAATCAATTTTCTTGAAAAGAAACAAAAATGACTTTTTTCCCCCAAATTGTCTTTATGGTAAAATTTATGAGAATAGAAACATATCCCAAGGGGTGCGATGGAAGGCTCATTTGAAGGATTATTTTAATCTGGACTGGAGAAAGCCCTGGAGAAATCAGTACCAAAAACTCTACTGATCCCCAAGGGACAGACTAAATGTCTGAATGTGTCCGCATCTCTAACAGCTACCGTTCTTTTGCAAAGAGCTTGTTGTATCTCACAACTATTGTTTTAATAAGAAAACCGAAATACCTGGAGTCACGGACAGAGGCTGGCACAACATATTGCAGAGAGCTCCATGATGGGAGAGGCATGCCCAGGTGCCAGGGATTCTTGGAGAGGCCCAGAGCCCCATTTAGCTGTCTGGAGCTACAGGGAATGCTAAAATCTTACTGAACCATATCTGAGAGCACGGCCCACTTTAACTTAAATCACTACACAGAGCTCATTACAGAGTGGTCAAAATGTGATCTGGTCCCTTTTCCACAAAAGAAGACGAAGTTCTGAAGTAAAAATTAGAAAACACTCTCCCTCATTCTGTCATTACCCCCACTTAAATAATTTAAACAGAATTTAAAAGTTGTCAGCATAGCCAGGCATAGGGGCAAGTACCCATAGTCCTAGCTACTCCAGAGGCTGAAGCAAGAGGATGGCTTAAGTGCAGGAGTTCAAGTACAGCCTGGGCAACATAGCAAGACCCCATCTCCAAAAAAAAAAAAAAAACAGAAAAAAAGAAAGAAATTGTTGTCTGGGCACAGTGGCTCATGCCAGTAATCCCAGCACTTTGAGAGGCCGAGGCAGGTGGAATGCTTAAGATCAGGGGTTTGAGAGCAGCCTGGGCAACATGGCAAAGCACCATCTATACCGAAAATACAAAAATTAGCCAGACATGGTGGCACATGCCTGTGGTCCCAGCTACTCAAGAGACTGAAGTGGGAGGATCACTGGATCCAGGGGGGCAGAAGTTGCAGTAACCCGAGATGACACCACTGATGTTCAGACTGGGCGACGTAGAACAAGACCTTGTCTTAAAAAAAAAAAATGTTCGGCTTTAGAGATGCCAAATCTCTATCCTTCTCCTGGCCCCCACTCCCTGCAGGCAACTGTTACTGAGTCTCAGGAAATAGAGCACTATAGGGATAGCTCAGGCAAACCATGAGGGCTGATCAACAGGAGCAATCACAGCAGTGGGCAGGGCACAGCAATGGGAAAGCAGGGTCCACTTCAGGAGAAGCCCTGGCAAGCAGGCCGGTAGCATCTGGGAAGGCAATCAGGGCTCAGGTTTAAGGACATCCACAAGGACACAGTGAGACAAGTCCCAGTCAGAAGGGCAATGGCAGTAGAGGCTGCAGAATTTCAATATAGGAAGAACTTACAGGGAGCATTTTGGTTGGAAAAGAACTAGAGAAGCTGTATTTGCATAATACTCTACACAAGACTGAGAAAATGTTGATTATCTATATCAAAAAATAGGTGTACCATGGAGAGTTGAGAGGAGAGCTAAAGCCTGCAGGCCCAAGAATTTTCCTGGATTCAGAATTCTCTGAGGTCATCCCCAAGCAGAGTGGTGGATTCAGAGCCTGTGGGGGCAGGCTCTGGCTGGAGAACTCAGCTGCAGGTGCTCTGTCCCAGCAGACAGGAGGCAGGGGGACAAGGAGGGCTTGTTGCCACTCCCGGTGTGATGCAGCAGCTCAAGCATTAGCAGAGGGACGTGCATGCTTGGTTAGCAAGCAGATCCATGAGGATGTCTGGAAGTAAGGAGGGACTTGATAGGTCTGCTTAATTGCTTCCTGCCTCAAGCCCAGATTGGTCTGGGAAAGAGGCAGGGCCCATTCTGCAGGTGGGAGATTGCATGGCCAGCTGTGATGAGCTGGAGAGTCTGAGTAAGGGGAAATGGAAAGGAAGGTGGGGGTGGGGAGAACATGCTGAAATAAATCCCTGAATGTCCTGGTGCGGGAGCCGGGTCACTCAACGTGGGGAAGGAACTTCCTTCCCTCTTTCGTTATTTTCCTTCCTCTCTCTTCCTCCTCACAGGCAACCAGCTAGAGGCAGGATGAGCTGTCTCAAGGAAGAAGAAATCAAAACAGCCTTTAAATTACTGGAGGTCATGTCCTGTTTGAAACAACAACAAGAAAAGAGAGCAGAGTGCTACCTCTCCTGCGGAGACCTTGCTGCCATGATCTCTAGCCAAAGAGGTTACATTAGTTCCATCTTCACAGCCCAGGGACTGAGGCTTGAACCCACAAGTCTCTCTTTCTCACTCCTTTAAAGAAACTGCTAACCACTTCCACGCCAACTGCTGAAAGCATGTGTTTCTTCTACTGCAGACATTTCTGCAAAGCCTTCCCCTGAGAGCTGAGCACGGATGCAATAGTCCAAGAGGTGGTGGCTGGTGCTCTTTCATCCTTGACCCGTGATCTAGAATATTTGGCTTACAGCATAGAGAGGAGATTCCCAGCACAATAAAATAGCCCGGGAGGGAACATTATTATAGGTTCCCTTTTCAACTCAAATAGTTTAAGATTGACTGACAACCTAAGAAATATTCACCACTTTTTCATTTTCAGATCAAACATAACTGTCTTCAGAGTGTAAATCCTCTGAAGCCTGCCCTTCTTCCATCCAGTCCCTTGGGTGGCAGGTATTAAGTGACTACTCCATGTTCTCCATAGGGAGGCAGGATGCCTCGGCAGCAGAGCACACTGTTGTCAGTACTCAGAGGCTCCAGGAAGCCACCCTCATCTTAAAATAAAAGAATCGAGATTGAGCTTGGAAAGACAAAATGTAAAATCAGTGCCTGGAAAAATAGGTCAAGTCACCTTAAGAGTCAGAATACCTCCATGAATATGTCAATCATTTGCAGTGTTGAGTGGGGACGTAGCACAGCCGGTCAACCGGCCACAAGACTATGGTAATGACCTTCCAGCACATGAAGGGGAAAGGGTGACTGCACTGAGCACTTGGCTCCTGTGGTTCCAACAGCATGCAGACCTATGAGGCAATAGGTGCATCCAGCTGATTGTAGTTCAAGGGCATAAAACATGTAGATTATTTAACTTACCAAGCAACCGCTAATGATAATTGGGACCTCCTGTAGGCCCCCAGAGGGAGCGTGCACCAGCCAAGAGCCAAGAGCACTGCTTGAGTTTCCTCAGTGGTTCTGGATCTTAAAAATGGGCTTGGTTGCTCAGTTTACAAATGAGCTCAGTTACTGTAAGTCTGCCCTTCAGAGACTAAACCTGCTGAGAGAACAAATGAATAAAATTAAGCCTCTGAGCCCGCAAAATTGAGGGTTTGACTCTGAGCCATGGAAAGTCCCTCTAGGCAATGCCTTTCTGTGAGCAGCTGGAGAGCTATCCTACAGATCTTTCCTGAGCTCTGAACCACCCTGCCATGGCTCTTTGGTGAAACCTGCTCCTACTCTTTCTGACATAGACTAACACAAATGAAACCAGCTTTTTGAATTGGGGGAAAAAACTTCCATACTTCAGAGAATAATATAAAACAATAAATAACTGCTAAATTGCAAGGTTCATGGGGAGGACAGCAGGAGCAGCTGAGAAAGGGTTGATGGAAGCGATGGCTTGAGTGGGCCTTGTAGGTCTACATGGGTGGACAACTGATTCAGCACACTCCAGATAGGGATGGAACAGGGAGACCCAGAAAGAAGGTAAGACGACGTCACAGAGACAGTTCAGGTTTTGATGTGCTGGAACACGATACTGGAGATTAAAGGACTGAGCAGATCTTGCAGTGTCTGAAATGCCAGCCTGTTGCAAGTTCATGAAGCAGAAATGGGTCTCAGAACACTGACCTGGTAATAGTTTATGGGCTGCTCAGACAGGAGAGGGACTAGAAGGGGGAGAACCACTAATAATCAATGCAGGTGTGTGACAAAAAGGACTATTGCATTTATATTAAATTTCCTGAGGCCTGTCAAATTCTTCTCTTATTATGCCTCCAACATAAGTTCTTGGAATAGTGAGGGCAATATATTCAGTGTGAGAAATACAGCTATAGGGGTTGGGGACAAAGATGCTAGGTCCAGGGAGCATTAAACAGTAGAAGAGTGTTACTGTTACACAAATAATCACCAACCTTGCACTCTTGTGTGAGAGCACAGCTTGTCCAGAGAACGAAGTTTTATCTTTAGATTTGCAGAATGGAGATTTCTGTAATGTTTTTAAAGGCCATCCCGTGGAGTTATCTGGCTTCCCTAGAACCACAAGAAAAAGACTGTCACTGGTAAAGCAGACTCTTCTGCACACTTTGTTTTATTCCTAAATGGGCCAGTCAAGTCTAGGGTTGAGGAGGCCTTAGAAACTTTTCAGGGTCAGCATTCAGGCATCAACAAAGCCGTTCTGATTTAGAGAACTGATGAGATAAGAATCAACTATATTCATGATTTCCCAAACTTGGCCAATTTAGAGTAAATACATGCAAACAGTCTTGTAATCGTGGTTCCAAATTTTCTGATTATGCCAGGAATAAAAATCTGCAGAATTTCAAAGACTTACCGTTTCTGACACTTTCAAAATAATGTAAGATCTTTTTCAACTTAAACTAACTTTGGACAACCATTGTCAGACACTTCTGCATTTAGGTAAACAATGCCAGTTCACCTCTAAGTAAAACAGTGACCTATTTTTAGAGACCAAGGGTTTCAGTGTTTTACCATTCCGGAAATAAACATCATCATCATTCCTTCTATTTCAATGAGCACAGCTGTCTGGGTGGGGATGTAAACATCCCCTGGCCATGTTGTGAATCCAAACACAACAATGTCAGGCTGGTGTGTGAGAACCAGGAAATGAAGCTGACTACAAATTGCACAAGCTCCCATCTATTCTCATTATCTCATCTAAATGAAGCAAGACCTACAAGATAGACAACATGCTTAGGTCTCTTTGCGAAGTTAGCCCTTTTCACTGCTGGTTGTTAAATGTTCATTTTTAAAAGAAAACAATTATTTAAAGAAAGAAGTTAGCCCTTTAACTAATTCCTACTTCTATTGGAAGTGCAAAATCCCTGATGGAACTCTATATTAATCATATATTTTTTGAGACAGAGTCTTGCTCTGTGGCCCAGGCTGGAATGCAGTGATTCAATCTTGGCTAACTGCAACCTCCACCTCCTAGGTTCAAGCAATTCTCCTGCCTCAGCCTCTCAAGTAGCTGAGGTTACAGGCATGTACCACCAGGCCCAGGTAGTTTTTGTATTTTTAGTAGAGATGGGGTTTTGCCATGTTGGCCAGGCTGGTCTCAAACTCCTGGCCTCAAGCGACCTGCCCACCTCGGCCTCCCAAAGTGCTAGGATTACAGGTGTGAGCCACTGTGCCTGGCCAATATTTTTTATTTTCTATATTTTATAATATTCTCACATTTTGGAGGGTCCAGTTGGTCAGGGAGAGACTGCCCTCCCATGACCAACTTATTTCCAAGATAATAAACTAGCCTTACTCTACACCCTTCATATGCAAACAGTGTCCTGAGTCCATACCCCACAGCCACCTCCTTTATTTACCCAACAACCACCTCCTTGACCTCACATGTCAAGTCAATATTTCCTCTGCCCAAAATCCACCCAAAGCCAGGTACTGGACAACTAAGGATAGCCCCATTCCTAAAACCCACTGGAGTATCAGAAGTAGCCAATCCTAAACTGTTTCTCCCAGCTACCCTACCTTTCCTGCAGAAAACACAATAGAGGCTCTGGCTTGTGCTTCACCCTCACTCCGTTCTGTCTCCTGACCAACACTCCTGTGTCTGAGTTCACCTGGACTACGTGACACAAATACCATAGGTTGGGTGGCATAAACAACAAACACGCATTTCTGACAGTTCTGGAAGCTGGGAAATTCAAGGTCAAGATGCAGATCCACTGTCTGGGGAGGACCCACTCCCTAGTTTGCAGATGGACATCTTCCTGCTGTATCTTCATACAGTAGAGAGAGAGGGAAAAAAAAAAGAGAAAAGAAGCAAACTCTCTCTTGTCTCTTGTTATAAGGGCACTAAACCCACCATGAGGGCTCTACTCTCAGGACCAAATTATCTCCCAAAGGCCAAATACCTTTCCAAATACCTTCACCTTGGAGGTCAGAGTTTCACCATATGAATATTGGGGAAGACACAAACGTTCAGCCCGTAGCATCATGTGGCTCTACGTGGTATGGTGTGCCCCTTCCTTGAAACCCTTCTTTAGGAAATGTAAGTAATGAAAATCTTTCAATGTTAGCCTCTGATGAGTATCATCACTCAATCACCTCTATTATAAATTTAAATCCCGCAGGTACAATCACTGATACAAACTCCCATTCACTGGTGCTTCTGAACATGATGCTAAATACAAATGTGCAAAGTCTCTATTCTTTCCATGTCCATCTTCCAGTGAGCCTGGACCGGGCTGTGAACAATTGGGTTGACATGATATCTGACAGGGGAAAAAAGATTTTCTCAGTTATACCAGGGTGTCAGAAAAGCCTTATCTCCCAAGGAACCAATATAATTATGCCTGGCTTTCCTTTTATGCTAAGAAAAAGAGGGAGGTTCCTGACATACAGCAGAGCTCTCCTAACTTCTCACACCCAGGATGTAGGCCCAGGCCCTCCTTACCCCCTGCCTGGGCCACTATGGTGGCCTCTGAACTGGCCTCCCTGACCCTCACATAGGGACAATCATTGATGGTCTGCAGGCCAAGTCCAGTCCACAAATGTCTCTTATTTGGCCATCTTAGTATGGGTTGTTTGTTTGTTTTATAGGAAGCTAACTTTATTGATGGAAATGTTATGTGTTCCAACAAAAAGCTCCCATAACCTGGACTCTGTAATCTCCTGTAGAACAAACATAAAAAGTTTAAAGTACGTTGGTTGGGGTTGGACAACACCACCCAAAAAATCAAAGAGGAAAAAGAATCCTTTGCTTCTCTGCTATGGAAAGAGATAGTGAGACCAGATGTCCAAAACCAGATGTCTTCTGCACTGGATCAGAAGGAAGGGAAAACCAGAGGAGAGAATCAGGGGTGAGGGGGTTACCTGAATGAAGAGCAGGGTATTACCATAGTCCCTGATATGGTTTGGGTCTGTGTCCCCGTCCCCACCAAATCTCATGTCGAATCGTAATACAATGTTGGAGGTGGGGCCTGGTGGGAGGTGATTGAATCATGGGAACAGATTTCCCTTTTTGGTACTCTTCTTGTGATAGAATTCTCACAAGATCTGATTGTTTAAAAGGCACGTGGCACCTCCCACCTCACTCTCTTTCTCCTGCTCTGGCCATGTAAAACACGGCTGCTTCCAGAAGGCTTTGTCTTCCACCATGATTGTAAGTTTCCTGAGGCCTCCTGAGAAGCAGAAGCCTGTGCAGCCTGCACAACCATGAGTCAGTTAAACCTCTTTTCTTTATAAATTACCCAGTTTCAGGTATTTCTTCATAGCAGTGAGAGAATGGACCAATACAGTCCCAAACTGGAAAAATGCTGAAGGCTATGTCTAAGGGGGTTATAGTTTCTAATTTGAGATAAAAATTTTAAGATAATTTTCTGAATCACACCACTCCCTCACACTGTATAGTATAATAATGGTACCTTAAAATTATAATTATACAGTGTGCTAATATAAAACTACTCCTAATATTCATCTTTAGCTGTTCAAAGAAATCAAGCATCAGTCATTCCTTATAAGCAATGTAATGTTACGGTTCTTATCACTTTGTCTAACTGAAATCCTAATGCACAAAAGGCAGCTAAAGCCAAATTAAAGAAAGAAAAGGAGAATTGGCAATGAATTGGAGGGAGGCATAGGAATCAATCACAACTCATGACAACACTTAATTACTTCCCACGAATGGTACCTTATATAACATCATTATGTTTAAACTCATTTAAACCACCATTTAACAATCAAGAGATTTCACATGAAAATCTAGGTTTCCAGCTTCTTTTAAAATTTGAAATTTTTGGTGACAGTGGCCTGTTTTCCTACATGGCAGCCACCAGCTAGAGCTGAGGCAAGGTTGCCTCTCAGCTAGGGCATAACTTCTCCAGCCTCCCATGAGCCCTCCACTGAGATTCTGGACACTGAGGGCAAATGTCAGTGGCCTTTTAAACTTGTGCTTGCTCAGTTGATTAGCTTGTAATCTAGGCACTTTTTCTACCCTCAATTGCATCATGCAATGGTGAAGAACAAAGGGCTCTGGAGCCAGGCACTGCCTGGATTCAAACCCTCGGCCACCATTCTGATCACAGGTTTGGCCTCAGCCAGCTTCACTCATCTCCCTGTGCCTCAAAACCTCATTGTTAAAGGACAATACCAAGCTTGTGGAATGGTTGTGAGGAAAAAAGATTTAGAAGCACTTAGAATAGTGTCTGGCACAAAGTAAGGGTACAATTATTGTTAACTTCTAAAATCCATGTCTTTATTCAAAACAGGGTGAGGGGATGGATTGAGAGGGCCATGTGTTTTAAGAAAACTGAGACAGAGAGAGAATATTTCTTTGTAGAATAAAGAAAATTCACTCAGACATGTTTAATAAGCAAACCACCAGCTAGCTTCAGTCAGTCACTGCCTGTCTGAAAGCTCCAGACAAGCCTATATGATAGGGTACAGCTCCAGGCTCTCCCATCCCTGATCTAATATGGGAATGCCTTTCAGGTTAACTTTTCTAGAGCGAAGCTCCACTTATTTCCCTCAAAACCTTTAAAGCAGCCAGCCTCCTTAGCATCAAGGTACTTTATAATCAGTATTCACTTTATACTTCCTACGTTCTTACCAAATAAACTACCAAACAGCTCCCCAGATGAACCACCAAACCTCCCCCAAAGAACCACAAAACACCTCCCTAGAGGAACCACCTAACCTCCCCAAAGAACCACCTCCCAGAGGAACCACCAAACACTTACCCAGAGGAACCATCAAACACCTCCCCAGAGGAACCACCAAACATCCCCCAAGGAACCACCAAACACCGGCCTAGAGGAACCACCAAACCTCCCCAAGGAACCACCAAACATCCCCCAAGGAACCACCAAACTTCCCCCAAGGAACAACCAAACATCTCCCCAGAGGAACCACCAAACACATCCCCAGAGGAACCACCAAACACTTTGAAGAGGACCTACCCCCCAAAGGGACCACCAAACACTGCCCCCCTGAGGAACCACCAAGCCTCCCCCAAGGAACCACCAAACACTTCCTCAGGGAAACCACCAAACACCTCCAAAAGGATCCACTAAACCTCCCCAGGGAACCACCAAATACCTCTCCAGAGGAACCACCAGACACTTCTTCAGAGGAACCACCAAAACCTCTCCAGGGGAATCACCAGACACCTCTCCAGAGGACCCACCAAACCTCTACAAGGAACCACCAAACAGTCCCCCAGAAGAATCACCCAAGACTTCCAAGAGGACCCACTAAACCTCCCCAAGAAACCACAAAAAACCTCCCCAGAGGAACCACCAAACATCTCCCAGAGGAACCACCAAACAACTTTCCAGAGGAGCCACCAAACACCTTTCAAGAGGAACCACCAAACACCTCTCCAGAAAAACCACCAAACACCTCCCCAGATGAACCACCAAACCTCTCCAGAGAAACCACCAAACACCTACCCAAAGAGCCACCAAACACTCTCCCAGAGGAACAATCAAATATCTCCCACACCTACAGCACTCACTGCTACCTCTGGACCCAGTATCTGCTATTATTTCTTGGCATGCCCTTCCTGCCTCATGCACAGCTTTGTCATATCCAATCCATCATTTGAGGTTTAGCACAAATGACAATTCTTATGAAAACTTAATCTCTACAGTTGAAAATAAGCTCTCCCTTGAAATTCCCCTAATGTATTAGGTCATTCTTGCATTGCTATGAGACTGGGTAATTTATAAGAAAAGAGGTTTAATTAGCTCACAGTTCTGCAGACTGTACAGGAAACATGGTGCTGGCATCTGCTTCTGGGGAGGCCTCAGGAAGCTTACAATCATGGCAGATGGTGAAGCAGGGGGCAGCATCTCATATGGGACAGTGGGAGCCAGATCTCATGAGAACTCACTATCAAGAAGACTTCACTAAGCCATGAGGGATCCACCCCTATGACCAAAACATCTCCCACCAGGCCCCACCTCCAGCATTGGGGATTACAATTCAATATGAGGTTTGGACAAGGACAAATATCCAAACTATATCATTCTGCCCCTGGCACTTAGCAAATCTTATATCCTTCTCACATTGCAAAATACAATCATGCCTTCCCAACAGTTGCCCAAAGTCTTAACTCATTATAACATTAACTCAAAAATCCAAACTCTCATCTGAGACAAGTTTCTTCTACCTGCAACCCTGTAAAATCAAAAACAAGTTAGTTATTTCCAACATACAATGGAGGTACAGGCATTGGGTAAATATTCCTGTTTCAAAAGGGAGAAATCAGCCAGAAGATAGGGGTTACAGGCCCCATGAAAGTTCAAAACCCGGCAAAGTAGTCATTACATCTTAAAACTCCAAAATAATCTCCTCTGACTCCATATCCTGCATCCAGTGCACACTGGTGCAAGGCTGAGTTCCCAGGGCCTTGGGCCATACCACCCATTTGGCTTTGCAGGGTGCAGCCCCCACAGCTGCTCTCGTGTGTTGGAGTTGAGTGCCTGTGGCTTTTCCAGGCACAGCCAGCAAGCTGCCAGTAGATCTACCATTCTGGGGTCTGGAAGACAGTGGCCCCCTTCCCACAGCTCCACTAGGCAATACCCCAGTGGAGACCCTGTGTGTGGGCTCCAATCCTACATATCCCCTCAGCACTGCCCTAGTAGAGTTTCTCTGTAAGGGCTCTGCCCCTGCAGCAGGCTTCTGCCTCAACATCCAGGCTTTCTCACACATCCTCTGAAATCTTGGTGGAAGCTGACAACCCTTCACTCTTGTGCTCTATGCACCAACAAGTTTAACACCATGTGGAAGCTGCCAAACTGTATGGCTTATGTTCTCCAAAGTAGCAGTTCAAGCTGTACTTGGCCCCCATTGGGGCTGGAGTGGCTGGGATGTGGGAGTCAGTGTCCCAAGGCTGCACAGGGCAGTGGATCACTGGGCCTGGCCCATGAAACTATTCTTCCATCCCAGGCCTCTGGGCCTACAGTGGGAGGGACTGCTGAGAAGATCTCTGAAACACCTTCAAGGCCTTTTGGGACATTGTCTTTGATATTAACATTTGGCTCCCTTTTAGTTATGCACATTTCTAGCAAGTGGTTGCTCCTTAGCCTGCTTAAATTCCTTTCCTGAAGAAGCTTTGTTTTTCTCTGTCACATGCCCGTTCTGCAAATTTTTCAAACTTTTATGTTCTGCATCTCTTGTGAGTATAAATTCCAACTTTAAGTCATTTCTTTGCTCCCACATTTGAATATAGGCTGTTAGAAGCAGCCAGGTCACATCTTGAATGCTTTGATGCTTAGAACTTTCTTCTGCCAGATACCCTAAATCATCACCCTTTAGTTCGAACTTCCATGGATCCTTAGGGCATGGACACAATGCAGCCACACTCTTTGCTAAGGCATAAGATGTGGCCACATCTTACGTCTTACCTTTGCTCCGGCTCCTAATAAGTTCCTCATTTCCATCAGAGACCTTGGCAGCCTGGACTTCACTGTCCATATCACTATCAGCATTTTGGTCACAATCATTTAACCAGTCTCTAAGAAGTTCCAAACTTTTTAGAGGAGTTTAGATAAGTTCCTTATCTTCATGTCTTCCTCTGAGCCCTCCAAACTTTTCCAGTCTCTGCCCATTACTCAGTTCCAAAGCTGCTTCCACATTTTCAGATATCTTTATGGCAATGCCTCGCTCTTTGGTACCAATTTTCTGTGTTAGGCCATTCTTGCACTGCTATAAAGAAGTGTCTGAAAATAGGTAATTTATAAGAAAAGAGGCTTAATTGGCTTATAGTTCTGCAAGCTGCACAGGAAGCATGGTACTGGCATCTACTTCTGAAGAGGCCTCAGGAAGCTTACATTCATGACAGAAGTCAAAGAGGGAGCCAGGATCTCACATGGTAGAGCAAGAGCAAGAGAGAGAGTAGGTGGTGGGGGGGGAGGTGCCACACACTTTTAAACAACCAGATCTCATGAGAACTCACTATCATGCAGATAGCACCAAGCCATGAGGGATCCCATGACCCAAATACCTCTCACCAAGCCCCATCTCTAGCATTGGGGATTACAATTCAACATGAGATATGGAGCTGGGCACAGTGGCTCATGCCTGTAATCCCAGCACTTTGGGAGGCCAAGGTGCACGGACCACCTGAACTCAGGAGTT
Source organism: Macaca fascicularis (assembly GCF_037993035.2). Taxonomy (NCBI): domain Eukaryota; kingdom Metazoa; phylum Chordata; class Mammalia; order Primates; family Cercopithecidae; genus Macaca; species Macaca fascicularis. The sequence continues at coordinate 89,519,873 of NC_088382.1, forward strand.
CAAGACAAGCCAGGGCAACATGGCAAAACCCCATCGCTACAAAAAAAAAAAAACAAAAACAAAAACAAAAATTAGCCAGGCACCATGGCATGTGCCTATAGTTCCAGTTACTCAGGAGGCTGAAGCAGGAGGATGGCCTGAGCCTGGGAGATGGATGTTGCAGTAAGCCAAGATCACAATCACTGCACTCTAGCCTGGGAGACAGAGTGAAACCTTGTCTCAAAACAAAAAAAAAATCAACATGAGATTTGGGCAAGGACAAATATCCAAACTATATCACCAGCATCTTCTCTTATAGCATATCACACTTTCTTCATTGAATTACAGTTATGTGTATATGTGTCTTCTTTTTTCAGTAAACTGTAAAATTCTTAAGAAGACTAATTTTTTAAATTTCCCTGTGTATTAATCATAGTAAAATGCATTTAACCTAGATAAATTAAGAGAATAGAGAAATACTATTTTTCTTTCCTTTTTAAAATATCTTTTCAAGATATATTCTGGGTTTTGGTAAAGCACAGAATCAGGTTAACAGTTAGAGACAGCTTCTCCTAACTTCCCAGAAAAGTAGCAGGAGGTGAGTCATGGGGGTGGAGGTGAAGAAGCCAGTGGAGGGTAGGGAAGAAAGGAAAGCATAGCATATTGAAGATGGGGGCCACATGCAAGTGACTGCCAGAATAGGGAGGCATTTTCAAGTTCTTCAAGACCAGCGGAACTGGATGTAGAAACATGTTTCCTGGCCCACAAATGCAAAACCACTTAAAACAGAATAAACCTGCCCATCTGAAAGAAGGTAGGATGATTTCAATCCCTCCTGCTCTCTAACATCAGGTCATAAATGCAAGTTATGAGAAAATAGCACTGCCATTATGAGATATCTTTTAAACAGAATGCTATGTACACCTCTATATGAGATAATTTTGAAGTCTCTATAAAATTAGTGTTTGTCCAGGAAAATTTAATTACTGATATTAACACAGGAAAAGTAACAACATAAAAAGAATGGAGCGATAACTGTGGAATAAATTAAGAAAGCTGTCCATAAAATAATGCCATACTCTAAAAAGCAAGTGCAATGCAAATATAGCAAAAAGTTGAGATTTTCAAGATTATGAATTTCCCTCTCTTGTGCTGATTTGTATTTCCTAATTTTTCTAGGACTGCTTTTGTAATAATATAAAAGTAAATACTATTATTAATTTTAAGGTTTTAAAATACAAAATAAAATGATATATCATTTTGTCCATTAGAATGGCAGAATAGATCTTTTTACTAACAATAATTCTTCTTCTTTTTCTTGAGTCAGAGTCTCACTCTGTTGCCAGACTGGACTGTAGTGGCCTGATCTCAGCTCATCACAACCTCCGCCTCCTGGGTTCAGGCAATTCTCCTGCCTCAGCCTCCAGAGTAGCTGGGACTACAGGCACACGCCACCACACCCAGCTAATTTTTGTATTTTTAGTAGAGACAGGGTTTCACTATGTTGGCCAGGATGGTCTTGATTCCTTGACCTCATGATCCACCCGCCTTGGCCTCCCAAAGTGCTGGGATTACATGTGTGAGCCACCGCACCCAGCCTACTACCAATATACCTAATATAAAGTCTTACTATATAGCGAATAATGTGCTAAGTGGTTTATCATTGCCTCATTTAGTCCTGTCAACTCGTTTACAGCTGAGAAACTGAGGTTCACAATTAAATAACTTGCTTCAGGTTCTACAGCTATGAAATGGTAGAGGCCGGCCCACCCATACGTCTCAGGTTCCATTGCTTCAGCTGTGACCATTAGGTATACTGTCTCCTGTCCTGCAGATGGTGCTAGGAGACATTATCACATGCAGTGGCTGGAAGAGTAAACTAGTACAATCTTTTTAAAAAGCAATTGTGCAAGACATGTCAAGGGTTTTAAAAATGTTCACATTATTTGCAAATAATATCTCTAAGAATATATGCTGAGAAAATAACCTGAGATGTACTCCAAAATGTATGAACAGGATGTTCACAGCATCATTATATATTCTAGTTAGAAAAGTGAAAAATCAAGTCAAAGAAGGAAAATGGTTAAATAAATTACACTGTTTCTATTTAAAATGGTTTTCAATGACATGGCAAAATCTTACGTAAAATAAGTATGATATGAAAGTATATTTCATATGGCTGGGGGCAGTGACTCATGCCTATAATTCCAGCACTGTGGGAGGCCAAGATGGGTGGATCACTTGAGGTCAGGAGTTTGACTAGCCTGGGCAACTTGACATGAAACGCCATCTCTACTGAAAATACAAAAATTAGCTGGGTGTGGTGGCACGCACCCTGTGGTACCAGCTACTCAGAAGGCTGAGGCATGAAAATCACTTGAGCCCAGGAGGCAGAGGTTGCAGTGAGCTAAGATCATACCACTGCACTCCAGCCTGTGTGACAAAACGAGACTCCATCTCAAAAAAGAAAAGTATATTTCATATAAATCTGCTTTATAAAAATATAAAAACCTGTTTACAATACATGCATAGTAAAAGCACTGGGAGAAATAAACACACAGTTGTTACTCAGTGTTATTTATTGTGATGAGATTACAGATCTTTTAAAAAATTACTTCAATGCTTTTCATATTTATTATGAGCACATTATTTTCATCATCTTAAAAAATACATTTTCTTATACATGATTCATTCTTCAAAAGCCTGATTTCTACTCAGCTTTCTAGATTGCACCTGTTGCATCAAAAACACCTTTGTTTATTTTAGTTTAGTTTAGTTTAGCTTATTTATTTGTCTTGAGACGGAGTCTCGCTGTGTCACCCAGGCTGGAGTGCAGTGGTGTGATCTGGGATCACTGTAGCCTCTGCCTCCCAGGTTCAAGCGATTCTCCTGCCTCAGTCTCCCGAGTAGCTGGGATTACAGGAGACTGCCACCATGCCTGGCTAATTTTTTGTAATTTTTTTTTTTTTTTTTTTTTTTTGTAGAGACCTGGTTTCACCATGTTGGCCAGAAAAACACCTTTATTTAAAAGGAGTGTTTTCACATTTTTAGTTTAATTCCTAGAACATATAAGTAAATTTTAAAATGTTCCTATGAACAATCTTAATGTTAGTAATGTAACATAATAAATTTAACTCTCACAGAGCCCAGTTAAAACGTAATTAGTATTAGAAATAATATTAGAAATTGTTTTATTTGCAGCAAACATCTGTTTATCTTGAATCCAACCCACTGGAAAACTAAGATAAACATAATTATTCCATGCTGCACAATTGAAGGGTAATTACTGTTCATAATGAGGACTCTAAGGCATTGCAAGACCCCGAAATGCCTTCTAAGCCACCAAAGAAAGATTGCATTCCATTTAGCATAGCTTCCTTGCTAAGACTGTTTTATTGTGCTGAATTCTCTGGAAATTGGCTAACCTACATTTGGCAGGTATAGTTAGTTTCAGTATGCTAAAATTGTCTATTAATCAGGATGCTCTATTCCCTGATGCTTTTGAGTTAACTATATAGTCATCAGAATTGTTCAGAAAGTGGGGAGTATAAAACGCCTCTAGGCTTCCTCGCTCTGAGCTTACCCTTTCAATGTGGGGGCTGGGAGTTACAGAACAGAATTCATGAGACTGGTAAGAAGAGAAAGAAATCCTGCAAGGCTGGGAGCTATGGCTCACGCCTATAATCCCAGCAGGGAGGGAGGGAGGTGGAGGCGGGCCGATCATTGAGCCCAGAAGCTCGCAACCAGCCTGGGTAATGTGGCAAAACTCCATCTCTACTAAATATACAAAAAAAAAAAAAAAAAGAAAGAAAGAAAAGAAATTAGCTGGGCCTGGTGGCGCGCACCTGTAGTCCCAGCTACTCGGGAAGCTGAGATTGGAAGATCGCTTGAGCCCATAAGGCAGAGGTTGCAATGAGCCGAAATCACACCACTGCACTCCAGCCTGAGCGACAGAGTGGGACCCTGTCTCAAAAAAAAAAGAAAAGAAATCCGGCAGACTGCTCAAGAGTACCTGAGAATGGCCCAGTCTACAGATAAGTCAGGTTAGGTCTTTCCATGAGCGAAGAATATGAAGGGAAACCAGCACACCTGCTGCTGAAGAAAGGTTGGAAGTCAGAAGAACGTTGGTAAGCCCTAAGTGCAGCGGGAGTCCTGCTGTGGGAGCTGCAGGATGCTCTCTGCAGAGGTCAATGGCAGCAGGAACTATTCTTGGTGGAAATGCAAGGCACCCTCACCCTGAGAAACAAAAGACAGGACCACAGGGGTTTCAGGTTTCAGGTCAGCACCCTGTGCAGGGATCACTCACGTTGTCCTTCTTAAGAGTTCCTTTGGGTTTCCTGAAATCACATGGTTGCTGCTTGGGAGGGGATTCAGAAGAAAGAGTTGAGCTGACCAACACACAGAGAAGCTGCAAGCAGGTGGGTGTTCACCTCTGTCTGAAGTCCAAGAGCCACAAGGGGAAAAGGCAAGGTAGTCAGCATTGCAACTGGCTTGTGCATTTCTAGATCTACCCATGGGCAGACTATGACTGAGCTGTTAGGCCAGTACTTATCCTGGGAGATAACTGTTGAACTAAGAAATCCGAGGCTAAAGACAACGTATCCATTTGTGCTGTGCTGTCCACTAGAGGAGCCACTAGCCACGTGTGGCTATTCAAATTTAAAATAATTAAAATCAAAACTCAGTTCCTCAGTTACTCCAGCAACATTTCAAGTGCTCCATAGTCACATGTAGCTAGTGGCTACATATCAGACAGTGCAAATATGGAACATTTCCATCATTGCAGGAAGCTTTATTGAACTTGTATTCAAGTCAACATTGATATATGATAGAGCGGAATACCAGAGCCTCATGAATTTTAAGAGAAGAGACAAAACTCAAAGAACTTTGTGCTTATACCTGGCTGCTTTGAGCCAAGTGTACCTCACAGTGTACCAGTTTATCCTCCTCTTGCTGGGAGTGCCTCAGCAGGAAGTTCAAGAAGCATTACGTTTATGGGTTAGCACCCAGACCATGGTAGCAGGCATCTCCCTTGTACCCTGCTTATCACTTTCATGAACCAGAGAAGTAAGATTTTGAGCTAAAGACTATTCTCGTGGGTTCCTTCTTTTTTATATAATTTTATTTTTTGGTTTTTATTTGTATGGGTACATTTTAGGTGTATATATTTATGGAGCATGTGAGATATTCTGATACAGGCATACAATGCATAATGATCACATCAGGGTAAATATGAGGTATCCATCACCTCAAATATTTATTATTTATTTGTGTTATAAACATTCCAGTTATACTTTTAGTTATTTTTAAATGTACAGTAAGTTATTGTTGACTGTAGTCACCCTATGGTGCTATCAAATACTAGATCTTATTCATTCTGTCCAACTATATTTTTATATCCATTAGCCATTTCCACCATCCCCACCCCTTTCCACCCTTCCCTGACTCTGGTAACATCCTTCTAACTCTAGTCTCAATGAGTTCAATTGTTTTCATGTTTAGGTCCCACAAATGAGTGAGAATATGCAAAGTTTGTCTTTCTGTGCCTGTTATTTCACTTAACATAATGTCCTCCATTTCCATCCATGTCGTTACAAATGACAGGATCTCATTCTTTTTCATGACTGAATAGTGCTCCATTGTGTATATGTACCACATTTTCTTTATCCATTTATCTGTTGATGGACACTTAGGTTGTTTCCTCATCTTGGCTATTGTGAACAGTGCAGCAACAACCGTGGGAGTGCAGAATACCTCAACATAGGGATTTCATTTCCTTTGGATAAATATCCAGGAGTGGAATTGCTGGTTGGGCTCTTTCTGTTTCTAAGCAACTTCTTGCCCACAGGTAATACTTAGCCACTCTCAGAATGAGAAAAGTAAGTGAAATTTTTTTTCTACCCCAGGTCTTCAAGACCCATTTGTCTCAAATCCCTCCATTCTTTGGCTGGGCCAAACCAAAAGGCAGAGAATCATAGGCAGCCTTACCCAGTTCCCCCCAGTTTGAAGCTATGTCAACTCTGCTCAGAAAGGGGCAAATGTTTATGACTCAAAGAGCTCTTTCCAGAGTAATTTTAGCATTTATTAGTCATTGTGTGCTCTAGAATACACGAGTGTCTCTAAGGACCTCCTGCTTCCTGCAGCCGCTGCTTTAACCTCCACCCCACCTTGGTGAGGTTCATGCTGCTCGGGAAGAATGCTCTCTAACCCAACAATTGACTATATCTCAAGCACAATAAGTTGATCTTTAAAAAAAAAATAGGGCTGAAAGTCAAACCTTGTACAATAATTCAGACATTTTATAGTGTTGTTCTGATTACATACAATTCCCACAAGAAGGGAAGTACCTTTAAAATAAGGACTATTCAATACTAGTACAGGATTTCCTCTTGTTGTTGATAATTTCCTCCCAACAGAAGACACAACGCAGTCCAAAGCAAATTCAAAGGAGTTATCCAGAGACAACGCGGCATCTACGTTCTGCAGGGAACATTGTTCAATCTAATTGATGTTTTCCTTGCAAAGCAATAGAGTGAGTAGGACTATTTTTATCCAGAACAGAATAGGTTCCCCCTAAACTTTTGATTCCCCCACCCCCAATAGTCAGAATCACAGCTTGTGCCTTTCCAAAGTCAAAGTTTCCATGAAATAAGTCATAAACAATAGGACAACTTAAATGCCAAACTATGTTCTCACTCAGCAGGCAAACCGTTACTAGCTATCACGTTTTGAATTGTGGAAATTCTGGAGCAATCATTACATTTTCAATGGATTCTATCTTATCAGCAGGGATGGTACATAGAAAAGAATTCTCAGCTTTCATGAAGTTAAAATAAGTTCCTCTTTGCTAGAACGGTGATGCAATATTCACTAATCAGTATAAGTTACCTGTACAGGCGGATGATTTTCAGTTATATATGACTGAGTTCTCCAAGCGGACAATAAACCTTGACTCTTATATATACAACGGCAGTTAATCAGTAAGCACGTTTTGGCAGAACATTTTTTCAATTTCCTCCTTTCAGTCAGAGAGGCACAATTCAACCTTTACAATTTGGCCTGCTTTTCTGGACATAAACTAAGGTTACCCTTGGTCCAACTGCTTAAACATACCCAATGAAGAAGGTGGTTTCTACTTCAGAATGAATTGGGCAAAAGCTACGATTATGCAAAATAAAAATGCCTAGAAGGGAGAAAATGTAACAAATTCATAATAGGAAACATCTAAGAGCTCAGCTATCACATGGATTTTTTAGAATTTTAACATGAGAACTCCTTAAAGTGGAAGGATAGCCCAGAGCTTCCACCAGTCAGCATAGGCCACAGCTCAGTTATAGGCATTCAGTAAACGTTTCGAATGAATGGATGTATGATCACATTAGTTTTTATAGTAATATTATATGTTTTCCAGGTCATACCAGCAGTCTGGTGGTGAAAATAAATTTGCAATAAGAGGAACAAAACACTATTTCTTTGGCTTCATTTGCTCCCACTACCATGTAAATAGCAGTTAAGAAGGTGGGCTCAAGATTAAGACATACAGGTTAGAATTCCAGCTCCAGTACTTACTAGGTATGTGCTAGTTCTAGGCAACTTACTTGCTTTCTCTGGTTTCCTCATTTGTAGACCAGCTACAGTAACAGAACCTACCTCATTGTTCAGGGAAGGTTAAAGGAGATGAGGGATACAGCGAGCTAATCTAATGCCTGCCCCGTGGCAATCATATACTGTTATGAACGATTACATTATGATATGGTATAGATTATTAAACTATCATCATCACGATGTTGTTGTGCCAGTTGTGGTCGTTACTCTCAAGCCTGATTTTTCTGGGTCAGTTTCTTTTAGTGGCCCAGGGATGGCTCACATGTTCCTCTAGCCTCAAGATGATGTTTTTCTTCTCTCCTGCTTAGCAGCTGCTACCGAGCTGCTTGTGTCACCTCAAAGCTCCAGAGACCACAGGGGTGTCTTGTCCTCCCTGAATCCTTTCCAGATCCCCTGTGCTCAGAAGACTCCATTCTCGGGATCTAGGCTATTCCATTCTCCACCCAGCTCTGAGAGTGACCTGTGGAGAAAATACCTTTCCTCTCAGATCACATTAGGTTGTGGTTCAGCCTGGGGTTTGCAGCGCCATACGGTCCTAGTAAAATGCCTTTTAAATTTTCTGGGCCTTCTTTGTTGGAGGCCCTGGCATGCATCCCTGGGGACCGAGCTGGAAGAGAATCGAAACAACAGGCACTGGTTGTATTCTAAACAACGCCTCGTTTTCCAAGGCTGCTTGTCCTTGTTTTTCTCAGTTCCCTCTCCTCTTGAGTGCTTTCCGGAAGGTGCCTGAGTCCTTTCCATAAATCGGCTACTTCCCCTGCCTGCATGCTTGGGCAGAGCCAGCTGGGGTTATCTGACTGAGGTCTCTTGTCCCCACCCGACCCTGCAGCAGAAATGAAGAGCAATTCCTCAAGCCGGAAATTTTGGGTTAACGTATTATTAAAATACTATGTGATAAAATGCCAAAAAGCTAGCCGAGATCCCTGCACAAGATTTAGAGGGTTTTAGCAGGTGAAAGATCCAAGCCTCCATCCATTACTACCTTTATCCAAGGGGACCTCTCCCCCAAATTCACCCGAGTTCCCCACGTAACAGTTCTTCAAACTTCTCATTCCCCAACTTTTTGTCCCGGGGTACCTTGTCAGATGGGACTTCCAGCCTTGACTACATACTGTGTATATGTCATTATAATTCCTGCACCCTAAGAATGGAAGGGATTTTTCAGTAAAAAAAAGCTTTTTGTGGAAGTTTGAACAAAGCCCACTCAGGATAGATCCAGGTTTTCTAGGCCTTGAAATTTGGGGGTCCATATAAAATGCAGAAAAATGATTTTTTTCTTGATTTTTTTTTTTTTTTTTTTTTTTTAAGCCTCGCTCTGTTGCCAGGCTGGAGTGCAGTGGCTCGACCTCAGCTCACTGCAATATCCCCCTCCCGGGTTCAAGTGATTCCTCTGCCTCACCCTGCCAAGTAGCTGGGACTACAGGCACACACCACCACGCCCGGCTAATTTTTTTGTATTTTAGTAGAAACAGGGTTTCACCATGTTAGCCAGGATGGTGTCAATCTCCTGACCTCGTGATGCACCTGCCTCAGCCTCCCAAAGTTCTGGGATTATAGATGTGAGCCACCATTTTATTTTAAGTTCCGGGATACATGTGCAGGATGTGCAGGTTTGTTACATAGGTAAACATGTGCCATGGTGGTGTGTTTGCTGCACCTATCAACCCATCACCTATGTATTAAGCCCCATATACTTTAGCTGTTTATCCTGATGCTTTTCTCCCCCAAACTGCCAAGAAGAAGTAATTTATTTTTACAAATTGTACAAAAATATATGACCAGTGGGCACATTGCCAGGGCCCTCCCAGGCTTCAGAAGGGGTCTGTGCAAGTGGGGGGCCCTGGAGCCCCACTGTACACCTGCTTCTGATTTTACCTGTGTTCCTGATGGCCACATTCCCCTGATGCATTACATACTTGCAGCAAGCACAGTGTAAATACAAACAGAAATGACTCAGAACTTCAGCTGATTGTTTTAAAGCTGCAGATAGCCTGTAACTAGCGGGGAAATGCACCACTTAAGCTTCATTAACCCTGATGACAGTATGGGAGGCTGACCACAAACACACAAAGGTAAAATGTGTCCTTTAAACTTGATTTAGCCCAATGTTCTTAATTGCCTGGTAGTCTGGGGCTTTTCTTTGTGTTTGTTAGTTTTAAATTTAGTTTCTTTGCTGTTACATATGGTGAGAAATGACCTTTTTTATCTTGTTGCGTTGAGCATTTTTGGAGGTTCCCCCCACCCTGGAGGGGAGGAGTTGAGTATTGTTTTGTTTTGTTTTGTTTTGTTCCTAAACTCCACAAATAATAGAAGAAATAATATTGTTTGTATTGGGTGCACCTGCTTCCCTAAACCAGAGTGAGGTGTTGTGTGTGTGTGTGTGTGTGTGTGTGTTTTCTCTCCTCCCCCACTCTCCTTTTATCTTGGCTGCCTGAGCTTTGTTGTTTGGTGGGAATTTAAGTGGCTCCTGCTTTCTTAGGGAACTTCCTATCCCAGGGAATTCAGAAATTCTCCCCAGGGGCCCCCAGAAACGGTATTGTTTTATTGCCTCCACCCCACCCCCTTTCCACATAAACCACATAAACATGCACCCAAACACACGAGATGTTTTTAAAGGAGCAAAAGAAATGTAATCTTGCAAAGGTTTCCTAGGAATATGTGCATTTATGAGTGTGCATTTGTGATTGGAGGTGCTTTGACACCCATATGTGCATGTTACTTCAGGAGAAATGGAAGTCTGTGTGGTTTTCTGTAAGCATTTTCTTTAGTCTTGAATACAACAAAAGTAAATGCTATAATTTCTTCTCTTACTCCTTTTGCTTTTCTCCAACTTACAAGACAGCCCCAGGTGATCGGCTCCTTGACCCTCCTTCTTTGACCCACACCCATCTTCCCCCAGAGTGAGGCCCTAGGCCCTGGTTTGGGGTCACTGGACAGAACCCACCATAAAGCCCACCACAGAGACTGCGCTGGGTGCATAATGCAGGGAGAAAGGTGGTCAGCCCGTCCAGCCCCATTTAGTGAGTCTGGGTAGCCAGATTCATGCCCTGCTTCATCTTTGTGACCGCAGCTTGTGGGACAGAGGACATGCTCAACAAATATTTGTAGCAGGAATGTTGAATGATGTGACTTTGAGCAAGTCACTTTGTGGCTCTGCCTTTGATTTTCTTCCCAATAAATGAAACAGATGATCTCCTGAATTCTTTCTAACACTACCATGATTGCTGTGTCCAAAATGGATTTTCATTTACCTCTTTATGTCGATTATCAGTAGAAACATGTAACAAGTAGAAATATGTAACAGGCACAGTCATTCACGCCTGTAATCCCAGCACTTTGGGAGGCGGAGACAGAAGGATCACTTGAGTCCAGGAGTTCAAGACCAGTCTGGACAACAAAGGGAGATCCTGTCTCTAAAAGAAAAAAAAAAAGAAGAAGAAGGAAAAGAAGGAGGGAGATGGGGAGGAGGAGGAGAAGGAGATGAGGAGGAGAAGAGGAAGAAGAGAAAAGAAGAAGGAGCAGAAGAAGAAGGAGGAGGAGGAAGAGGGGAATAGTATCTTAAACAAGATGAAATTCCTTCTCATGCAAAAGAAGTCCAAAGGCAGGCTATTTTGGGGGGCTCCAAAGTGTCATCGGGGACATGGGAGGCCACCTTTCAGCAATGCCATCCTCAGGCCATGATAGATGCAATCTACCATGCCAGCCACAGTGTTCTCCTAGATTAGCAGAAAAAGCAAGCCTGGGAAGATAAGCAGGTCCCCTTTGCAGCTGAGCTCAATCAAGTGCTGTCCTAGAAGTCCTACTTAATATGTTGCTTATATCTCATTGACCGGAATTTAGTCACTTGGCCAGACCTACCTGCAGGAAAGTATACATATTCTTTTAACTGGGCATATTGCCCCAAATAAAAGCCACGGTCCTTTTACTAAGGAAGAAAAGGAGAAAAGATATTGGTGTCAAATAGCAATCTTGCCGCACTTGTTCATCATTGTTTGGCCTGGTTTGCAATTTGAGGCAACTGTTCTAGCACTTTCCCCTCCTTTGCAATCTTAAATAAAGGTTTCTCAAATCCTGATGGCATTCACACTAGTCCCTACAAAAATGAGAGAAGAAGAAATACAAAGATAATGCAGTGTATTTAAAATGCTAACCTTACAATTTATGGCTTGAAGAACTGCTCTTTGTAATAATTATATCATTTTCTCTCTCTCTCGTGAAAATTTACTTTTTTGTAAAATTATGTTCATGGCAGGTTGCACTTTATTAATTTCCCTACTTTGAAAAATAAGGCTGTAAACTCTACATCAATAGAGTCACCTGAAAAAAATAAATAAATAAAATTAAATTAAAAACCTAGTCCTTTAATTCAAAAGTCTAGGAGCATCACCTTGGATCATTTCCTTAGTTCTCTTCCCACCTTTCATCTCCTGAGAAAGGAAGGTTGAGGAGGGGAGACTTTAAAATCTTTTGGTAGGCGTGTCTGCGCCCAATCAATAATAACAGAGAAATAGAAAACAGAGGTGTGGTTAATTTAGGAAGAAAATATATCTTCTTAGCTCTTGATATCAAGGGAACAACTTAAAGAGTGGTATCTTCAAGATACCAGAAATGAGGGTCAGATTCCTGAACTCTGCCTGCCTACATTCAAATACTGCCCCAGAATGTATCCGCTGAGGGATCTTGAACAAGTGACTTAATGTCTTTAAGCCTAATGTTTAAAATCTATAAAATGGGACTAATAATAGAATATCTCTTAAAAGATTAGTGGATTAAATTAGAAAATATATATATAAAGAGCTTTTCTATATACATATAGAAAATATATATAAAGAGTCATGCTGCCTGACACATAGAATCTAGTAAATAATATCACCAATTATAGGATTTGATTCAGCTAGAATAACTAAAAAGCCAAAATGATTCAATGGCTTAAACACATAAATGTTTCTTTTTCTCTTGTGCAATAAAACGCCAGAGGCAATCAGTCCAGACCAGAGCAGTGCTGGGGACGTCAGATATCCAGATATTTCTCTCTCGGCTCCACCATCCTTAGCTCATTGCCTCATGATCCAGCGTAGTTCTGGAGCTTCAGTCAACACACCCACATGCAAGAAGCAGAAAGGGCATTAAAGCGCCCCTCTGCCTCCAATTTCAAAAACCCTGCACAGCACTTCTGATGACAGCTAACCAGGTAGAATTTTGTTCCATAATCATACCTAAAATGAAGCGGAGGTTTCAAAGACAGGGTGCATTGCTGCCCTGTACAAAATATTGAGATTCTCTCACTTAAAAAGGAGAGAATGAGCATTATAGTAGGCATACAATGATCTTTGCTACAGATGTCATTGTTGTTGATATTGTTATTATTACAGAATATGGGACTCTAGAAAAGGAGAGCAGATCAGAGCCAAAGAGTCTGAAGGTCACCAATGTAGCAGGTGACAATTAAAATTATGTAAGCAATAAGTCCTAGTGATATATTATGCAACATGATGCCTATGGTTAACAAAAATTTTCTAAGAGGGTAGAATTTATGTTAGGTGTTCTTGTCATAAAATAAAGAGGGCAGGAGACAACATTTGGAGGTAACAGCTATGTTTTTGGCAAGGAAGGGAAGAAGAAAGAGAAGAAATGAAAAGAGTACAAAATACTTATCAGTAAATAGATTTCATCGACTTTGGAGGTCTTACAAACCCCAGGTCCTCAGAAAATTAATTTTTCAGTCTAGTGATAAAACAAAGCATACACACTTGAAGTGGTTGATTAGCCAAGTCACACATCCCTGTTTCCAGCTAATTGACTGTATTAGTCTGTTCTCACACTGCTAATGAAGACATACCTGAGACTGGATAATTATAAAGGAAAGATGTTTAATTGACTCACAGTTCCACATGGCTAGAGAGACCTCACAATCATGATGGAAGGCAAGGGGTAGCAAGTTACATCCTACATGGTGGCAGGGAAGAGAGAATTTGTGCAGGGGAGCTCCTCTTTGTAAATCCATCAGATCTCGTGAGACTTACTCACTATCACAAGAACAGCCTGGGAAAGACCCGCCCCATGATTCAATTAGCTCCCACCGGGTCCCTCCCATGACACGTGGGAATTGTGGGAGGTACAATTCAAGATGAGATTTGGGTGGGGACACAGCCAAACCGTATCAGTGACCAAGAGAATTATCTGGAACATAAGGGAGACAAGAACACAAAACAGAGAGAAGTTACTGGGCTGGAGGAGACAAGAAACGAGGTAAGGCTTCTAGGCTGGACTTTGCAGAACCCAGGCAGCTGCAAAATTATTAGGCATTGGACTAATCCCATATGACTCTTTCTTTAGCCATTTTACTAGTTAACCAAGCTCTCATTCTAATGGCCTTTCTCTCCAGCAAGTGCTCAGTTGCACACAGCCAGCTTCACCCCTGTGTTTCCTTCACAGCTATGAACCACCCTTCCCTGGGAAGATGTCTAGAAATGCCTAGAGATGGGCAAGAGGGCAGTGTCCCAGCTGACTGAGTCGGTGACCAGATTTCATTGTCTTTGGAAAGGAGTCAAGCTCCAACTCCACAGAAAAATAACAGGGAGGTCAACTCAGAGGAAATAACAGTGAACATCAGTGAGGACCAGAGTTTATCTCCTACCCATTCCCTTTAATTGCTGGACAGAATCTGCTGCTTTTAATATAAGCTTCCTGGGGAAAGAAGGAAAGGGCCAAAGGCTCTGCTTGGCTGTACTCAGGATCAGCATGAAAGCAAACCTCATTTTCAGCAACCGGCTTCTCCCTGGTCGCACGAACACTTTGTTCGACACTACTCTCCTTTCATTTTCCTGAAGCAGCAGTTGCCAACCTTGGCTGCACATTAAAAAATCACCTGGGAGATTTTTAACAATACTGATGCCACTTCCAGAGCTTTATATTTAATGGGCCTGCTGTGTGAACTGGCCCTCGAGATTATCCAAATTTCCCTAGGTGATTCAAATATGCAGCCAGTTGAGAGCTACTGTCCTGAAGCATTGTTAACAGGACATTTTTGCATATTTAGGGTTACAACGGTATAATTATGACAGAAGGTGAAAAACAACTTCAAAATCAATTTTAAATATTTGTGTCCTTTAAAAAATCCCTCTGGGCATAGTGGCTCACACCTATAATCCCAGCAGTTTGGGAGGCCAAGATGGGACGATCACTTGAGCCCAGGAGTTCAAGACCAGCCTGGGCAACATAATGAAACCTCTGTCGCTAAAACAATTTAAAAATGATAATATAAATAAATAAATAGAAATCCTGTAGTCTGTCCTCTCCTTTGAGAAAGTCTTCCTAAAGAGAGATTAACAGCAGCTGCAGCTTAATTTTGTCCCCATAGGCTGCTCTCCTCCCCTCAAGGTCATTTTCCTCCCCTCTCTGTCCTCCTGCCCCCATCTCTGGCATTTCTAGTATATAGAATTCTGCCATAATATGGTAAGTGATGCCCCAAAAACTGCAGGAGCAAATTATTGTGAGGTCAATGAAATGACCCACATAAGCCTCTGTAGTTGGCCAGCCAGGAACCTGAAAAGCATTCCATCTGGTGGTAGTTTAACTGTCCAGCTAAAACATCAATAGGAACATTCTGGATGCTCTGGCCTGCTAGGAATTCCAGTACTACAGCAGGGATTCCAGGGTCTCTGGGTCGGTGGTAACCCTTCCTTCCACCAGCTCTGGAGAGAGTGGACAGGAGAGCACAGGGAACCCTCTGCCTCCCAATATCCCGCAATGAGGAGCCTCCATTCCCTGACCTTTTGTCCGTGCTCCAGTTCCCTACTCCCCTACTTCCCTACCCACCACTTTACCCCACCCACTTGCAGAAGAGAGTTTTTGGTAAGCCTAAGCAAAACTGAGAGGCAAGCCTGCATACCTTAAACACATTATCCCTATTTAACTTCACAAAAACTCCATGAAGAAGGCTCTGTTCGGATCCTATTTCTCAAAATACTTAAGTTTATTGAGGCTTAAAAAACTTAAGTAACGTGTCCAGTGTTTTAGCTGGTAACCTGGAATTAAACCAAATTTAATCCCAGACACTTCTTCATAATAAAAGGGTTTCAGGCTTATGGCCATCTAGATCAGGGACACTAAAGCTTTTGGATGGCATATTCCATAGGGCAATTTGGAGAAACTATCTCTACATTGTAAGAATCATTTGACAAAATGTAATATTCACTCATGATAAAAAAAAAAAAAACCTCTCAACAAAAAAGTATAGACATAATATATTATGTTATATTAACATAATATAGACAATATATGAAAAGCCCACATCTAACATCATAATCAATGAGGAAAAACTGATAAATTTTCCACTAGGATGTGGTATAAGGATACCCACTCTTCCCACTTTTGTTTTCTTTTTTTTCATTCACACAAATGTTCATAGCAGCTTTGGTGGTAATAGCCAAAAATTAGAAGCAATGCAAATGTCCATCAATATGTGGCATATTAATACAATGACATTACTCAGCAATAAAAAGGAACAAACTACTTGTATACTCAAGAGGATGAATGAATCTCAAAACCAAAGAAGCTAGATGTTGTGTGTGTGTGTACACACGCATCAGATGATAGTTCTATTGATATGAAATTCTAGAACAGACAAAACTTACACTATCATGACAAAGTGAAAGCTGATGAAGTCAGTGGCTATCTGGGGCTAAAGGTGGGAAAGTGTTGCTGCGAAAAGTCATGAGGAAACTGCTTGGGGGTGATGCAAATATTCTAGATCTGGACTGTGATAGTTATTTTTCTGGGTGTAGGGATTTGTCAGAACTCATTGATACGTATATTTTAAATGGGTGTAATTTATTGTATGGAAATTATACTCAATAAAATTTATTTGAAAGAAGAAACAATAAATAGATCTTATAAACAATAAGATCAGCCGGCGCAGTGGCTCACGCCTACAATCCCAGCACTTTGGGAGGCCGAGGCAGGTGGATTGCCTAAGGTCCGGAGTTCGAGACCAGCCTGGCCCAACATGGTGAAACCCCATCTCTACTAAAAATACAAAAATTAGCCAAGCATGATAGCTGGCGCCTGTAATCCCATCTACTCAGGAGGCTGAGGCAGGAGAATTTCTTGAACCTGGGAGGCAGAGGTTGCAGTGAGCCAAGATCATGCCATTGCACTCCAGCCTGGACAACAAGAGCTAAATTCCATCTCAAAATAAATAAATAAATAAATAAATAAATAAATAAGATATATTTTCCATACTGAAGTAAACTAATGTGTTTCTTGTATTTCTTTTAAAAATACTTTTTATCATGTTATTCTACACTAGTCTTGGCTGAGGTTTTTTTTTAAATTAGTATTTTGCATTACATAGCACAGGGCTATGAGAAAAGTAGGATGTTCTCCTGAATGATATTAATTTATTGGCATTAAAGAGATCCTTTTTCTTATGATTCTTTTTATGTGGGGCATTGTTTTTTGTTTTTTGGTTTTAGACAGGGTCTCACTCAATCACGCAGGCTGGAGTGCAGTAGCTCAATCTCCTTCACTTCAGCCTCAGCCCCTTGGGCTCAAGCGATCCTCCCACCTCAGCTTCCCAAGTAGGTGGGACTACAGGTGTGCACCACCACGCCCAGCTAATTTTTGTATTTTTTGTAGAGATGGGGTTTGCTATATTGCCCAGGCTGGTCTCAAACTTCTAGACTCAAGTGATCCTCCCACCTTGGCCTCCCAAAGCGCTGGGATTACAGGCATGAGCAGGAGGATCACTTTAATGCCAGGAGTTCAAGGCTAGCCTGAGCAGCATAGTGAGACCCTAGTCTCTACAAAATAATGACAATAAAAATAAAGCCTGCAACAAAGCTTAAGTCCTCAGACTTTATTGGGAAAGTCAATGCCAGGGTTGCAAAAGTGAAGGAAAAATAAATATGTCCTTGAAGGAAAAAAGGTGGCACATTGCCCAGAAGGCCATAGTTTCAGAAGAAAGCATTACATATTGTTCACAGTCAATAAGGAGGTCTTCCAAGCAGATCATAAGAAACGTTTGCTACTCAACACAGTATG